>NC_068426.1:3135563-3145563 GCF_023373465.1 Oncorhynchus keta
CTTTTCCTCTCTCCCTCTCTCCAACCTTTCCCTCTCTCCCTCTCTCCAACCTTTCCCTCTCTCCCTCTCTCCAACCTTTCCCTCTCTCCCTCTCTCCAAACTTTTCCTTTTCTCCCTCTCTCCAACCTTTTCCTCTCTCCCTCTCTCCAACCTTTTCCCTCTCTCCCTCTCTCCAACCTTTTCCTCTCTCCCTCTCTCCCTCTTTCCAACCTTTTCCTCTCTCCCTCTCTCCAACCTTTTCCCTCTCTCCCTCTCTCCAACCTTTTCCTCTCTCCCTCTCTCCCTCTCTCCAACCTTTTCCTCTCTCCCTCTCTCCCTCTCTCCCTCTCTCCCTCTCTCCATCCTTTCCCCTCTCTCCCTCTCTCCAACCTTTCCCTCTCTCCCTCTCTCCATCCTTTCCCCTCTCTCCCTCTCTCCAACCTTTTCCTCTCTCCCTCTCTCCAACCTTTTCCCTCTCTCCCTCTCTCCAACCTTTTCCTCTCTCCCTCTCTCCAACCTTTTCCTCTCTCCCTCTCTCCAACCTTTTCCCTCTCTCCCTCTCTCCAACATTTTCCTCTATCCCTCTCTCCAACCTTTCCCTCTCTCCCTCTCTCCAACCTTTTCCCTCTCTCCCTCTCTCCAACCTTTTCCTCTCTCCCTCTCTCCAACCTTTTCCCTCTCTCCCTCTCTCCAACCTTTTCCTCTCTCCCTCTCTCCAACCTTTTCCTTCTCTCCCTCTCTCCAACCTTTTCCCTCTCTCCCTCTCTCCATCCTTTTCCTTCTTCCTTCTCTCCTTTTCCCGTCTCCCTCTCTCCTTTTCCCGTCTCCCTCTCTCCTTTTCCTGTCTCCCTCTCTCCTTTTCCTGTCTCCCTCTCTCCTTTTCCTTCTTCCCTCTCTCCCTTTTCCTGTCTCCCTCTCTCCTTTTCCCGTCTCCCTCTCTCCTTTTCCCGTCTCCCTCTCTCCTTTTCCTTCTTCCCTCTCTCCCTTTTCCTGTCTCCCTCTCTCCTTTTCCCGTCTCCCTCTCTCCTTTTCCTTCTTCCCTCTCTCCCTTTTCCTGTCTCCTTCTCTCCTTTTCCCGTCTCCCTCTCTCCTTTTCCTTCTTCCCTCTCTCCTTTTCCTTCTTCCCTCTCTACCTTTTTTCCAACTGCTGTAGGATTAACTCAAGCTCTAGACAGATAAGGAAAAAGAAGCTTCCTTGCTTCCCTCCTTCCTTGAAGCAACCACTGATCCGAACACCGTTGGATTAAGGTAAGCAGTATGTAGTGTGGGGAACACCTTCCTATCCACTAACACATAGACTGGCGGTTACCTGAACAAAGGAAAGAAGAATGCATTGTATTGGACAAAGCCCTTTGATTGACTGGCTCTAGTCCCGCCTCCTTTCACCAACCGTGTCTGCGCAGTCCAAATTGGTAATTAACAATCAAATAGCCAGCCAATTAGAATCGATTAAATCAAATTATGCAAATTGGACTGTGAAAAGCAGTCTTGGATTTCTGACTGCTCTTGTCTCTGTCCCGATGCAGGATCCTGTTTTGCTCAGTAAAGTAGACTCCCATGGTGCAACAGCAGGATTGTGGGTTCAATTCGCCCCTGGGGGGCCCGCTCATACACGTATAAGTGTTTGCACTACATTAAGTTTCTTTGGATGAAAGTGGCATGTCTAAATACTATATGGAAGAGGACAGACACCCAGGCCAGTCGGTAGGGAGGTTATAATGACTGTCTGAGAGAATAAAACAGAATATACACACGTTGTTATTACTGTAGCAGCAAGCGTCCCTATAGGGCCAGACGTCAATCTCAATTCACATCCCTTCCGATAGAAGCAGTGCTGGAGTAATGCGCCGTGCTGAGAATGAACAGGCTTTGGACACACCCTCAAAGCCTACCATTAATCCTTTCTCATTGCCATTCAAGCTCTGAACACACACACACACACACACACACACACACACACACACACACACACACACACACACACACACACACACACACACACACACACACACACACACACACACACACACACACACACACACACACACACACACACACACACACACACACACACACACACACAC
The DNA here is from genome assembly GCF_023373465.1 of Oncorhynchus keta. NCBI lineage: Eukaryota > Metazoa > Chordata > Actinopteri > Salmoniformes > Salmonidae > Oncorhynchus > Oncorhynchus keta. The sequence continues at coordinate 3,137,627 of NC_068426.1, forward strand.
ACGGCCTGAAGGCGTGACCCAGTTGTCTGAGATGTGTATATGTCAGTTGTAGAGAGAGAGTCTCTGTTGGACAAAGAGGGTTATCGCCCCTCTAGCTCTACGTGTGTGTAATGATGTCACAGAGAGACGTGGGGCTATTTGTCCAGCGCTGGCCTGGTTTCCTAACACACCCTCTGGTCTTTCATGCTTTCCAATTGCCCTTCTCACACACACACACACACACACACACACACACACACACACACACACACACACACACACACACACACACACACACACACACACACACACACACACACACACACACACACACACACACACACACACACACACACCCTCAGGCCTACCACTAGCGCATTACCATTCATTCTCCTGAACACAAACCCTCTCTCTCCCTCACACACACACACACACACACACTCCATCGCATGCTCTACTTAAATATTTTCAAAATGTATTTTAGTATTGTCTCTCTGCCAGAAGGTCTCTATACTTCTCCATGGAGAATAAGTCATAGAGCCTCCAGCTAGCCACTGTTAGCACAATTTATAATGCTAATGCATTAGTTTCCAGCTAGCCACCACTAGCATCATTTACAATGCTAATGCATGAGATCACATCCAGCTACAACCTCACGGTGAACTAGCCTCCTCCCAACAGGGGGACAGAGTAGACTCATGTCAGCTCTATGCATTATGGGCTGGTTTCCCGAACACGGATTATGTCCTCGAAAGTGCTTTTAGTCCAGAAATGGGGTTTATATGGATATGAGAGATAAGGGGCCTATCTGCAGCACGTCTAAGAGGGGTCGACATGTACTACTAAGGTTAGAGAAGCAAGCTTTCAACCGGAGGGTTGTCGGTTCGATTTTCAGGTGTTTTTGTACCTTTAGCAGAAGCCAGTCCTCCTGCATTTACTTCAGTGATATGGAGCTGCTGAGTCCCCTCCTCGTCCACTACTGCTATGGAGAAACCTGGAGAGAGATTTAGTTTGTCAGGATACCCAATAGCTTAGTGCACATGCAGGAGCTACTCTTCCTATAAATAATAATATAAATATAATATATAAATATAATATAAACATAAAAAACGTAGAAATACATGACAAAGTACAGAACAGTTATAGACAAGGACATGCGAATAAAAGAGTTAGAGACAACAAAAATACTATTTACACACTATTCATACATACAGATCCAGTCAAAAGTTCGGACAAACCTACTCATTCAAGGGTTTTTTCGTTATTTAAAAAAAAAAAACTATTTTCTACATTGTAGAATAATAGTGAAGACATCAGACCTATGGAATAACACATATGGAATCATGTAGTAACCAAAACAAGTGTTAAACAAATCAAAATGTTTATTTTAGATTCTTCAAAGTAGCCACACTTTTGCCTTGACGACAGCTTTGCACACGCTTGGAATTCTCTCAACCAGCTTCACCTGGAATGCTTTTCCAACAGGCGTGTCCAAACTTTTGACTGGTACTGTACATATTCATATGTCTAAATCTGTTTTTGGTTTGAGTACTGTGAAGAAACCCATAAGGGCATGACTGGTGGGGGTATTTATGTCTGCTTAAACTGTTTTCAAATAGATTATACAAGTGGTTAAGAATTTTCAAGACACAAATGTTTCTTAAAAAGATTAGACGATAAGTAGTCTCTTTTCCTCTCAACCCTCAACCAGGAAAGACTATCGTGCATATTGTTGATGTCAGTTCTGTGTGTGTAGTTAAGGGCGAGGCGTGCTGCTCCGTTCTGAGCTGCAACGTTGCTAGGACTTTCTTTGCTGCACTTGACCGTATTACCGGACAGTAATCAAGATGGGAGAAGACCGGAGTCTGAATAACTAGTACAGTTGATCTTTGTGTCAAAAACACAGAGCGTCTTTTTATAAAAGACATACAGTACCTCTCCCCATCTTCACGATGTTGTCAATATGACTTGACCATGATAGCGGACCATTCAGTGTTACTCCTAGGAGTTCAGCTTCTTGAACCTTGACCATGATAGCGGACCATTCAGTGTTACTCCTAGGAGTTCAGCTTCTTGAACTTGTTCAATGGTCGTTTATACACAGCTCCAGTTTGAGGTTTAGGTCTAAGAGAATGTTTTGAACCAAATACTGTGCTTTTAGTTGTAGATGTATTTTCAATAAGACTAGTTCATTGGTAATGATCCACGCTGACTGTAACACCTTACTAAGAGTCTCAGTGAGCTCACTGGCTGTAGGTGCTGATGTGTAGAGTACAGCAATCATCAGAATACATAGTGATTTTAGCTTCTTCTTGTAAGACAAGTGGCAAATCATTAGTCAAAATAGAGAAGAGTAATGGCCCAAGGCAATTGCCCTGAGGGACGCATTTGATGTTAGAGATATTTCCCGTAAAGAACATTCTCTGGGTTCTATTGGCTAATTAACTCTCCAACCATGTGATGGCAGGTGATGTAAAGACAAAGCAAGTGAGTTTCTTCAATAACAGTTTATGATCAATAACATCAAAAGGCTGCACTGAAATCTAACAATACAGCTCCAACTATCATCTCATTATCAATTTATTTTAGCCAATTATCAGTCATCTGAGTCAGTGCAGTACAAGATGAGTGCCCTTCGCTATATGCATGCTTAAAGTCAGTAGTTAACTTGTCCTCTGAAAAATAGCATTTTATTTGTTCAAACAAAATCAGTTTACGAAGATCAGGCCGCAAGCTGATTGGTCGGCTGTTAGAGCCAGTAAAAAGGGTGCTTTACTATGTTTAGGTAGTGAAATGACTTTAGCTTCCTTCCACAACTGTGGACACACACACCTTTAGGCTTTAAAGGCATGGCAAATAAGGGTGGCTATGCAGTCTGCTACCTCTCTCAATAATACGTTAGGTATCTATCTGTATTACCATCTAGGTCGTCTATACCTGGTGGTAATACAGTCTGCTACCATTCTCAGTAGTTTACCATCTAGGTTGTCTGTACAGTCTGCTACCATTCTCAATAGTTTACCATCTAGATCGTCTATACCTGGTGGTAATACAGTAGGTTCCCATCTAGTTCGTCTATACCTGGTGGTAATACAGTAGGTTCCCATCTAGATCGTCTATACCTGGTGGTAATACAGTAGGTTCCCATCTAGTTCGTCTATACCTGGTGGTAATACAGTAGGTTACCATCTAGATCGTCTATACCTGGTGGTAATACAGTCTGCTACCATTCTCAGTAGTTTACCATCTAGGTTGTCTGTACAGTCTGCTACCATTCTCAATAGTTTACCATCTAGGTTTTCTATAGTTTACCATCTAGGTTGTCTATACCTGGTGGTAATACAGTAGGTTCCCATCTAGATCGTCTATACCTGGTGGTAATACAGTCTGCTACCATTCTCAATAGTTTCTCATCTAGGTTGTCTATAGTTTACCATCTAGTTCGTCTATACCTGGTGGTAATACAGTCTGCTACCATTTTCAATAGTTTCTTATCAAGGTCGTCTATACCTGAATAGTTTTATCATTATTGATAGGAAACAGTTTCTCTCCTCTCTAACACTAACTTGACCAAATTCATTATTAGATTTTCAATACACAAACATTATGGTTCACTTGTCGTCGTTTCACTTCAGAGTTTTGTCCACTTTTACTAGTGAAAGTGGCTGGCTACATCAGGAAGAAATGAGCTTCAATCAACTTCAATGAACGATGGAGATTCTAAACTCTAATTTAAATTCTAAATTCTAAATTCTAAATTCTAATTTAGAAACTGCTAAAACAATCAACTGAGCAAGACCTACCGTATCCCAACGTGCAGGACTCAGCTTTGTCGAAGCGGATCAGCTTGGTGGTTTTGGGACATATTTCTATCTCTTTGTAGAGCTGCAGAAAAAGGAGGATACAATCAGTCTCATCATTGTACTGGATATCATGACGTAGTCCTGCCCTGAGACTTCACTCTCACCATCAAGATGTTGGTTTCTCCCGTGGGAGACCAGGGTTCAAATCCTTCCCGCGACACATGTATACCATTGAGTTTAAGCCCAGGCATTAGCTCAGGGAGCCAACACAATTATTGGGGTGTCAGTGAAGGTTACGCATCATGTTAGGTTATTTCAGCAAACCATCTGTATTAGAGATCTGTATATGAGATCACGTTAGAGATCTGTATTAGAAATCACTTTAGATATCTGTATTAGAAATCACGTTAGTTATCTGTATTAGAGATCACGTTAGATATCTGTATTAAATATCTGTATTAGAGATCTGTATTAGAGATCACATTAGATATCTGTATTAGAGATCTGTATTAGAGATCACGTTAGAGATCTGTATTAGAGATCACGTTAGATATCTGTATTAGAGATCATGTTAGATATCTGTATTAGAGATCTGTATTAGAGATCACGTTAGATATCTGTATTAGAGATCTGTATTAGAGATCACGTTAGAGATCTGTATTAGAGATCTGTATTAGAGATCACGTTAGAGATCTGTATTAGAGATCCCATTAGATATCTGTATTAGAGATCTGTATTAGAGATCACGTTAGAGATCTGTATTAGAGATCACGTTAGATGTCTGTATTAGAGATCACGTTAGAGATCTGTATTAGAGATCACGTTAGATATCTGTATTCGAGATCACGTTAGATATCTGTATTAGAGATCTGTATTAGAGATCTGTATTAGAGATCACATTAGATATCTGTATTAGAGATCACATTAGATATCTGTATTAGAGATCACGTTAGATATCTGTATTAGAGATCACGTTAGATGTCTGTATTAGAGATCACGTTAGAGATCACGTTAGAGATCTGTATTAGAGATCACGTTAGATGTCTGTATTAGAGATCACGTTAGATATCTGTATTCGAGATCACGTTAGATATCTGTATTAGAGATCTGTATTAGAGATCTGTATTAGAGATCACGTTAGAGATCTGTATTAGAGATCCCATTAGATATCTGTATTAGAGATCTGTATTAGAGATCACGTTAGAGATCTGTATTAGAGATCTGTATTAGAGATCACGATAGATATCTGTATTAGAGATCACGTTTGATATCTGTATTAGATATCTGTATTAGAGATCACGTTAGAGATCTGTATTAGAGATCACGTTAGATGTCTGTATTAGAGATCACGTTAGATATCTGTATTCGAGATCACGTTAGATATCTGTATTAGAGATCTGTATTAGAGATCTGTATTAGAGATCACATTAGATATCTGTATTAGAGATCTGTATAAGAGATCACGTTAGAGATCTGTATTAGAGATCACGTTAGATATCTGTATTAGAGATCACAATTTGCATTTTCCACAATTTGTTACGTTACAGCCGTATTCTAAAATGGATTAAATAGATTTCTCCTGCTCATTAATCTACACACAATACCTCATAATGACACAGCAAAATGTGTTTTTTCGATTTTTTTGCACATTTATTAAAATAAAAAACTAAAATATCAATTTAACATAAGTATTCAAACCCTTTACTCAGTACTTTGTTGAAGCACCATTGGCAGTGATTACAGCCTCCAGTCTTCTTGGGTCTGACGCTACAAGTTTGGCACACCTGTATTTGGGGAGTTTCTCCCATTCTTCTCTGCAGATCCTCTCAAGCTCTGTCAGGTTGGATGGGGAGCGTCGCTACACAGCTATTTTTAGGTCTCTCCAGAGATGTTCAATCAAGTTCAAGTCTGGGCTCTGGCTGGGCCACTCAAGGACATTCAGAGACTTGGCTGTGTGCTTAGGGTCGTTGTCCTGTTGGAAGGTGAACCTTCACCCCAGTCTGAGGTCCTGAGTGCTCCGGAGCAGGTCTCCATCAAGGATCTCTCTGTACTTTGCTCCATTCATCTTTCCTTCGATCCTGCCTACTCTCCCAGTCCCTGCCGCTGAAAAACATCCCCACAGCATGATGCTGCCACCACCATGCTTCACCGTAAGGATGGTGTCATGTTCCCTCCAGACGTGATGCTTGGCTTTCAGACCGAGAGAATCTGGTATCTCATGGTCTGAGAGACTTTAGACAAGCGTTCTGTTACGTGCCTTTTACTGCAAAGTAGCTTCCGTCTGGCCACTCTACCATAAATGACTGACTAGTGGAGTGCTGCAGAGATGGTTGTCCTTCTGGAAGGTTCTCCCATCTCCACATAGGAACTCTGGAGCTCTGTCAGAGTGACCATCTGGTTCTTGGACACCTCCCTGACCAAGGCCCGACTCCACAGATTGTCTCCTGTCTTGGAGCTCTACGGACAATCCCTACCACCTCACGGCTTGGTTTTTTGCTCTGACATGCACTGTCAACTTATATAAATAGGTGTGTGCCTTTCCAAATCATGTCCAATCAATTGAATTTACTACAGGTGGAAACATCTCAAGGATGGTCAATGGAAACAGGATGCAACTGAGCGAAGGGTTGGAATACGTAATATGTAAATACGCAATATGTAAATATGTAATATGTAAATACGTAATATGTAAATACGTAATATGTAAATATGTAATATGTAAATATGGCATATGTAAATACATAATATGTAAATATGTAATATGTACATATGTAATATGTAAAAACATACTATGTAAATATGTGATATGTAAATACGTAATATGTAAATATGTAATATGTAAATGCGTAATATGTAAATGCGTACTATGTAAATACGTTTATTTCATGTTTTTACTATTTTTATACATTTGTCATTTTAAGTAGTAATTAAGTGTAGATTGATGAAGATTTTTTTATTTATTTAATCTATTTCAGAATAAGGCTGTAATGTAACAAAATATGGAGAAAGGGAAGGGGTGTGAATACTTTACAAATGCACTATATGTGCTAGAGATCAGATCTGTGTTAGAGATCATAGATGGTTGTTAAATGTCTCAGCGTCTCAACATCACCACAAGCAATCTTACCGATTGCGTTTCAGAGTTTAACAGTCGGAAAGCTATGACCTCAAATCCCATATCAAGTATTTTCTAGAAGTCCTGAACAACTAGACTCTGATGTGGCCATGCTTGAAGTATCACAGCATTCCAGTTTTTAACGACCCTAACCCTGCTTAAAGGATCACAGCATTCCAGTTTTTAACGACCCTAACCCTGCTTAAAGGATCACAGCATTCCAGTTTTTAACGACCCTAACCCTGCTTAAAGGATCACAGCATTCCAGTTTTTATCCCTGCTTAAAGGATCAGCATTCCAGTTTTTAACGACCCTAACCCTGCTTGAAGTATCACAGCATTCCAGTTTTTAACGACCTAACCCTGCTTGAAGTATCACAGCATTCCAGTTTTTAATGACCCTAACCCTGCTTGAAGTATCACAGCATTCCAGTTTTTAACGACCTAACCCTGCTTGAAGTATCACAGCATTCCAGTTTTTAAAGACCCTAACCCTGCTTGAAGTATCACAGCATTCCAGTTTTTAACGACCCTAACCCTGCTTGAAGTATCACAGCATTACAGTTTTTAAAGACCCTAACCCTGATTCCAGTTTTTAACGACCCTAACCCTGCTTGAAGTATCACAGCATTCCAGTTTTTAACGACCCTAACCCTGCTTGAAGTATCACAGCATTACAGTTTTTAACGACCTAACCCTGCTTGAAGTATCACAGCATTACAGTTTTTAAAGACCCTAACCCTGCTTGAAGTATCATAGCATTCCAGTTTTTATTCACAGCCAGTTTTTAATGACCCTAACCCTGCTTAAGGATCACAGCATTCCAGTTTTTAATGACCCTAACCCTGCTTGAAGTATCACAGCATTCCAGTTTTTAACGACCCTAACCCTGCTTAAAGGATCACAGCATTCCAGTTTTTAACGACCCTAACCCTGCTTGAAGTATCACAGCATTACAGTTTTTAACGACCCTAACCCTGCTTGAAGTATCACAGCATTCCAGTTTTTAACGACCCTAACCCTGCTTGAAGTATCACAGCA
>NC_068426.1:3150563-3158063 GCF_023373465.1 Oncorhynchus keta
GCAAAAAACACACACATTTCTTCACACAGGGTCGTGGGGTTAGACAGGGATGCAGCTTAAGCCCCACCCTCTTCAACATATATATCAACGAATTGGTGTGGGCACTAGAAAAGTCTGCAGCACCCGGCCTCCCCCTGCTAGAATCCGAAGTCAAATGTCTGCTGTTTGCTGATGATTTGGTGCTTCTGTCACCAACCAAGGAGGGCCTACAGCAGCACCTAGATCTTATGCACAGATTCTGTCAGACCTGGGCCCTGACAGTAAATCTCAGTAAGACCAAAATAATGGTGTTCCAAAAAAGGTCCAGTCACCAGGACCACAAATACAAATTCCATCTAGACACTGTTGCCCTAGAGCACACAAAAAACGATACATACCTTGGCCTAAACATCAGCGCCACAGGTAACTTCCACAAAGCTGTGAACGATCTGAGAGACAAGGCAAGAAGGGCATTCTATGCCATCAAAAGGAACATAAATTTCAACATACCAATTAGGATTTGGCTAAAAATACTTGAATCAGTCATAGAGCCCATTGCCCTTTATGGTTGTGAGGTCTGGGGTCCGCTCACCAACCAAGACTTCACAAAATGGGACAAACACCAAATTGAGACTCTGCACGCAGAATTCGGCAAACATATCCTCAGTGTACAACACCAAATAAATCATGCAGAGCAGAATTAGGCCGATACCCACTAATTATCAAAATCCAGAAAAGAACCGTTAAATTCTATAACCACCTAAAAGGAAGTGATTCCCAAACCTTCCACAACAAAGGCCATCACCTACAGAGAGATGAACCTGGAGAAGAGTCCCCTAAGCAAGCTGGTCCTGGGGCTCTGTTCACAAACACAAACACACCCTACAGAGCCCCAGGACAGCAGCACAATTAGACCCAACCAAATCATGAGAAAACAAAAAGATAATTACTTGACACATTGGAAAGAATTAACAAAAGAGCAAACTAGAATGCTATTTGGCCGTAAACAGAGAGTACACAGCGGCAGAATACCTGACCACTGTGACTGACCCAAAATTAAGGAAAGCTTTGACTATGTACAGACTCAGTGAGCATAGCCTTGCTATTGAGAAAGGCCACCGTAGGCAGACATGGCTCTCAAGAGAAGACAGGCTATGTGCACACTGCCCACAAAATGAGGTGGAAACTGAGCTGCACTTCCTAACCTCCTGCCCAATGTATGACCATATTAGAGAGACATATTTCCCTCAGATTACACAGATCCACAAAGAATTCGAAAACAAATCCAATTTAGAAAAACTCCCATATCTACTGGGTGAAATTCCACAGTGTGCCATCACAGCAGCAAGATTTGTGACCTGTTGCCACGAGAAAAGGGCAACCAGTGAAGAACACACACCATTGTAAATACAACCCATATTTATGCTTATTTATTTTATCTTGTGTCCTTTACCATTTGTACATTGTTAAAACACTGTATATATAATATGACATTTGTAATGTCTTTATTGTTTTGAAACTTCTGTATGTGTAATGTTTACTGTTCATTTTTATTGTTTATTTCACTTGATATATTATCTACCTCACTTGCTTTGGCAATGTTAACACATGTTTCCCATGCCAATAAAGCCCCTTGAATTGAATTGAGAGAGAGAGAGAGAGAGAGAGAGAGAGAGAGAGAGAGAGAGAGAGAGAGAGAGAGAAACAGAGACAGAGAGAGAGAGAGAGAGAGAGAGAGAGAGAGAGAGAGAGAGAGAGAGAGAGAGAGAGAGAGAGAGAGAGAGAGAGAGAGAGAGAGAGAGAGAGAGAGAGAGAGAGAGAGAGAGAGAGAGAGAGAGAGAGAGAGAGAGAGAGAGAGAGAGAGACATTAATTTGCAAAGACATGAACACCAGAGCCAATTCATGTTAATATTGAAGCTGCTGAGATTGAAACCCTGGCTAAGATTGAGGTTATGAGAGCTTGGTTCCAGATGTCACGGTTGAAAAGAGGGACAGAACGTTTTCACATGTGTTTCTGTCTCCACATGTGTTTCTGTCTCCACATGTGTTTCTGTCTCCACATGTGTTTCTGTCTCCACATGTGTTGTTACAAGCAATCTACACATGAAAGTGGAAGAAAAATGTTAACTTTGTAAAATATATACATATCTATGAACAACAAAAGTATTCAGAACCCCTAGACTTTTACCACATTTAGTTAGTAATAAAAAAAGTTAAATATTAGCTAACTTATTTAAAACAAATTAAAAACAGAAATACCTTATTTACATAAATATACAGACCCTTTGTTATGAGACTCTAAATTGAGCTCAGGCTCATTGTATTAACATTGAGATGTTTCTACAACTTGATTGGAGTCCACCAGTGGTAAATTAAAGAGACTGGACATGATTTGGAAAAGCACACACCTGTCTATATAAGGTCACACATTTGGCAGTGCATGTCAGATCAAAAAACAAGCCATGAGGTCGAAGGAATTATTCGTAGAGCTCTGAGACACGATTGTGTCAAGGCACAGATCTGGGGAAGGGTACCAAAACATTTCTGCAGAAAGTACCCAAGAACAAAGTGGACTCCATCATTCTGAAATGGAAGAAGTTTGGCACCATCAAGACTCTTCCTAGAGCTGGCAGCCCGGCCAAACTGAGCAATCTGGGGAGAAGGGCCTTGGTCAGGGAGGTGACCAAGAACCTGATGGTCACTGACAGAAGTCCAGAGTATCATCTGTGGAGATGGGAGAACCTTCCAGAAGGACAACCATCTCTGCAGCACTCCACCAATCAGGCCTTTATGGTAGAGTGGCCAGATGGAAGCCACTCCTCAGTAAAAGGCACATGACAGCCCGCTTAGAGTTTGCCAAAAGGCCCCTAAAGACTCTCAGACCATGAGAAACAAGATTATCTGGTCTGATGAAACCAAGACTGAACTCTTTGGCCTGAATGCCAAGCATCACGTCTGGTGGAAACATGGCACAATCCCTACGATGAAGCATGGTGGTGGCAGCATCATGCTGTGGGGATGTTTTTCAGTGGCAGGGACTGGGAAACTTGTCAGGATTGAGGGAAAGATGAATGGAGCAAAGTACAGAGAGATCCTGGATGAGAACCTGCTCCAGAGCGCTCAAGACCTCAGACTGGGGTGAAGGTTCACCCCAGACAACGACCCTAAGCAATCAGCCAAGACAATGCAGGAGTGGCTTCAGGACAAGTCTCTGAATGTCCTTGAAGGCCAAGTCAGCGTGCATGCGCCCAGCCCACCACAAGGAGTCGCTAGAGCGCGATGGGACAAGGACATCCCGGCCGGCCAAACTCTCCCCTAACCCGGATGACACCGGGTTAGGCCTGGTTAGTCACGGGCCAATTGTGCGCTGCCTCATTGGTCTCCAGGTCACGGCCCACTGCAACACAGCCTGGGATCGAGCCCGGGTCTGCAGTGACACACTGCGATACAGTGCCTTAGACCGTTGCGCCACTTGGGAGGCCACACCCATCATTATTATATTTCCCAACATGCTCTACTGCAGGTAGATTTTTTAGGATTGTTTTTAATATCTGTGTTTTTTGCACCTACATTGATTGATTTGATTGATTGATTATAGTTATGCTTCAAAGAAAACAATACAGAGTCTTGTATTAAAACCCCTGTTGTTCTGGATGACTGTGTAATCTCGCTCTCAGAGCATGCGCACACCAGCTGGCAGGTGTCGTCACAAACATTTTCAATCTCTCCTTGTCCCAGTCTATAATCTGTCAGAGGAAGGCCTTAAAAATTGTCAGAACTTCAGCCACCCAAGCCAGTTCACTACTGTCCGGCAAACAACACCAGAACTTAGGCTCTTGGAACAACAGGCTTCGAGACACCTTCTACCCACAAGCCAAACAGCTGCTAAATAGCCATCAGACTGATAAATAGCCATCAGACTGCTAAATAGCCATCAGACTGATAAATAGCCATCAGACTGCTAAATAGCCATCAGACTGATAAATAAGACTGAATAGTTGATTAAATGGTTACACAGACAATGTGAGTTGACCATATTTTGCACTTACTATACACACTATACACTATATACACTATATACACTATACACACACTATATACACACTATACACACACTATATACACTATATATACACTATACACACACTCTATACACTATATACACACTATACACACTATATACACTATATACACTATACACACACTATATACACTATATACACACTACACACTATACACACTATACACACTATATAACACTATACACACTATACACACTATATACACACTATACACACTATATACAGACTATATACACACTATACACACTATATACACTATATACACACTATACACACTATACACACTATATACACACTATACACACGATATACACACTATATACACACTATATACACACCATATACACACTATATACACACTATATACCCACTATATATACACACTATACACACTATATACACACCATATATACACTATATACACACCATATATACACACTATACACATATATACACACTATACACACTATATACACACTATATACACACCATCTCCAGACTATATACACACTAGACTATATACACACTATACACACACACTAGACTATACACACACTATATACGGACTATATACACACTATATACACACTAGACTATATACACACTATACACACATGCTAGACTATATATACCCTATAAACACACGATATACACACTATATACAGACTATATACACACTAGACTATATACACACTATATACACACTATATACACACTAGACTATATACAGACTATATACACACCATATACACACTATTATATACACACTATATACACACTATATACACACTAGACTATATACACACTATACACACACACTAGACTATACACACACTATATACACACTATATACACACTATATACACACCATATACACACTAGACTATATACACACTATATACACACTATATACACACTAGACTATATACACACTATACACACACACTAGACTATACACACACTATATACAGACTATATACACACTATATACACACTAGACTATATACACATGCTAGACTATATATACCCTATATACACACCATATACACACTATATACAGACTATATACACACTAGACTATATACACACTATATACACACTATATACACACCATATACACACTAGACTATATACACACTATATACATACTAGACTATATACAGACTATATACACACCATATACACACTATATACACACTATAAACACACTATATACATACTATATACACACTGTATACACACTATATACACACTATATACACACTATATACACTATATACACACTATATACACACTATATACACACTATACACACTATATACACACTATATACAGACTATATACACACTATATACACACTATAAACACACTATATACGCCCTATATACACACTAGACTATATACACACTATATACACACTAGACTATATACACACTATATACACACTATATACACACTGGACTATATACACACTATATACACATCATATACACACTAGACTATATACACACTATATACACACCATATACACACTATATACATACTATATACACCCTAGACTATATACACACTATATACACACACTATATACACACTATATACATGCTATATACACAGTAGACTATACACACACTATATACACACCATATACACACTTTATACACACTATATACACACTATATACACACTATGATAAGACTATTTACACACTAGACTATACCCACACTATATACACACCATATACACACTCTAGATTAACACTAGAATAGAAGTAACAGTAATAGGAGTTCTCTCTAGATTAACACTAGAATAGAAGTAACAGTAATAGGAGTTCTCTCTAGATTAACACTAGAATAGAAGTAACAGTAATAGGAGTTCTCTCTAGATTAACACTAGAATAGAAGTAACAGTCAAATCTAATGCAGTATTAATTTGAGTTTCATTAACACTCATCATAATGTCACACGATAATCAGAGTAGTTTTTACACTCTGTAGACTGGGACCATGTGTACTCTGAGATAGTGTTAAAATTAACTCTTTAAATGTTGATTTAACACTGAAAAATTGTACTGTGTACAAGCTGGTTGTTAGGTGTAGTGTGTAACATGTATAATCTATGTAATCTAAGTAGCCCACCTTGCAGACAGCGTCCAGCGTATCTTCTGCAGTCTCCCCTGGTTGAATGACGACAAGCACAGGCTGGTCGTTAGGTAGACACACCCAGGATGGGGCCAGGTAGTCAGGAACCCAAATCTCACTGTCCACGCTGTCCTGGGGAATCATTTTCAATGAACCCTCCTCCTTCTGGATATGGAAATGGAGGAGAAAGGGAATTAAAATGATAACAAACTAAATAAATACTATTGCTGAAATACTCCATACTATTACCTGAAATACTCCATACTATTACCTGAAATACTCCATACTATTACCTGAAATACTCTATACTATGACCTGAAATACTCTATACTATTACCTGAAATACTCTATACTATTACCTGAAATACTCTACACTATTACCTGAAATACTTCATACTATTACCTGAAATACTCCATACTATTACCTGAAATACTTCATACTATTACCTGAAATACTCCATACTATTACCTGAAATACTCTATACTATTACCTGAAATACTCTATACTATTACCTGAAATACTCTATACTATTACCTGAAATACTCTATACTATTACCTGAAATACTCTACACTATTACCTGAAATACTCCATACCATTATCTGAAATACTCTACACTATTATCTGAAATACTCCATACTATTGCCTGAAATACTCCATACTGTTATCTGAAATACTCCATACTATTACCTGAAATACTCCATACTGTTATCTGAAATACTCCATACTATTACCTGAAATACTCCATACTATTACCTGAAATACTCCATACTATTACCTGAAATACTCCATACTATTATCTGAAATACTCTATACTATTACCTGAAATACTCCATACTATTACAAAAAACATATATACTAGTACATACAGTACAGTAGTTGTACAGTTTCATGACAGAAGGAATTTAACAAGCAACCAGCAGTCCATGTTATGTATTCTACACAATTCAAACGTATTTTGCTCAGAGACAGCGAAAACACAATAATTCCACAGCTAATAACTCCATTCTAATAAACATTAATTATATAGCTATTAACTCTAGTCAAATACACGTTAATTCCACAGCTAATAACTCCAGTCTAATACACAGCTAATAACTCCAGTCTAATACACAGCTAATAACTCCAGTCTAATACACAGCTAATAACTCCAGTCTAATACACAGCTAATAACTCCAGTCTAATACACAGCTAATAACTCCAGTCTAATACACAGCTAATAACTCCAGTCTAATACACAGCTAATAACTCCAGTCTAATACACAGCTAATAACTCCAGTCTAATACACAGCTAATAACT
>NC_068426.1:3173063-3203063 GCF_023373465.1 Oncorhynchus keta
CTGTGGGGAATGTCCTGTGGGGAATGTCCTGTGGGGAATGTCCTGTGTGGGAATGTCCTGTGTGGGAATGTCCTGTGTGGGAATGTCCTGTGTGGGAATGTCCTGTGGGGAATGTTTCATTTAGGTTGATGGACAGTCTGGTGGAAATATTGTGGAGACATTACAAAAGATATGTTCCCAAAACCATGTGTGTGTGTGTGTGTGTGTGTGTGTGTGTGTGTGTGTGTGTGTGTGTGTGTGTGTGTGTGTGTGTGTGTGTGTGTGTGTCTGTGTCTGTGTCTGTGTATGTGTGTGTGTGTGTCTGTGTGTGTGTGTGTCTGTGTGTCTGTGTGTCTGTGTGTCTGTGTGTGTGTGTGTGTGTGTGTGTGTGTGTGTGTGTGTGTGTGTGTGTGTGTGTGTGTGTGTGTGTTTGTGTGTGTGTGTGTGTGTGTGTGTGTGTGTGTGTGTCAGTGTGTGTGTGTGTCTGTGTGTGTGTGTGTGTGTGTGTGTGTGTGTGTGTGTGTGTGTGTGTGTGTGTGTGTGTGTGTGTGTGTGTGTGTGTGTGTGTCTGTGTGTCTGTGTGTTCAATAAGAAGACGTATGTGTACGAATTAGGGATAACCCTCAGGCGGTTTCACTCAAAGCAACTCCAGAATTTTACACACTTATGCAAGAGATTGTAGAGCTGGTTCCAAACGGTCTTCCCCCTACCCTTGTCTCCCTAATCTTTCTCCCCTCTCTCCCTCTCTCCCACTCTCCCTCCCTCCGTTCCTTATCCCCCTCCCTCCCTCCGTTCCTTATCTCCCTCCCTCCCTCCCTCCCCCTCCGTTCCTTATCCCCCTCCCTCCGTTCCTTATCTCCCCCTCCCTCCCTCCCTCCCTCCCTCCCTCCCTCCCTCCCCCTCCCTCCCTCCCTCCGTTCCTTATCCCCCTCCCTCTGTTCCTTATCTCCCTCCCTCCCTACCTCCCTCCCTCCAAACCCCCTCCCTCCCTCCCTCCCTCCCTCCCTCCCTCCCTCCCTCTCTCTCTCTCTTATTGTCAGAAACAGCTGAGAGCTGAATATCTCTTATCTTATCCTTTACCTTTATCCTTTCACTTGTTCCTTATCTCCCTACCTCCCTCCCTCCGTTCCTTATCCCCCTCCCTCCCTCCCTCCGTTCCTTATCTCCCTCCCTCCCTCCCTCCCTCCCCCCTCCCTCCCTCCCTCTCTCTCTCTTATTGTCAGAAACAGCTGAGAGCTGAATATCTCTTATCTTATCCTTTACCTTTATCCTTTCACTTGTTCCTTATCTCCCCCCTCCCTCCCTCCCTCCGTTCCTTATCTCCCTCCCTCCCCCTCCCTCCCTCCCTCCGTTCCTTATCCCCCTCCCTCCCTCCGTTCCTTATCTCCCTCCCTCCCTCCCTCCGTTCCTTATCTCCCTCCCTCCCCCTCCCTCCCTCCCTCCCTCCCTCCCTCCCTCCCTCCCTCCCTCCCTCCCTCCCTCCCTCCCTCCCTCCCTCCCTCCCTCCGTTCCTTATCTCCCTCCCTCCCTCCCTCCCTCCCTCCCTCCCTCCGTTCCTTATCTCCCTCCCTCCCCCTCCCTCCCTCCCTCACCTGTTCCAGAATAGTCTTTCTCTTCTTGTTATCTGTCACTGCAGACAGCTGCATATCTCCCATCTTCTTCATCTTCTCGTCCATGTCTATCTTCTGCTCCAGTTTCCTGATCTCTGTCCTTAGCAATCGCACCGTATCCTCCCGGTGATGTTGCCTAGCAACGGCAGCCGCGCACGCTGAGTGGATCGCCGTGATCCAATTCTCCAGTTCCGTCTGGCCCGACGTCTGGGGCAGATGGGGGAAGGATTTTAGTGTGACACATCATATGTGGATGATGTATAAGGGGGAAACATTAAGGTGTTACACTGGATGTGTGTCTCTGTCATCTAGTTCTCGAGTTCTATCTGGCCCAACACCTGGGGGAGGGGGCAGAGGGGAAGGGTTTTAGTGTGACACATCATACGGGTAAGGGAGGGGGGGTAGATCTGTTAAGACAACAGAATGATTGAAGGGGAATTTATTTTGGTGTGACACCTCAGGGACAATGGAGGACAGAATGCACAGTGGGTTTTAAATAGGGAAGGATTTTAGTGTGACATCTCAGGGACACTGGAGAACAGAATGCACAGTGGGTTTTAATAGGGAAGGATTTTAGTGTGACACCTCAGGGACAATGGAGGACAGAATGCACAGTGGGTTTTAAAGGGAAAGATTTTAGTGTGACACCTCAGGGACCATAACCACAATGACACATGACAGCTAGCTCTGATACAAGGTAATGTCAAACACACACGCCAACGCTGACGCTGGCACGCGTAGTAACCCCCCACCCCCCACCTCTACTACCTGGAAGAGAAATGCATCCCCTAGAGAGTTGCTGAGGCAGAAGACAAAGTCCTTCTTGGGGTGTTCTGGTACGGCCTGAAGGATACTGTACTCAGCCCACACAGCGTGTTTAGGAACACTATGATGGTCAATCCCCGACCGCCCGTCAGTCTCGTACAGGAACAGAGTGCATCCTGGGATATGGGAGGGGGGGGGGTAGGAAAAATGTTAGATGTTTTATACTAAGGTTATACATGACATCATGTTTCCTGAGAGGAAACACCAACTGAGATGTTTAATTAAACTGAGATGTTTAATTTAACTGAGATGTTTTATTTAACTGAGATGTTTTATTTTAACTGAGATGTTTCATTTAACTGAGATGTTTCATTTAACTGAGATGTTTCATTTAACTGAGATGTTTCATTTAACTGAGATGTTTCATTTTACTGAGATGTTTTATTTAACTGAGATGTTTATTTTAACTGAGATGTTTCATTTAACTGAGATGTTTCATTTAACTGAGATGTTTCATTTAACTGAGATGTTTATTTTAACTGAGATGTTTCATTTAACTGAGATGTTTCATTTCACTGAGATGTTTCATTTCACTGAGATGTTTAATTTAACTGAGATGTTTAATTTTAACTGAGATGCTTCATTTAACTGATATGTTTAATTTAACTGAGATGTTTATTTTAACTGAGATGTTTAATTTAACTGAGATGTTTAATTTAACTGAGATGTTTTATTTAACTGAGATGTTTTATTTTAACTGAGATGTTTAATTTAACTGAGATGTTTCATTTCACTGAGATGTTTTATTTAACTGAGATGTTTATTTTAACTGAGATGTTTTATTTAACTGAGATGTTTCATTTAACTGAGACGGTTAATTTAACTGAGATGTTTAATTTAACTGAGATGTTTATTTTAACTGAGATGTTTAATTTAACTGAGATGTTTAATTTAACTGAGATGTTTTATTTAACTGAGATGTTTTATTTTAACTGAGATGTTTCATTTAACTGAGATGTTTCATTTCACTGAGATGTTTTATTTAACTGAGATGTTTCATTTCACTGAGATGTTTCATTTCACTGAGATGTTTCATTTAACTGAGATGTTTCATTTAACTGAGATGTTTATTTTAACTGAGATGTTTCAACTAACTGAGATGTTTATTTTAACTGAGATGTTTCATTTAACTGAGATGTTTATTTTAACTGAGATGTTTCATTTAACTGAGATGTTTCATTTAACTGAGATGTTTATTTTAACTGAGATGTTTCATTTAACTGAGATGTTTCATTTAACTGAGATGTTTAATTTCACTGAGATGTTTCATTTAACTGAGATGTTTCATTAAACTGAGATGTTTAATTTAACTGAGATGTTTATTTTAACTGAGATGTTTTATTTTAACTGAGATGTTTAATTTAACTGAGATGTTTAATTTCACTGAGATGTTTCATTTAACTGAGATGTTTCATTTAACTGAGATGATTAATTTAACTGAGATGTTTTAATTTAACTGAGATGTTTCATTTAACTGAGATGTTTTATTTTAACTGAGATGTTTTATTTAACTGAGATGTTTAATTTAACTGAGATGTTTAATTTAACTGAGATGTTTCATTAAACTGAGATGTTTATTTTAACTGAGATGTTTTATTTTAACTGAGATGTTTAATTTAACTGAGATGTTTTATTTAACTGAGATGTTTCATTAAACTGAGATGTTTCATTTAACTGAGATGTTTCATTTAACTGAGATGTTTCATTTAACTGAGATGTTTTATTTAACTGAGATGTTTCATTAAACTGAGATGTTTCATTTCACTGAGATGTTTCATTTAACTGAGATGTTTCATTTAACTGAGATGTTTCATTTTAACTGAGATGTTTATTTCACTGAGATGTTTCATTTAACTGAGATGTTTCATTAAACTGAGATGTTTAATTTAACTGAGATGTTTAATTTAACTGAGATGTTTAATTTAACTGAGATGTTTAATTTAACTGAGATGTTTCATTTAACTGAGATGTTTTATTTTAACTGAGATGTTTATTTTAACTGAGATGTTTAATTTAACTGAGATGTTTAATTTAACTGAGATGTTTAATTTCACTGAGATGTTTAATTTAACTGAGATGTTTAATTTCACTGAGATGTTTAATTTAACTGAGATGTTTAATTTCACTGAGATGTTTAATTTAACTGAGATGTTTAATTTCACTGAGATGTTTAATTTCACTGAGATGTTTAATTTAACTGAGATGTTTTATTTTAACTGAGATGTTTAATTTAACTGAGATGTTTAATTTCACTGAGATGTTTAATTTAACTGAGATGTTTAATTTCACTGAGATGTTTTATTTAACTGAGATGTTTAATTTCACTGAGATGTTTTATTTTAACTGAGATGTTTAATTTAACTGAGATGTTTAATTTAACTGAGATGTTTCATTTAACTGAGATGTTTTATTTAACTGAGATGTTTTATTTAACTGAGATGTTTAATTTCACTGAGATGTTTCATTTAACTGAGATGTTTAATTTAACTGAGATGTTTCATTTAACTGAGATGTTTTATTTTAACTGAGATGTTTAATTTCAGACACAGTCTCAACTACATCTCAACCTAGTAGACAGCACAGGCTCTGTGTTGGGAGGGAAACTCTTTTAAACCTTCTGATTAGGGCTGAAATGGAACCCTATTCACTATATATATTTTTTTATTTTTTTTATTTCACCTTTATTTAGCCAGGTAAGCTAGTTGAGAACACCTTTATTTAGCCAGGTAAGCTAGTTGAGAACAAGTTTTCATTTGAAATTGCGACCTGGCCAAGATAAAGCATAGGAGTGTGAACAGACAACAACACAGAGTTACACGTGGAGTAAAACAAACATACAGTCAATAATACTAGTAGTAATACTTCTAGTAATACTAGAAGTAATTACAATATAGCAATTAAACACTGGAATGATAGATGTGCAGAAGATTAATGTGCAAGTTGAGATACCGGGGTGCAAAGGAGCAAAATAAATAAAATAAATAACAGTATGGGGATGAGGTAGTTGGATGGGCTATTTACAGATGGGCTATGTACAGGTGCAGTGATCTGTGAGCTGCTCTGACAGCTGGTTCTTAAAACTAGTGAGGGAGATACGAGTCTCCAGCTTCAGTGATTTTTGCAGTTCGTTCCAGTCAGTGGCAGCAGGGAACTGGAAGGAAAGGCGACCAAAGGAGGAATTGGTTTTGGGGGTGACCAGTGAGATATACCTACTGGAGCGTGTGCTACGAGTGGGTGATGCAATGGTGACCAGTGAGCTGAGATAAGGCGGGGCTTTACCTAGCAGGGTCTTGTAGATGACCTGTAGCCAGTGGGTTTGGCGACGAGTATGAAGCGAGGGCCAGCCAACGAGAGCGTAAAGGTCACAGTGGTGGGTAGTGTATGGGGCTTTGGTGACAAAACGGATGGCACTGTGATAGACTGCATCCAGTTTGTTTAGTAGAGTGTTGGAGACTATTTTATAGATGACATCGCCGAAGTCAAGGATCGGTAGGATGGTCAGTTTTACGAGGGTATGTTTGGCAGCATGAGTGAAGGAAGCTTTGTTGCGAAATAGATTTCATTTTTGATTGGAGATGCTTAATGTGAGTCTGGAAGGAGAGTTTACAGTCTAGCCAGACACCTAGGTATTTGTAGTTATCCACGTATTCTAAGTCAGAGCCGTCCAGAGTAGTGATGCTTATTCTTATATAGTGCACTACTTTAGACCAGAACCTATAGGGCTAAGTAGAGTATTGTACTATGTCTTTAGCAGAGGAGGGGAGAGACAGGGATGTTAACAGAGGAGAGAGACAGGGATGTTAGCAGAGGAGAGAGACAGGGATGTTAGCAGAGGAGAGAGACAGGGATGTTAGCAGAGGAGAGAGACAGGGATGTTAGCAGAGGAGAGAGACAGGGATGTTAGCAGAGGAGAGAGACAGGGATGTTAGCAGAGGAGAGAGACAGGGATGTTAACAGAGGAGAGAGACAGGGATGTTAGCAGAGGAGAGAGACAGGGATGTTAGCAGAGGAGAGAGACATGGATGTTAGCAGAGGAGAGAGACAGGGATGTTAGCAGAGGAGAGAGACAGGGATGCTAGCAGAGGAGAGAGACAGGGATGCTAGCAGAGGAGAGAGACAGGGATGTTAGCAGAGGAGAGAGACAGGGATGTTAGCAGAGGAGAGAGACAGGGATGCTAGCAGAGGAGAGAGACAGGGATGTTAGCAGAGGAGAGAGACAGGGATGTTAACAGAGGAGAGAGACAGGGATGTTAGCAGAGGAGAGAGACATGGATGTTAGCAGAGGAGAGAGACAGGGATGTTAGCAGAGGAGAGAGACAGGGATGCTAGCAGAGGAGAGAGACAGGGATGTTAGCAGAGGAGAGAGACAGGGATGTTAACAGAGGAGAGAGATAGGGATGTTAGCAGAGGAGAGAGACAGCGATGTTAGCAGAGGAGAGAGACAGGGATGTTAACAGAGGAGAGAGACATGGATGTTAGCAGAGGAGAGAGACAGGGATGTTAGCAGAGGAGAGAGACATGGATGTTAGCAGAGGAGAGAGATAGGGATGTTAACAGAGGAGAGAGACAGGGATGTTAACAGAGGAGAGAGACAGGGATGTTAGCAGAGGAGAGAGACAGGGATGTTAGCAGAGGAGAGAGACAGGGATGTTAGCAGAGGAGAGAGATAGGGATGTTAACAGAGGAGAGAGACAGGGATGTTAGCAGAGGAGAGAGATAGGGATGTTAACAGAGGAGAGAGACAGGGATGTTAACAGAGGAGAGAGACAGGGATGTTAGCAGAGGAGAGAGACAGGGATGTTAGCAGAGGAGAGAGATAGGGATGTTAGCAGAGGAGAGAGACAGGGATGTTAACAGAGGAGAGAGACATGGATGTTAGCAGAGGAGAGAGACAGGGATGTTAACAGAGGAGAGAGACAGGGATGTTAGCAGAGGAGAGAGATAGGGATGTTAACAGAGGAGAGAGATAGGGATGTTAACAGAGGAGAGAGACAGGGATGTTAGCAGAGGAGAGAGACAGGGATGTTAACAGAGGAGAGAGATAGGGATGTTAACAGAGGAGAGAGACAGGGATGTTAACAGAGGAGAGAGATAGGGATGTTAGCAGAGGAGAGAGACAGGGATGTTAACAGAGGAGAGAGATAGGGATGTTAGCAGAGGAGAGAGACAGGGATGTTAACAGAGGAGAGAGATAGGGATGTTAGCAGAGGAGATAGACAGGGATGTTAACAGAGGAGAGAGACAGGGATGTTAGCAGAAGAGAGATAGGGATGTTAACAGAGGAGAGAGATAGGGATGTTAACAGAGGAGAGAGACAGGGATGTTAGCAGAGGAGAGAGACAGGGATGTTAACAGAGGAGAGAGATAGGGATGTTAGCAGAGGAGATAGACAGGGATGTTAACAGAGGAGAGAGACAGGGATGTTAACAGAGGAGAGAGATAGGGATGTTAGCAGAGGAGATAGACAGGGATGTTAACAGAGGAGAGAGACAGGGATGTTAGCAGAGGAGAGAGATAGGGATGTTAACAGATGAGAGAGATAGGGATGTTAACAGAGGAGAGAGACAGGGATGTTAGCAGAGGAGAGAGATAGGGATGTTAACAGAGGAGAGAGACAGGGATGTTAGCAGAGGAGAGAGATAGGGATGTTAGCAGAGGAGAGAGACAGGGATGTTAACAGAGGAGCTATTTTCTGTCCTCTGTTCTGTTGGATCTCAAGTGGTTATGATTCAATCATGGTGTTAAATTACAATGATTGAATAGAGGAGAGGAAATCTAAGGACAAACAAACAGACAGACAGACAGACAGACAGACAGACAGACAGACAGACAGACAGACAGACAGACAGACAGACAGACAGACAGACAGACAGACAGGTGACAGAAAATGAAATCTAAGGACAGACAGAGAGAGAGAGGTGAGTGGGTAGGACATCTAAAGGTAAGGGTTAAGGTTAGGATAAGGGTTAGGATAAGGGATAGGATAAGGGTTAGGATAAGGGTTAGGATAATGTATAGGATAAGGGATAGGATAAGGGATAGGATAAGGGATAGGATAAGGGTTAGGATAAGGGTTAGGATAAGGGTTAGGATAAGGGATAGGATAAGGGATAGGATAAGGGTTAGGATAAAGGTTAGGATAAGGGTTAGGATAAGGGATAGGATAAGGGTTAGGATAAGGGTTAGGATAAGGGATAGGATAAGGGTTAGGATAAGGGATAGGATAAGGGATAGGATAAGGGTTAGGATAAGGGATAGGATAAGGGATAGGATAAGGGATAGGATAAGGGTTAGGATACGGGATAGGATTAGGGATAGGATAAGGGTTAGGATAAGGGATAGGATAAGGGATAGGATAAGGGTTAGGATAAGGGATAGGATAAGGGTTAGGATAAAGGTTAAGGTTAGGGTTAGTAGATAGTTAGTTGAAATGTTACTGGTATGTAGAGTTTGGGTTAGGATAAAGGTTAGGGTTAGGGTTAGGATAAGGGTTAGGATAAGGGATAGGATAAGGGTTAGGATAAAGGTTAAGGTTAGGGTTAGTAGATAGTTAGTTGAAATGTTACTGGTATGTGGAGTTAGGGTTAGGGTTAGGGTTAAGGTTAGGGTTAAGGTTAGGGTTAGTAGATAGTTAGTTGAAATGTTACTGGTATGTGGAGTTAGGGTTAGGGTTAGTAGATAGTTAGTTGAAATGTTACTGGTATGTAGAGTTAGGGTTAGGGTTAGTAGATAGTTAGTTGAAATGTTACTGGTATGTAGAGTTAGGGTTAGGGTTAGTAGATAGTTAGTTGAAATGTTACTGGTATGTAGAGCTGCTACAGATGAACTATCCAAACAGTGTTACCCCTGATGCAATTACTTAGTGATGATTGGTTCATTCATTTGATGAGCTGCATCTCATATTGGAATACATTGCTAAAACACTGATTGAAATTTAAGAAGGATATTTAACAAAAAAAAGGCAATAATGAGTTTGTTGTGAGATGTGTGTGAGATGTGTTGTGAGATGTGTTGTGAGATGTGTGTGAGATGTGTTGTGAGATGTGTGTGTTGTGAGATGTGTGTGAGATGTGTGTGTTGTGAGATGTGTGTGAGATGTGTTGTGAGATGTGTGTGTTGTGAGATGTGTGTGAGATGTGTGTGTTGTGAGATGTGTGTGAGATGTGTGTGAGATGTGTTGTGAGATGTGTGTGTTGTGAGATGTGTGTGAGATGTGTTGTGAGATGTGTGTGAGATGTGTGTGAGATATGTGTGAGATGTGTGTGAGATATGTGTGTGTTGTGAGATGTGTGTGTTGTGAGATGTGTGTGAGATGTGTTGTGAGATGTGTGTGAGATGTGTTGTGAGATGTGTGTGTTGTGAGATGTGTGTGTTGTGAGATGTGTGTGCGATGTGTTGTGAGATGTGTGTGAGATGTGTTGTGAGATGTGTGTGAGATGTGTGTGTTGTGAGATGTGTGTGAGATGTGTGTGAGATGTGTGTGTTGTGAGATGTGTGTGAGATATGTGTGAGATGTGTGTGAGATGTGTGTGAGATGTGTGTGTTGTGAGATGTGTGAGATGTGTGTGTTGTGAGATGTGTGTGAGATGTGTGTGAGATATGTGTGAGATATGTGTGTGTTGTGAGATGTGTGTGAGATGTGTGTGTTGTGAGATATGTGTGAGATGTGTGTGAGATGTGCGAGATGTGTGTGTTGTGAGATATGTGTGACATGTGTGAGATATGTGTGAGATGTGTGAGATATGTGTGAGATGTGTGAGATATGTGTGAGATGTGTGTGTTGTGAGATGTGTGATGTGTGTGAGTCTACCCCATACCTTTGAGACAAACCCAGTAATGTTTCCACTTCCTCTTGGTGGCTGGCTCCACCTTCTTGTTCTTCTTGTGAACCAGGAAGTTTTTCACTGCCAGAGCTCCCGCCTTCCTCACCGTGCCCTGCGCACAGCAGCCAATGAGAGCGTCTGATGGGTAAGCCGTGCTTAGCGTGCCGCTGCTACGCTCGTCACTCTCAGCTGAGCCCGCCTCCTCCGTGCAGTCACGCTCTCGACGAGTCTACAGAGAGAGAGACAGAGAGAGAGCCAGAGAGAGACAGAGAGAGAGACAGAGAGAGACACAGAGAGAGAGAGAGAGAGAGAGAGAGAGAGAGAGAGAGAGAGAGAGAGAGAGAGAGAGAGAGAGAGAGACAGAGACAGAGACAGAGAGAGAGAGAGCCAGAGAGAGACAGAGAGAGAGACAGAGAGAGACACAGAGAGAGAGAGAGAGAGAGAGAGAGAGAGAGAGAGAGAGAGAGAGGGAGGTTGATGACAGACAGACAGACAGACAGACAGACAGACAGACAGACAGACAGACAGACAGACAGACAGACAGACAGACAGACAGACAGACAGACAGACAGACAGAATAAACCTTTAGTCTGTTTAATCTTAAAATAATAACAAAACAAAATAATAATAATAATAATAAACATTTAAATGTAAAGTTTTAAAACAGAATCAAACTATATATCAATTCAAATGCAAAGTTTAAACAGTTTAACAGTCAAATTCTACTGTGAAGACTGAGTTCTGAATGAGATCTGTTGAATGATCAATTAGAAGGAAGGCACAGAGTTGTCAACAGTGAAGCATCATATCAGGGAGAGACAGATTCATACCCAGTGTTGATTCTCAAAGTCCTGATGCAAGTTCTCATACATTCCCCATCCTCCTTTTCTTCCACCTCCTCCTCCTCCTCTTCCTCCTCCCTCTCCTCCTCTTCCTCCTCCTCCCTCTCCTCCTCTTCCTCCTCCTCCCTCTCCTCCTCCACTGCTGCTCCCGCTGTCACTCCCGTTAAACGCGCTGCTCCCGGCAGCAGAGTAGACGGAGAACGAGGCCGACATGGCCTTACAGCGCCGCCGTGACCCCGGCCCCACTTCCCCGTCCGTCTCCGTGGCAACCCCGTCGATGCCGCTATCGCCGTACTCACTGCCCTCTCCCAGCACGCCCGATATGTCCTGGAGAGACAGAGAGAGAGAGAGAGAGGTACTCAGGTTACGTCCCAACCTTTCAACTCCTTCCTCCCAAAAGTGTGCACTTGTTCACTTCCCTTCATGGATTTGAAAGGAAAAGACTGGTGTCATGAATCGATAGAATCGTCGCCTCGATAATCTAGTTGACATCACTAAAGTTCTGCTTCTAATTTCCGACAAGTTGTTGGAGAAGAGCCTTGAACACACACAACGGTGCATACCATAAAGTACAAGATAATATATACACACAGAGATGTCCTGGAGAGGCAGAGAGAAGAACATAGCCTTGTGCGTTTCTGTAAGAACACAATTCTACATGAGAACAGATTTACAGACTACACTCACACGCAATGTCTGCTCTCAACCATTATTTTGGCACACACACACACCTACTGTCTGCCCTCAAACATTCCTCTCTCTCTATCTCACACGCACACACACACACACACACACACACACACACACACACACACACACACACACACACACACACACACACACACACACACACACACACACACACACACACACACACACACACACACACACACACACACACACACACAGTCTGCCCTTAACCATTTATGTCCCCTAGAAAGTGGAAAGCTTGACGGGGAGAAGCTCTCTTCAAAGACACTGTAGTAAAACAGCCTGACAAAGAGATGGGTTAGAGATGGGTTAGAGATGGGTTAGAGCTGGGATAGAGATGGGTTAGAGCTGGGATAGAGCTGGGGTAGAGATGGGTTAGAGATGGGTTAGAGATGGGATAGAGTTGGGTTAGAGATGGGTTAGAGTTGGGATAGAGATGGGATAGAGTTGGGTTAGAGCTGGGATAGAGATGGGTTAGAGATGGGTTAGAGATGGGTTAGAGTTGGGATAGAGATGTGATAGAGTTGGGTTAGAGCTGGGAAAGAAATGGGTTAGAGTTGGGTTAGAGTTGGGGATAGAGATGGGTTAGAGATGGGTTAGAGATGGGTTAGAGATGGGATAGAGATGGGTTAGAGATGGGTTAGAGATGGGATAGAGATGGGGATAGAGATGGGTTAGAGTTGGGATAGAGATGGGTTAGAGATGGGTTAGAGTTGGGGAAAGAGATGGGTTAGAGATGGGATAGAGATGGGTTAGAGATGGGTTAGAGTTGGGGATAGAGATGGGTTAGAGATGGGATAGAGATGGGTTAGAGTTGGGGATAGAGATGGGATAGAGATGGGGTAGAGTTGGGATAGAGATGGGTTAGAGATGGGATAGAGTTGGGATAGAGCTGGGAAAGAGATGGGTTAGAGATGGGATAGAGTTGGGATAGAGCTGGGAAAGAGATGGGTTAGAGATGGGATAGAGATGGGTTAGAGTTGGGATAGAGATGGGTTAGAGATGGGGTAGAGTTGGGATAGAGATGGGTTAGAGATGGGATAGAGTTGGGATAGAGCTGGGAAAGAGATGGGTTAGAGATGGGATAGAGTTGGGATAGAGCTGGGAAAGAGATGGGTTAGAGATGGGATAGAGATGGGTTAGAGTTGGGATAGAGATGGGTTAGAGATGGGTTAGAGATGGGATAGAGATGGGTTAGAGTTGGGATAGAGATGGGTTAGAGATGGGTTAGAGATGGGTTAGAGTTGGGATAGAGCTGGGAAAGAGATGGGTTAGAGATGGGTTAGAGTTGGGGATAGAGATGGGTTAGAGATGGGTTAGAGTTGGGATAGAGATGGGATAGAGATGGGATAGAGATGGGATAGAGATGGGATAGAGATGGGTTAGAGATGGGATAGAGATGGGTTAGAGAAGGGTTAGAGTTGGATTAGAGATGGGTTAGAGTTGGGATAGAGATGGGTTAGAGTTGGGGATAGAGATGGGTTAGAGATGGGATAGAGATGGGTTAGAGTTGGGTTAGAGTTGGGGGTAGAGATGGGATAGAGTTGGGGATAGAGCTGGGTTAGAGATGGGATAGAGTTGGGATAAAGCTGGGATAGAGCTGGGTTAGAGCAGGGATAGA
Organism: Oncorhynchus keta; assembly: GCF_023373465.1. Taxonomy (NCBI): domain Eukaryota; kingdom Metazoa; phylum Chordata; class Actinopteri; order Salmoniformes; family Salmonidae; genus Oncorhynchus; species Oncorhynchus keta. Next base: position 3,186,475 of record NC_068426.1, read on the forward strand.
GCTGGGATAGAGCTGGGTTAGAGATGGGTTAGAGCTGGGATAGAGCTGGGTTAGAGATGGGTTAGAGATGGGTTAGAGCTGGGATAGAGCTGGGTTAGAGATGGGTTAGAGATGGGTTAGAGCTGGGATAGAGCTGGGATAGAGATGGGTTAGAGATGGGTTAGACATGGGTTAGAGCTGGGATAGAGCTGGGATAGAGCTGGGATAGAGCTGGGTTAGAGTTGGGGATAGAACTGGGTTAGAGTTGGGGATAGAGCTGGGTTAGAGTTGGGGATAGAGCTTGGATAGAGCTGGGATAGAGATGGGATAGAGTTGGGGATAGAGATGGGATAGAGCTGGGATAGAGCTGGGATAGAGCTGGGATAGAGCTGGGATAGAGCTGGGTTAGAGATGGGTTAGAGCTGGGATAGAGCTGGGATAGAGATGGGTTAGGGATGGGTTAGAGATGGGTTAGAGATGGGTTAGAGCTGGGATAGAGCTGGGATAGAGCTGGGATAGAGATGGGATAGAGCTGGGTTAGAGATGGGATAGAGATGGGATAGAGCTGGGATAGAGCTGGGATAGAGCTGGGATAGAGATGGGTTAGAGATGGGATAGAGCTGGGATAGAGCTGCTACGGAGGAGAGAACGGTGGAACGACCAGCTCTCAAACTCTCAAGGAAAACTCTCCCTAACCCTATCCCTAACCCTAACCCTAGCCAAACCCTAACCCTAACCCTAACCCTAACCCTAACCCTAACCCTAGCCAAACTCTAACCCTAACCCTAACCCTAACCCTAGCCAAACCCTAACCCTAACCCTAACTCTAACATTAGCCAAACCCTAACCCTAACCCTAACCCGTCCCTCACGACGCCAGGACATCCCTCACGACGCCAGGACATCCCTCACGACGCCAGGACAGCGGAGTCAATCACCACCTTCCGGAGACACCTGAAACCCCACCTCTTCAAGGAATACCTAGGATAGGGTAAGTAATCCTTTCCCCCCTAAAAGATTTAGATGCACTATTGTAAGTGGCTGTTCCACTGGATGTCATAAGGTGTATGCACCAATTTGTAAGTCGCTCTGGATAAGAGCGTCTGCTAAATGACTTAAATGTAAATGTAATGTAACCCGGATGACTCTGAGCCAAATGTGCAAATGTGAAGGACCTCGACGTTACTCTGGACCCTGATCTCTCTTTTGACGAACATATGAAGGCTGTTTCAAGGACAGCTTTTTTCCATCTACGTAACATTGTAAAAATCAGAAACTTTCTGTCCAAAAATGACGCAGAAAAATTAACCCATGCTTTTGTTACTTCTAGGTTAAACTACTGCAATGCTCTACTTTCCAGCTACCTGGATAAATCACTAAATAAACTTCAGTTAGTGCTAAATACGGCTGCTAGAATCCTGACTAGAACCAAAAAAATGTGATCATATTACTCCAGTGCTAGCCTCCCAACGCTGGCTTCCTGTCAAGGCAATTGCTGATTTCAAGGTGTTACTGCTAACCTACAAAGCATTACATGGGCTTGCTCCTACCTATGTCTCTGATTTGGTCCTGCCGTACATACCTACACGTACGCTACGGTCAGAAGACGCAGGCCTCCTAATTGTCCCTCAAATTTCTAAGCAAACAGCTGGAGGCAGGGCTTTCTCCTATAGAGCTCCATTTTTATGGAATGGTCTGCCTACCCATGTGAGAGACGCAAACTCGGTCTCAACCTTTAAGTCTTTACTGAAGACTCATCTCTTCAGTGGATCATATGATTGAGTGTAGTCTGGCCCAGGAGTGTGAAGGTGAACGGAAAGGCTCTGGAGCAACGAACTGCCCTTGCTGTCTCTGCCTGGCCGGTTCCCCTCTTTCCACTGGGATTCTCTGCCTCTAACCCTATTACAGGGGCTGAGTCACTGGCTTACTGGTGCTCTTTCATGCCGTCCCTAGGAGGGGTGAGTCACTTGAGTGTGTTGAATCACTGATGTGATCTCCCTGTCTGGGTTGGCGCCCCCCCCCCCCCCTTGAGTTGTGCCGTGGCGGAGATCTTTGTGGGTTAAACTCGGCCTTGTCTCAGGATGGTAATTTGGTCGTTCAAACCCCCCGAGCTGACAAGGTACAAATCTGTCGTTCTGCCCCCGGACAGGCAGTTAACCCACTGTTCCTAGGCCGTCAATGAAAATTAGAATTTGTTCTTAACTGACTTGCCTAGTAAAATAAAGGTAAAAATAAATAAAAAAAATAGCTTGGTTCCTCTCTAGGGTTCGGCCTTTCTAGGGAGTTTTTCCTAGCCAACGTGCATCAACCAACACCTGCATTACATTTACATGTCATTTAGCAGACGCTCTTATCCAGAGCGACTTACAAATTGGTGCATTCACCTTATGACATCCAGTGGAACAGCCACTTTACAATAGTGCATCTAAATCTTTTAAGGGGGGGGGTGAGAAGGATTACTTTATCCTATCCTATTGCTTGCTGTTTGGGGTTCTAGGCTGGGTTTCTGTACAGCACTTTGGGATATCAGCTGATGTACGAAGGGCTTTATAAATACATTTGAATTCATTTGATTTAGATGCAGTGCCTTAGATCGCTGTGCCACTCGGAAGCATATGCAAATAAGCTTGATTTGATTTGATATAGTGTGTGTTTACCAGATACGGTAATGTAAAGAACAACATTGACCTGCACCAAAGTCAGATTAGGATATAAAGTTAGGCCAACGTGTCCAAATTCAAAAATCCTTCAGGTAGAATGCTCTCCTTTTATTTCATCACACTCACTATCAGCTATTTTCTGTCATTAGCTTGACATTAACTTGTAAATTAATGATCTTTAAGTTAGCTGGCTAGTTAGTATTAAGTTAGCTGGCTAGTTAGTTAAAATAATGTCTTAACTTCACTTTATCTCGTTTATATTCATGATTGTTAGTTTATTTTTCCTTTAATCATGAATATAAATGAGATAAAGTGAAGTTAAGACGTTGTCAGATATATGAGATGGTCATTATTTTAATGAACTAGACAGCTAACTTAATGCTAGCCTAGCTAGCTCGCTAACAAGCTAACAAGCTAGAAACAAACCAAAACATTGTTTAGAAAGTTGCTTTTAGTTGCCTAGTTTACTAGATTGACGTTTACTAAATTAATTTTTTTAATGGATGGGATCATTGGTGTTAAAATACATGAGATGTGCTATTTGCTGTTGTCATTTTTGTGATGTCGGTTTTGTGTTTATGCTTTTGTCATAACAACAACGACATGTTTTATGTCGGACGCCAATAGAATGTTCATGATGTCACTGCGACTACTTTCTACTGACATGTCGATTGACGTAGTTTAAACCAGCCGTTAGTCTTGAAATATTTGGTTGTTTACTACACTACACTACACTACACTACACTACACTACACTACACTACACCACACCACACCACACCACACCACACCACACCACACTACACTACACTACACTACACTACACTACACTACACTACACTACACTACACTACACTACACTACACTACACTACACTACACTACACCACACCACACTACTACACTACACTACACTACTACACTACACTACACTACTACACTACACTACACTACTACACTACACTACACTACACTACACTACACTACACTACACTACACTACACTACACTACACTACACTACACTACACTACACTACACTACACTACACTACACTACACTACACTACACTACACTACACTACACTACACTACACTACACTACACTACACTACACTACACACTACACTACACTACTACACTACACTACACTACACTACACTACACTACACTACACTACACTACACTACACTACTACACTACACTACACTACACTACACTACACTACTACACTACACTACACTACACTACACTACACTACACTACACTACACTACACTACACTACTACACTACACTACACTACACTACACTACACTACACTACACTACACTACACTACTACACTACACTACACTACACTACACTACACTACACTACACTACACTACACTACTACACTACACTACACTACTACACTACACTACACTACTACACTACACTACACTACACCACACTACACCACACTAAACTACACTACTACACTACACTACTACACTACTACACTACACTACTACACTACACTACACTACACTACACTACACTACACTACACTACACTACACCACACCACACTACACTACACTACTACACTACACTACACTACTACACTACACTACACTACACTACACTACACTACACTACAGTACTACACTACACTACACTACACTACACTACACTACTACACTACACTACTACACGACAGTACTACACTACACTACTACACTACACTACACTACACTACACTACTACACTACTACACTACACTACACTACTACACTACAGTACTACACTACACTACTACACTACACTACTACACTACTACACTACACTACACTACTACACTACAGTACTACACTACACTACTACACTACACTACACTACAGTACTACACTACTACACTACACTACACTACACTACTACACTACAGTACTACACTACACTACACTACTACACTACACTACTACAGTACACTACACTACAACACTACAGTACTACACTACTACACTACTACACTACACTACACTACTACACTACACTACTACACTACACTACTACACTACACTACTACACTACAGTACTACACTACACTACTACACTACAGTACTACACTACACTACTACACTACACTGCTACACTGCAGTACTACACTACACTACAGTACTACACTACACTACAGTACTACACTACACCACACTACACTACAGTACTACACTACACTACACTACACTACACTACTACACTACACTACACTACACTACAGTACTACACTACACTACACTACACTACACTACACTACTACACTACACTACACTACTACACCACACTACTACACTACTACACTACTACACTACACTACACTACTACACTACACTACACTACACTACACTACACTACACTACACTACACTACACTACACTACACTACTACACTACACTACACTACACTACACTACACTACACTACACTACACTACACTCTGTTGAGCACATGACCTCACATGTGAATCCTTAAAGATATGAGTGGGGCTCAGGCTTAGGAGGGTGTAAACAATGCTGAATGGGAATAGACAAAGAAGAGCTCTCCCGTAGGTGTGCCAATACATTCAAAGGCCATTTTCTCAAAAGTGGGGTTACAAGTTTATCAACTATCAAAGCATAATTACTTTCCCATGGTTCCTCAACTGTAGTGTATGATAAACCATTTTCTAGTTCTGTCTAGTTTTATCCAACATATTTTTAAAAAACAAACACACAATTTCAAATGTTGCTACGTAAGGCCGAATCGAGGCGGTGGGAATGTGTTGGAATGTGTGCTCTTATACTGAAGTTGGACAGTGCTGTCCAGCATTACCAATGACATTTGTAACTAAAGGACTCAGAGCACCTATCCATTGTCTGATTTGTAAATACTGTATGTATTCTAAAAAGTGCTTTGTACTTGGCTTATGACTTTGTATGTTCATCAGTTTGTCAATTGTCAAAGTGTTTGTATCAGATGGCTACCAAATGGCTATTGACGAGCCACAGGGTTAGGTACGATTGTTTTGTTGAAGCCCTGTGCTACTCAGCTGTTCATCAATACCTCCACTGTTCATCAAGACCTCAGCTGTTCATCAGGACCTCTGCTGTTCAGCAAGACCTCTGCTGTTCATCAGGAACTCAGCTGTTCATCAGGAACTCAGCTGTTCATCAATACCTCAGCTGTTCATCAGGAACTCAGCTGTTCATCAAGACCTCTGCTGTTCATCAAGAGTTCAGCTGTTCATCAAGACCTCATTGGTTCATCAAGACCTCAGCTGTTCATCAAGATCTCAACTGTTCATCAAGACCTCATTGGTTCATCAAGACCTCAGCTGTTCATCAAGACCTCATTGGTTCATCAAGACCTCAGCTGTTCATCAAGATCTCAACTGTTCATCAAGACCTCAGCTGTTCATCTGGTTCTCAACTGTTCATCAAGATCTCAACTGTTCATCAAGACCTCAGCTGTTCATCCGGTTCTCAGCTGTTAATCAGGACCTCAGCTGTTCATCAAGACCTCAGCTATTCATCAAGACCTCCGCTGTTCATCAATACCTCAGCTGTTCATCCGGTTCTCAGCTGTTCATCAAGACCTCAGCTGTTCATCAACAACTTGAATAGTAGAATCAGGTGTGGTAGAATGCCAAGAGTGTTCAAAGCTGTCATCAAGGCAAAGGGTGGCGACTTTTAAGAATCTCAAATATAATATATTTGATTTGTTGAACACTTTTTTGGTTACCACATGATTCCATATGTGTTATTTCATAGTATTGATGTCTTCACGATTATTCTACAATGTAGAAAATAGTACAAATAAATAAAAACCCTGGAATGAGTAGGTTTGTCCAAACTGTTGACTTGTACTGCATATCAATGATTTCTAAGTCAGAAAATGGATTGTAGCAATTTAGGATTTTAATTAAAACCCTTTCTTGCAGTCAAATGACCTTGTGGCCTCATAGGTGGAATATTATTATAATTAATAATTTAAATATTCATATTATTAAAATTAGAGCAAAATAGTTGGGAAGAGATTTTTCCAGTTCCTTGGCAAACCGGATTCAAACGTTTTTCAATGTAAATTATTATAGAAATGATTATATAATATAATAATACACTACTTACCAAAGGTGTTCATCTGTAATTTACATTCTGTATAAACTATTAGAACATTTCATTACAGCACAAACAAGACATTTACTCCAATTAGTAAAATAAAATAAAAAATAAAATATATTTTAAAAATATCCATTTTAAATAATACATATATTTACCCCCAAAAAATATATATGGGTGAATGGAAATTATGCAGAATAGTTACATTGATAGACGCCATAGTTGAAGTGTACCTATGATGACAATTACAGGCCTCTCTCATCTTTTTTAGTGGGAGAACTTGCACAATTGGTGGCTGACTAAATACTTTTTTGCCCCACTGTATATTTACCCCCAAAAATATATATGGGTGAATGGAAATGATGCAGAATAGTTACATTGATAGAAGCCACAATGTATCTGCTATATTAATGCTGATAAAGATGAAGTTTAAACATCAGACAATTAAAATCATTGATATGGTGTCACGTGAGAGAACGCTACATTGTAGCTGGTCCCATCCGATAACCTGGCACATGTTAGCCCTATGCTAACCACACCAGGTGGCAGTGACTATTTCCTGTAACAAATTCCTCATCAGCCTATCAAAGAGCTTAAACGTTTTATCCACAAACCAATGGCATTTCTTAAAATATGTCAACTCAGACACCAGAGAGATACATGCAAACCTTGAATTGGGAAATTTGTCTCCAAAGTAAATCAGCAAACACAGCAACCTTGGATGTACTGTCTGTCCCAAATTACAATGTATCCCCTATATAGCGCACTACTTTAGACCAGAGCCCTATGGCACACTATTCCCTATATAGTGCACTACTTTAGACCAGAGCCCTATGGCACACTATTCCCTATATAGTGCACTACTTTAGACCAGAGCCCTATGGCACACTATTCCCTATATAGTGCACTACTTTAGACCAGTCCTATGCCACCCTATTCCCAATACAGTGCACTACTTTGCAGGGAATAGGGTGTCATTTGGGATGCAGATATGCAGTATACGGTAGCAGTATAGCACAGTCCCTCAGTCTTCATCTCATTAACATAACAACGGCCTTGGGGTTCTGAGAGATAATCACCTTCCAATCATTACTGTTATACACTAGAGATCCTGGAATATCCAAGGCCTGAGGTCATCTGCCTTTGGCCTAAAGAGCAGGAACCCGGACTTCACCAAAGAAATCGGTAATCCAGACATTGTCATCCTGAAAGAAACCTGGTATAGAGGAGACGGACCCACTGGTTGCCCTCTAGGTTACAGAGAGCTGGTAGTCCCATCCACCAAACTACCAGGTGTGAAACAGGGAAGGGACTCAGGGGGTATGCTAATTTGGTATAGAGCAGACCTAACTCCATTAAATTAATCAAAACAGGAACATTTTACATTTGGCTAGAAATTCAAAAGGAAATGATCTTAACAGAGAAAAATGTCCTCCTGTGTGCTACCTATATCCCCCCACTAGAATCCCCATACTTTAATGAAGACAGCTTCTCCATCCTAGAGGGGGAAATCAATCATTTCCAGGCCCAGGGACATGTACTAGTCTGTGGCGACCTAAATGCCAGAACCGGACAAGAACCTGACACCCTGAGCACACGGGGGGATAAACAACTACCTGGAGGTGACCGCTTTCCCTCCCCCATATGCCCCCCTAAGCACAACTATGACAACATAACCAACAAAAATGGGTCACAACTCCTGCAGCTCTGTGGCACGCTGGGTATGTACATAGTCAATGGTAGGCTTCGAGGGGACTCCTATGGTAGGTACACCTATAGCTCATCTCTTGGCAGTAGTACTGTAGACTACTTTATCACTGACCTCAACCCAGAGTCTCTCAGAGCGTTCACAGTCAGCCCACTGACACCCCTATCAGATCACAGCAACATCACAGTCTACTTAAACAGAGCAATACTCAATCATGAGGCATCAAAGCCAAAGGAACTGAGTAACATTTAGAAATGCTACAGATGGAAGGAATATAGTTTGGAAACCTACCAAAAAACTATTAGGCAACAACAAATTCAATCCCTTTTAGACAATTTCCTGGGTAAAACATTCCACTGTAATAGTGAAGGTGTAAACTTGGCAGTAGAAAATCTTAACAGTATATTTGACCTCTCAGCTTCCCTATCAAATCTAAAAATCTCAAATAGAAAACTGAAGAAAATTAACAACAATGACAAATGGTTTGATGAAGAATGCAAAAATCTAAGAAAGAAATTGAGAGACCTTTCCAACCAAAAACATAGAGACTGGGAAAACCTGAGTCTACGCCTTCACTATGGTGAATCACTAAAACATTACTGAAATACACTACGGAAAAAGAAGGAACAGCACGTCAGAAATCAGCTCAATGTAATTGAAGAATCCATAGACTCTAACCACTTCTGGGAAAATTGGAAAACTCTAAACAAACAACAACACGAAGAATTATATATCCAAAATTGAGATGTATGGGTAAACCACTTCTCCAATCTTTTTGGCTCTCCAACAAAGAACAAATAGCAAAAACATATACATGATTAAATACAGATCTTAGAATCAACTATTAAAGATGACAAGAATCCACTGGATTCTCCAATTACCTTGAATGAGCTACAGGACAAAATAAAAACCCTCCAACCCAAAAAGGCCTGTGGTGTTGATCGTATCCTCAATGAAATTATCAAATATACAGACAACAAATTCCAATTGGCTATACTAAAACGCTTTACCATACAACAGACCACGTATTCACCCTGCACACCCTAATTGACAACCAAACAAAACAAAACCAAAGCAAAGTCTTCTCATGCTTTGTTCATTTCAAAAAGGCATTCGACTCAATTTGGCATGAGGGTCTGCTATATGAATGAATGGAAAGTGGTGTTGGGGTAAAACGACATTATAAAATCCATGTACACAAACAACAAGTGTGTGGTTAAAATTGGAAAAAAAAACACACACATTTCTTCCCACGGGGCCGTGGGGTGAGACAGGGATGCAGCTTAAGCCCCACCCTCTTCAACTTATATATCAACGAATTGGCAAGGGCACTAGAAAAGTCTGCAGCACCCGGCTTCACCCTAATAGAATCTGAAGTCAAAAGTCTACTGTTTGCTGATGATCTGGTACTTCTATCCCCAACCATGGAGGGCCTACAGCAGCACCTAGATATTCGGCACAGATTCTGCCAGACCTGAGCCCTGACAGTAAATCTCAGTAAGACCAAAATAAATAAATAATAGAGCACACAAAAAACTATACATACCTTGGCCTAAACATCAGCGCCACAGGTAACTTCCACAAAAATGTGAACGATCTGAGACAAGGCAAGAAGGGTTTCTATGCCATCAAAAGGAACAGAACATTCAACATACCAATTAGGATATGGCAAAAAATACTTGAATCAGTTATAGAACCCATTGCCCTTTATGGTTGTGAGGTCTGAGGTCCGATCACCAACCAAGAATTCACAAAATGGGACAAACACCAAATTGAGAATTCTGCAAAAATATCCTCAGTGTACAACGTACAACACCAAATAATGCATGCAGAGCAGAATTAGGCCGATACCCACTAATTATCAAAATCCAGAAAAGAGCCGTTCAATTCTACAACCACCTAAAAGGAAGCGATTCCCGAACCTTCCATAACCAAGCCATCACCTACAGAGAGATGAACCTGGAGAAGAGTCCCCTAAGCAAGCTGGTCCTGGGGCTCTGTTCACAAGCACAACACACACCCACAGGCTCTCTCTGTTTGTGCTTGTGAACAGAGCCCCAGGCCAGCCTGCTTAGGGGACTCTTCTCCAGGACAGCAACCCAATCAGACCCAATCAAATCATGAGAAAACAAAATGATAATTACTTCACACATTGGAAAGAATTAACAAAAAAACAGAGGATACTAGAATGCTATTTGGACATAAACAGAGAGTACACAGTGGCAGAATACCTGATCACTGTGACTGACCCAAACTTAAGAAAATCCTTGACTATGTACAGACTCAGTGAGCATAGCCTTGCTATTGAGAAAGGCTGCATAGTCAGTAATGGCTCTCAAGAGAAGACAGGCTATGTGCACACTGCCCACAAAATGGTGGAAACTGAGCTGCACTTCCTAACCTCCTGCCCAATGTATGACCATATTAGAGACACATAAATTCCCACAGATTACACAGATGCACAAAGAATTTAAAACAAACCCAATTTTGATAAACTCCCATATCTACTGAGTGGAATTCCACAGTGTGCCATCACAGCAGCAAGATGCGTGACCTGTTGCCACAAGAAAATGTCAACCAGTGAAGAACAAACACCATTGTAAATACAAACCATATTTATGTTTATTTATTCTCCCTTTTGTACTTAACCATTTGTAAATCGTTACAACACTGTATATATATATATAATATGACAATTGTATTGTCTTTATTCTTTTGGAACTTCTGTATGTGTAATGTTTACTGTTAATTTTTATTGTTTATTTCACTTATATATTACCTCACTTACTTTGGCATTGATATCATATGTTATCCATGCCAATAAAGCCCCTTGAATTGAATTGAAATGAAATGAATTGATTTGAGTGTGAGATAGAGAGAGAGGAGAGAGAGAGGAGAGAGAGAGGAGAGAGAGAGGAGAGAGAGAGGAGAGAGAGAGAGTTCTCTCACTCTGATCTCTCATTCTGTTTTCTCACTCTGATCTCTCATTCTGTTCTCTCACTCTGATCTCTCACTCTGATCTCTCACTCTGATCTCTCACTCTGTTATCTCACTCTGATCTCTCATTCTGTTCTCTCACTCTGATCTCTCTTTCTCATCTCTCATTCTGTTCTCTCACTCTGATCTCTCACTCTGTTATCTCACTCTGATCTCTCATTCTGTTCTCTCACTCTGATCTCTCTTTCTGATCTCTCATTCTGTTATCTCATTCTGTTCTCTCACTCTGTTCTCTCATTCTGATCTCTCACTCTGTTCTCTCATTCTGTTCTCCCACTCTGTTCTCTCACTCTGTTTTCTCACTCTGATCTCTCACTCTGATCTCTCACTCTGTTCTCTCACTCTGATCTGTCATTCTGTTCTCTCACTCTGATACTCTGATCTCTCACTCTGTTATCTCACTCTGATCTCTCACTCTGATACTCTGATCTCTCATTCTGTTCTCTCACTCTGATACTCTGATCTCTCACTCTGATCTCTCACTCTGTTCTCTCACTCTGATCTGTCATTCTGTTCTCTCACTCTGATACTCTGATCTCTCACTCTGATTTCTCACTCTGTTCTCTCACTGATACTCTGATCTCTCACTCTGATCTCTCACTCTGATACTCTGATCTCTCACTCTGTTCTCTCATTCTGTTCTCTCACTCTGATACTCTGATCTCTCACTCTGATCTCTCACTCTGTTCTCTCACTCTGATCTGTCATTCTGTTCTCTCACTCTGATACTCTGATCTCTCACTCTGATTTCTCACTCTGTTCTCTCACTCTGATACTCTGATCTCTCACTCTGATCTCTCACTCTGATTTCTCACTCTGTTCTCTCACTCTGATCTGTCATTATGTTCTCTCACTCTGATACTCTGATCTCTCACTCTGATCTCTCACTCTGATCTGTCATTCTGTTCTCTCACTCTGATACTCTGATCTCTCACTCTGATCTCTCACTCTGATTTCTCACTCTGTTCTCTCACTCTGATCTGTCATTCTGTTCTCTCACTCTGATACTCTGATCTCTCACTCTGATCTCTCACTCTGATCTGTCATTCTGTTCTCTCACTCTGATACTCTGATCTCTCACTCTGAATTCTCACTCTGTTCTACTTCTCTTTCTTTGTCTTCAGTCTTCTATTTTTATCCTCCGTAACTCCGCCTCCGTCTCGCTGCTCGCATACATAATGAGCACTTAAGTTGTGTCAGTGTATGTTCCGCTCTACCAGGCTGCTCAGAGAGTGTGTGTGTGTGTGTGTGTGTGTGTGTGTGTGTGTGTGTGTGTGTGTGTGTGTGTGTGTGTGTGTGTGTGTGTGTGTGTGTGTGTGATTTTGTGTGTGTGTGTGTGTGCGTGTGTGTGGTTGCTGTGGTGTCTGTCAACTGTGTGTGTGTGTGTTGTGTGTGTGTGTCATATGATGTGTGTGTGTGTGTGTGATTTTGTGTGTCCCTGTCTACCCAGGTTGCTACACATTCTGTCAACTGGAGCATGTTGTTAGTTGTTGTCATATGATGTTTGTCTCTCCCTGTCTACACACACACACACACACACACACACACACACACACACACACACACACACACACACACACACACACACACACACACACACCGACTCGTCTTCCTTTATTCTGGACACACTTCCTTTCAAAGTATACATGTTTATCTATCACATTTACATATATCTATTCATCCATCCTTCCATTTATCCACCCATCCACCCACCCACCCCTACCTACCCATCCATTCCTTCAAGTCTGTACAGACAAAGACAAAAAAAAAATATTTAACTAGGCAGGTCAGTTAAGAACCAATTATTGGGGAGAGAGAGAGGGTGGGAGAGGGAGATAGAAAGAGAATTCGAACCAGGGACTGTAGTGGCGCCTCTGGCACTGAAATGCAGAGCCTTAGGCCACTACGCCACTCGGGAACACATCACTAAGACAGTGAAGAGTTAGCCTTTTCCATAGCAGACCACGTCACACTTAGCAGCCATGCTAAGCTAGCTCACACTAGCTGGGTGTAGAGGTCGCCTTTTCCACAGCAGACCACGTCACACTTAGCAGCCATGCTAAGCTAGCTGGGTGTAGAGTTAGCCTTTTCCATAGCAGACCACGTCACACTTAGCAGCCATGCTAAGCTAGCTCACACTAGCTGGGTGTAGAGTTAGCCTTTTCCACAGCAGACCACGTTACACTTAGCAGCCATGCTAAGCTAGCTGGGTGTAGAGTTAGACTTTTCCACAGCAGACCACGTCACACTTAGCAGCCATGCTAAGCTAGCTCACACTAGCTGGGTGTAGAGTTAGCCTTTTCCACAGCAGACCACGTTACACTTAGCAGCCATGCTAAGCTAGCTGGGTGTAGAGTTAGCCTTTTCCATAGCAGACCACGTCACACTTAGCAGCCATGCTAAGCTAGCTCACACTAGCTGGGTGTAGAGTTAGCCTTTTCCACAGCAGACCACGTCACACTTAGCAGCCATGCTAAGCTAGCTGGGTGTAGAGTTAGCCTTTTCCATAGCAGACCACGTCACACTTAGCAGCCATGCTAAGCTAGCTCACACTAGCTGGGTGTGCTCAGTTAGCCTTTCCTTCAGGTTCCCCACCAGCCATGCTAAGCTAGCTGGGTGAGAGTGTTTCCTCAGACCACGTCACCTGTGCAGCCATGCTAAGCCCTCACCCTGGAAGTTAGCCTTTTCCACAGCAGACCACGGTACCAGCCCATGCTAAGCTAGCTGGGTGAGTTAGACTTTTCCACACAGACCACGTCACACTCCGCAGCATGCTAAGCTAGCTCACACTAGCTGGGTAAGAGTTAGCCTTTTCCACAGCAGACCACGTTACACTTAGCAGCCATGCTAAGCTAGCTGGGTGTAGAGTTAGACTTTTCCACAGCAGACCCGTCACACAGCAGCCATGCTAAGCTCCTCACACTAGCTGGGTGTAGAGTTAGCCTTTTCCACAGCAGACCACGTTACACTCAGCCATGCTAAGCTAGCTGGGTGTAGAGTTAGACTTTTCCACAGCAGACCACGTCACACTTAGCAGCCATGCTAAGCTAGCTCACACTAGCTGGGTGTAGAGTTAGCCTTTTCCACAGCAGACCACGTTACACTTAGCAGCCATGCTAAGCTAGCTGGGTGTAGAGTTAGACTTTTCCACAGCAGACCACGTCACACTTAGCAGCCATGCTAAGCTAACACTAGCTGGGGTAGAGTTAGACAGCAGACCACGTTACACTTAGCAGCCATGCTAAGCTAGCTGGGTGTAGAGTTAGCCTTTTCCATAGCAGACCACGTCACACTTAGCAGCCATGCTAAGCTAGCTCACACTAGCTGGGTGTAGAGTTCGCCTTTTCCACAGCAGACCACGTCACACTTAGCAGCCATGCTAAGCTAGCTGGGTGTAGAGTTAGCCTTTTCCATAGCAGACCACGTCACACTTAGCAGCCATGCTAAGCTAGCTCACACTAGCTGGGTGTAGAGTTAGCCTTTTCCACAGCAGACCACGTTACACTTAGCAGCCATGCTAAGCTAGCTGGGTGTAGAGTTAGACTTTTCCACAGCAGACCACGTCACACTTAGCAGCCATGCTAAGCTAGCTCACACTAGCTGGGTGTAGAGTTAGCCTTTTCCACAGCAGACCACGTTACACTTAGCAGCCATGCTAAGCTAGCTGGGTGTAGAGTTAGACTTTTCCATAGCAGACCACGTCACACTTAGCAGCCATGCTAAGCTAGCTCACACTAGCTGGGTGTGCTCAGTTGTATTGCCTTCTTGGTTCCCCACCCTCTTTGTTGTAGCTTGACCAGTGTTTCCTCCTCACCTGTGTCGTCTGTGCCCTTCGACCCTGGAAAGTCGGACACGGTACCACCTGGTGTCCTGACAGACCTTCAGACAGACAGTGGGACCTCCGACAGGGCAGCGTAAAGGCCCCGTACCCGCTTCCCTCCTCCTCCTGGGGCGAGATCAGCCCTTCATCCCCCTCTCCATCCCTTCCTCTGTGGGCGGTGAGTTCCCCGTCCCGGTGGTTCTTGGCGTAGCGGTTATGTGTTCCTCGCAGAACCGTCTGGCTGCGCTCGCTACACAGGTGGTCTAGTGATGAGGCTCTCTCTGCAGAACCTGAGGGAGAGAGAGGGGGAGAGAGAGAGAGGGGGAGAGGGAGAAGAGAGAGGGGAAAAGAGAGGGGGGAGAGGGAGAAGAGAGAGGGGAGAGAGAGAGGGGGAGAGGGAGAAGAGAGAGAGGGGAGAGAGAGGGGGGGAGAAAGAGAGAGGGTAGAGAGAGAGGCGAGAGAGGTGGGAGAGCGGGTGAGAGAGAGGGTGAGAGAGAGGTTGAGAGAGAGGGGAAAGAGAGAGGGGGGAGATTTTTATTTAATTTTCAATAGCCTAGTACAAGGTTTTTTTCTCGCATAATTAATGAGTCCCGGCAGATAGCCTAGTGGTTAGAGTGGAGGGACGGTAGGTAGCCTAGTGGTTAGAGTGGAGGGACGGCAGGTAGCCTAGTGGTTAGAGTGGAGGGACGGCAGATAGCCTAGTGGTTAGAGTGTAGAGGAGGCAGGTAGCCTAGTGGTTAGAGTGTAGAGGAGGCAGGTAGCCTAGTGGTTAGAGTGTAGAGGAGGCAGGTAGCCTAGTGGTTAGAGTGGAGGGACGGCAGATAGCCTAGTGGTTAGAGTGGAGGGACGGCAGGTAGCCTAGTGGTTAGAGTGGAGGGACGGCAGGTAGCCTAGTGGTTAGAGTGGAGGGGTAGGTGGTTAGAGGGAGGGGCGGCAGCAGCCTAGTGGTTAGAGTGAAGGGGCGGCAGGTAGCCTAGTGGTTAGAGTGGAGGGGCGGCAGGTAGCCTAGTGGTTAGAGTGGAGGGGTGGCAGGTAGCCTAGTGGTTAGAGTGGAGGGGTGGCAGGTAGCCTAGTGGTTAGAGTGGAGGGGTGGCAGGTAGCCTAGTGGTTAGAGTGGAGGGGGCGGCAGGTAGCCTAGTGGTTAGAGTGTAGAGGTGACAGCGAGACCTAGTGGTTAGAGTGGAGGGGAGGCAGGTAGCCTAGTGGTTAGAGTGTAGAGGTGACAGCGAGACCTAGTGGTTAGAGTGGAGGGGCGGCAGGTAGCCTAGTGGTTAGAGTGGAGGGGCGGCAGGTAGCCT
>NC_068426.1:3218063-3235563 GCF_023373465.1 Oncorhynchus keta
GATGGTGATAGAAGCTGTTCAACAGTCTGATGGTAATAGAAGCTGTTCAACAGTCTGATGGCAATAGAAGCTGTTCAACAGTCTGATGGTAATAGAAGCTGTTTAACAGTCTGATGGTGATAGAAGCTGTTCAACAGTCTGATGGTGATAGAAGCTGTTCAACAGTCTGATGGTGATAGAAGCTGTTCAACAGTCTGATAGAAGCTGTTCAACAGTCTGATGGTGATAGAAGCTGTTCAACAGTCTGATGGAGATAGAAGCTGTTCAACAGTCTGATGGAGATAGAAGCTGTTCAACAGTCTGATGGAGATAGAAGCTGTTCAACAGTCTGATGGAGATAGAAGCTGTTCAACAGTCTGATGGTGATAGAAGCTGTTCAACAGTCTGATGGTGATAGAAGCTGTTCAACAGTCTGATGGTGATAGAAGCTGTTCAACAGTCTGATAGAAGCTGTTCAACAGTCTGATGGCAATAGAAGCTGTTCAACAGTCTGATGGTGATAGAAGCTGTTTAACAGTCTGATGGTGATAGAAGCTGTTCAACAGTTTGATGGTGATAGAAGCTGTTTAACAGTCTGATGGTAATAGAAGCTGTTCAACAGTCTGATGGTGATAGAAGCTGTTCAACAGTCTGATGGTGATAGAAGCTGTTCAACAGTCTGATGGTGATAGAAGCTGTTCAACAGTCTGATGGTGATAGAAGCTGTTCAACAGTCTGATGGTGATAGAAGCTGTTCAACAGTCTGATGGTGATAGAAGCTGTTCAACAGTCTGATAGAAGCTGTTCAACAGTCTGATGGTAATAGAAGCTGTTCAACAGTCTGATGGTGATAGAAGCTGTTCAACAGTCTGATGGTAATAGAAGCTGTTCAACAGTCTGATGGTGATAGAAGCTTGTACTTCCTGTATATCTTGTACTTCCTGTATATCTTGTACTTCCTGTGTATAACCATGTTATTTTTACTCGTTATTGTTATTCACTGTGTATATATTACTATTTATTCCTTGTGTCACTTTTTAACATTTTTAAGTAATAGTTTTTAAAATAAAAAATATATATATTTTTAGGTAATTTAACTCTGCATTGTTGGAAAGGACCGGTAATAAGCATTTCACTGGTAGTGACAAATGTGACAAATACAATTTGATTTGATTTGATTCGAGTTAAAGGGTGGGGATTGCTGTTGGTGAATGGTGACTGGGTGGGTGTGGGGAAGTTTTGTTGACTTTGCAAAACTTTCAGTTCAATTAGTTCCAGCCTACTAACTCAACTGTCACACAAATCAGAGAGAGACAAAAAGACAGAGAGAGAGAGGGAGAGAGCGAGAGGGAGAGAAACTCCTTAAAAAAAATAGTGCACACCCAAATACACTCAAACAGAACATTCACACAGAACACTCAAACAGAACACTCACACAGAACACTCAAACGGAACACTCACACAGAACACTCAAACGGAACACTCACACAGAACACTCACACAGAACACTCAAACAGAACACTCAAACAGAACACTCAAATAGAACACTCAAACAGAACACTCAAACAGAACACTCAAACAGAACACTCAAACAGAACACTCAAACAGAACACTCACACAGAACACTCAAACAGAACACTCACACAGAACACTAAAATAGAACACTCAAACAGAACACTCAAACAGAACACTCACACAGAACACTCAAACAGAACACTCAAACGGAACACTCACACAAAAAACCCTACACAGAACAATCAAACAGAACACTCAAATAGAACACTCAAACAGAACACTCACACAGAACACTCAAACAGAACACTCAAACAGAACACTCACACAGAACACTCACACAGAACACTCAAACAGAACACTCAAACAGAACACTCAAATAGAACACTCAAACAGAAACATTCCCAGTTCCAAAGCATTTCCATGGGAAAATGGAAACAGATACAGACAGATACATAGTTGGGAATACTGGAAGGAAGAAGGGGGGGAGGAAAAGGAGGACGACAAGAGTGTTATTCCCATGAAAAACACACACATCCAGATGTGTTTGGGGTCCCCTGCATAATTACTCCCCAGAACACAACAGACAGGTCCCAACAGGACTGAGACAGGGATGAATGGAGAGAACAAGAGAGAGGAGGAGAGGAGCAAGATGAGAAAAGGTATAGACAGGAACCAAATGAGAGACAGAAATATACATGTTGATAATCAGAGAGAGGGAGATAGACAAAGGACTTTGAATTTAATTGAATTGAAAGAGAGAGAGAGAGAGAGAGAGAGAGAGGAGAGAGAGAGAGAGACAGAGAGAGAGAGAGAGAGAGAGAGAGAGAGAGAGAGAGGGAGGGAGGGAGGGAGGGAGGGAGTGGAGAGTGTTTGAGGAGGGGTAGAAGGAGGGGTAGGTGGAGGGGTGGAGGACAGTGTTAGAGGAGGGGTCGGAGGAGGCATAGGAGGAGAGGAGGAGGTGGGGTAGGAGGAGGGGTAGGTGGAGGGAGTGGAGAGTGTTAGAGGAGGGGTAGAAGGAGGCGTAGGAGGAGAGGAGGAGGAGGGGTAGGAGGAGGGGAGGAGGAAAGGAGGAGGAGGGGTAGAAGGAGGGGTAGGTGGAGGGGGGTGGAGGAGGAGTAGGAGGAGGTGTAGGAGGAGGGGGGTGGAGAGTGTTAGAGGAGGGGTAGAAGGAGGGGTAGGTGGAGGGGTGGAGGAGAGTGTTAGAGGAGGGGTAGGAGGAGGGGTAGGTGGAGGGGTGGAGGAGAGTGTTAGAGGAGGGGTGGAGGAGAGTGTTAGAGGAGAGGTAGAAGGAGGGGAGGAGGAGAGGAGGAGGAGAGGTAGGAGGAGGGGAGGAGGAGAGGAGGAGGAGATGTAGGAGGAGGGGAGGAGGAGAGGAGGAGGAGAGGTAGGAAGAGAGATAGGAGGAGAGGTAGGAGGAGGGGTAGAAGGAGGGGAGTAGGAGAGGAGGAGGAGAGGTAGAAGGAGGGGAGGAGGAGAGGAGGAGGAGAGGAGGAGGAGAGGTAGAAGGAGGGGGAGGAGGAGAGGAGGAGGAGAGGTAGGAGGAGAGGTAGAAGGAGGGGAGCAGGAGAGGAGGAGGAGAGGGGGAGGAGGGGAGGAGGAGAGGTAGAAGATGGGGAGAAGGAGAGGAGGAGGAGAGGAAGGAGGAGAGGTAGAAGATGGGGAGAAGGAGAGGTAGGAGGAGGGGAGGAGAGGTAGAAGGAGGGGAGGAAGAGAGGAGGAGGAGAGGTAGGAGGAGGGGAGGAAGAGAGGAGGAGGAGAGGTAGGAGGATAGGTAGAAGGAGGGGAGGAGGAGAGGGGGAGGAGGGGAGGAGGAGAGGTAGAAGATGGGGAGAAGGAGAGGAGGAGGAGAGGTAGAAGATGGGGAGAAGGAGAGGTAGAAGGAGGGGAGGAGGGGAGGAGGAGGGGAGGAGGAGGAGAGGTAGAAGGAGGGGAGGAGGGGAGGAGGAGGAGAGGTAGAAGGGGGGGAGGAGGGAGGAGGAGGAGAGGTAGGAGGAGGGGAGGAGGAGTGGAGGAGGAGATGTAGGAGGAGGGGAGGAGGAGAGGAGGAGGAGAGGTAGAAGGAGGGGAGGAGGGGAGGAGGAGGGGAGGAGGAGGAGAGGTAGAAGGAGGGGAGGAGGGGAGGAGGAGGGGAGGAGGAGGAGAGGTAGAAGGAGGGGAGGAGGGGAGGAGGAGAGGTAGAAGGAGGGGAGGAGGAGAGGAGGAGGAGAGGAGGAGAGGTAGAAGGAGGGGAGGAGGGGAGGAGGGGGAGGAGGAGGGGAGGAGGAGGAGAGGTAGAAGGAGGGGAGGAGGGGAGGAGGAGGGGAGGAGGAGCGGTAGAAGGAGGGGAGGAGGAGAGGAGGAGGAGAGGTAGGAGGAGTGCTGCCTTTGTTTTGGGCCACGGGTGGGATAGGTAACAGTTGGAGAATGGGGGTATGAAGGAAGAACCATGACTTTCACAGACATGGAAGGGCACTAGCAGTAGGGTAGGGTCATTGGTAGGGTACATGGAAGAGCACTAGCAGTAGGGCAGGGTACATGGTAGGGCACTAGTAGTAGGGCAGGGTACATGGTAGGGTACATGGTAGGGCACTAGTAGTAGGGTAGGGTACATGGTAGTGTACATGGTAGGGCACTAGTAGTAGGGCAGGGTACGTGGTAGGGCCCTAGTAGTAGGGTAGGGTAGATGGTAGGGCACTAGCAGTAGGGTAGGGTACATGGTAAAGCACTACTAGTAGGGCAGGGTACATGGTAGGGTAGATGGTAGGGCACTAGCAGTAGGGTAGGGTACATGGTAGGGTACATGTTAGGGCCCTAGTAGTAGGGTAGGGTACATGGTAGGGTACATGTTAGGGCCCTAGTAGTAGGGTAGGGTACATGGTAGGGTACATGGTAGGGCACTAGCAGTAGGGTAGGGTACATGGTAAAGCACTACTAGTAGGGTCGGGTACATGGTAGGGCACTAGTAGTAGGGCAGGGTACATGGTAGGGCCCTAGTAGTAGGGCAGGGTACATGGTAGGGCCCTAGTAGTAGGGCAGGGTACATGGTAGGGCCCTAGTAGTAGGGCAGGGTACATGGTAGGGCCCTAGTAGTAGGGCAGGGTACATGGTAGGGCCCTAGTAGTAGGGCAGGGTACATGGTAGGGCCTAGTAGTAGGGCATGGTACATGGTAGGGCACTAGTAGTAGGGCATGGTACATGGTAGGGCACTAGTAGTAGGGCAGGGTACATGGTAGGGCACTAGTAGTAGTGCATGGTATATGGTAGGGCACTAGCATTAGGGTAGGGTACATGGTAAAGCACTACTAGTAGGGTAGGGTACATGGTAGGGCACTAGTAGTAGGGCAGGGTACATGGTAGGGCACTAGTAGTAGGGTAGGGTACATGGTAGGGTACATGTTAGGGCACTAGAAGTAGGGCATGGTATATGGTAGGGCACTAGCAGTAGGGTAGGGTACATGGTAAAGCACTACTAGTAGGGTAGGGTACATGGTAGGGCACTAGTAGTAGGGCAGGGTACATGGTAGGGTACATGGTAGGGCACTAGTAGTAGGGCATGGTATATGGTAGGGCACTAGTAGTAGGGTAGGGTACATGGTAGAGCACTAGTAGTAGGGTCGGGTACATGGTAGGGCCCCAGTAGTATGGTAGGGTAGATGGTAGAGCTCTAGTAGTAGGGTCGGGTACATGGTAGGGCACTAGTAGTAGGGCAGGGTACATGGCAGGGTACATGGTAGGGCACTAGCAGTAGGGCATGGTATATGGTAGGGCACTAGCAGTAGGGTAGGGTATATGATAGGGCACCAGTAGTAGAGTAGGGTACATGGTAGGGCACCAGTAGTAGAGTAGGGTACATGGTAGGGCACCAGTAGTAGAGTAGGGTACATGGTACATGGTAGGCTACTAGCAGTAGGACAGGGTACATGGTAGGCTACTAGCAGTAGGGTAGGGTACATGGTAGGACACCAGTAGTAGAGTAGGGTACATGGTACATGGTACATGGTACATGGTAGTGGTTTCTTTACAGCAATTCGACCATGAAGGCCTGATTCACACAGTTGGTATTGAGATGTGCCTGTGAAGCATTTGTTTGGGCTGCAGAGCCAGTTTCATCATAGCGATTGATAGTTTTTGCAACTGCACTTGAAGAAACTTTCATCGTTCTTGAAATGTTCCGTATTGACTGACCTTCATGTCTTAAAAGTAATGATGGACTGTCATTTCTCTTTGCTTATTTGAGCTGCTCATTGACCTGTTCTTGCCATAATATGGACTTGATCTTTTACCAAATAGGGCTATATCTGCTGTCTACCATCCCTACCTTGTCACAACACAAACGATTGGCTCAAACACATTAAGAAGAAAATAATTCCACAAATTAACTTCTAAGATGGCACACCTGAAATAAATGCATTCCAGGTGACGACCTCATGAAACTGGTTGAGAGAACGCCAAGAGTTTGCAAAGCTGTCCCCGACCTAGCATATGCGGACAAAAGGTGGCTAATTTGAAGAATCTCAAATATAAAATATATTTTGGTTTGTTAATGAAACACATTTTTTTTTGGTTACTACATGATTCCACGTGTGTTATTTAATTCATAGTTTGGATGTCCTCACTACTATTCTACAATGTAGAAAATAGTAAAAAAAAAAAAAATGAAGCGAAACCTTTGAATGAGTGAACGTTCTAAACCGTTTGACCGGTAGTGTTTCCCGTACAAACTACTAATAAAACATTAAACTTTATTATATTTTCGAGCTTCGTATCCTGTAGTCATGTACCAGTAACATCTTTGAATTACACAGTCAATGTTATTAGGATGTTTTGAACAGGAACATACACTATGTACCATTTGACTTGCATTGGGATTTGTGCCAAAATGCAACAACAAAAAAAAGTTAGCATTTCACACAGCGGACAGGAAAACAACTGTTATACATTTCAATAGAGTGCTTACCGGGTAGTGCTTTAAAAAATTAAATAAAAAGTCAGCACTTGGAAAAGTAAACACCTGGAACTCTCCTTCCGTGGCCTCCAGACTCAATAGCCTTGGTTTCTCAAATGACTGCCTCGCCTGGTTCACCAACTACTTCGCAGACAGACTTCAGTGTCTCAAATCGGAGGGTCCGTTGTCCAGACCTCTGACAGTCTCTATGGGGGTACCACAGGGTTCAATTCTCAGGCAGACTCTTTTCTCTCTTATATCAATGATGTCGCTCTTGCTGCGGGCGATTCCCTGATCCACCTCTACGCAGACGACACCATTCTGTATGCTTCTGGCCCTTCCTTGGACACTGTGCTATCTAACCTCCAAACGAGCTTCAATGCCATAAAACACTCCTTCCGTGGCCTCCAACTGCTCTTAAACGCTAGTAAAACCAAATGCTTTTCAACTGTTCGCTGCCCGCACCCGCCCGCCCGACTAGCATCCGCACCCTGGACGGTTCCGACCTAGAATATGTGGACATCTATAAGTACCTAGGTGTCTGGCTAGACTGTAAACTCTTCTTCCAGACTCATATTAAACATCTCTAATCAAAAATCTAATCTAGAGTTGGCTTTCTATTTCGCAACAAAGCCTCCTTCACTCACGCCGCCAAACTTACCCCCCGTAAAACTGATTATCCTACCGATCCTCGATTTCGGCGATGTCATCTACAAAATAGCTTCCAACACTCTACTCAGCAAACTGGATGCAGTCTATCACAGTGCCATCCGTTTTGTTACCAAATCACCTTATACTACCTGTATGCTCTCGTCGGCTGGCCCTCGCTACATATTCGTCGCCAGACCCACTGGCTCCAGATCATCTATAAGTCCATGCTAGGTAAAGCTCCGCCTTATCTCAGTTCACTGGTCACGATAACAACACCCACCCGTAGCACTGTCTCTGTCTCTGTCTGTCTCTGTCTGTCTCTGTCTCTCTCTGTCTCTCTCTGTCTCTCTCTGTGTCTCTCTCTGTGTCTCTCTCTGTCCCTCCCTCCCTCCCTCCCTCCCTCCCTCTGGGGATGAAGAGTAAATATTAACTGACTGAGATGCGTAAGTAGAACACACACAATTAAAAATAAATTAAAAAACCAGCGGGTCAAATCTGATTGACAAACAGCACAGTAATCACATGACAGTAATCACATGACAGTAATCACATGACAGTAATCACATGACAGTAATCACATGACAGTAATCACATGTCATCTATATGAACATATTTACATGAGATATAAGACCAACTAAGATTGGTATGCACAGCAGTAGATATACTAAGAATGGTATGTACAGCAGTAGATATACTAAGATTGGTATGTACAGCAGTAGATATACTAAGAATGGTATGTACAGCAGTAGATATACTAAGAATGGTATGTACAGCAGTAGATATACTAAGAATGGTATGTACAGCAGTAGATATACTAAGAATGGTACGTACAGCAGTAGATATACTAAGAATGGTATGTACAGCAGTAGATATACTAAGAATGGTATGCACAGCAGTAGATATACTAGAATGGTATGTACAGCAGTAGATATACTAAGAATGGTATTCACAGCAGTAGATATACTAAGAATGGTATGTACAGCAGTAGATATACTAAGCTGTTCAACAGTCTGATGGTAATAGAAGCTGTTCAACAGTCTGATGGTGATAGAAGCTGTTCAACAGTCTGATGGTGATAGAAGCTGTTCAACAGTCTGATGGTAATAGAAGCTGTTTAACAGTCTGATGGTGATAGAAGCTGTTCAACAGTCTGATGGTGATAGAAGCTGTTTAACAGTCTGATGGTGATAGAAGCTGTTCAACAGTCTGATGGTGATAGAAGCTGTTCAACAGTCTGATGGTAATAGAAGCTGTTCAACAGTCTGATGGTAATAGAAGCTGTTCAACAGTCTGATAGAAGCTGTTTAACAGTCTGATGGTGATAGAAGCTGTTTAACAGTCTGATGGTGATAGAAGCTGTTCAACAGTCTGATGGTGATAGAAGCTGTTTAACAGTCTGATGGTAATAGAAGCTGTTCAACAGTCTGATAGAAGCTGTTTAACAGTCTGATGGTAATAGAAGCTGTTCAACAGTCTGATAGAAGCTGTTCAACAGTCTGATGGTAATAGAAGCTGTTCAACAGTCTGATGGTAATAGAAGCTGTTCAACAGTCTGATGGTAATAGAAGCTGTTCAACAGTCTGATGGTAATAGAAGCTGTTCAACAGTCTGATAGAAGCTGTTCAACAGTCTGATGGTAATAGAAGCTGTTCAACAGTCTGATGGTGATAGAAGCTGTTTAACAGTCTGATGGTAATAGAAGCTGTTCAACAGTCTGATGGTAATAGAAGCTGTTCAACAGTCTGATGGTAATAGAAGCTGTTCAACAGTCTGATGGTAATAGAAGCTGTTCAACAGTCTGATAGAAGCTGTTCAACAGTCTGATGGTGATAGAAGCTGTTCAACAGTCTGATGGTGATAGAAGCTGTTCAACAGTCTGATGGTGATAGAAGCTGTTCAACAGTCTGATGGTGATAGAAGCTGTTCAACAGTCTGATGGTGATAGAAGCTGTTCAACAGTCTGGTGGTGATAGAAGCTGTTCAACAGTCTGATGGTGATAGAAGCTGTTCAACAGTCTGGTGGTGATAGAAGCTGTTCAACAGTCTGATGGTAATAGAAGCTGTTCAACAGTCTGATGGTAATAGAAGCTGTTTAACAGTCTGATGGTGATATAAGCTGTTCTACAGTCTGATGGTGATAGAAGCTGTTTAACAGTCTGATGGTGATATAAGCTGTTCTACAGTCTGATGGTGATAGAAGCTGTTCAACAGTCTGATGGTAATAGAAGCTGTTCAACAGTCTGATGGTGATAGAAGCTGTTTAACAGTCTGATGGTAATAGAAGCTGTTTAACAGTCTGATGGTAATAGAAGCTGTTTAACAGTCTGATGGTAATAGAAGCTGTTTAACAGTCTGATGGTAATAGAAGCTGTTCAACAGTCTGATGGTGATAGAAGCTGTTCAACAGTCTGATGGTAATAGAAGCTGTTTAACAGTCTGATGGTAATAGAAGCTGTTTAACAGTCTGATGGTAATAGAAGCTGTTCAACAGTCTGATGGTGATAGAAGCTGTTCAACAGTCTGATGGTAATAGAAGCTGTTCAACAGTCTGATGGTGATAGAAGCTGTTCAACAGTCTGATGGTGATAGAAGCTGTTCAACAGTCTGATGGTGATAGAAGCTGTTCAACAGTCTGATGGTGATAGAAGCTGTTCAACAGTCTGATGGTGATAGAAGCTGTTCAACAGTCTGATGGTGATAGAAGCTGTTCAACAGTCTGATAGAAGCTGTTCAACAGTCTGATGGTAATAGAAGCTGTTTAACAGTCTGATGGTGATAGAAGCTGTTCAACAGTCTGATAGAAGCTGTTCAACAGTCTGATAGAAGCTGTTCAACAGTCTGATGGTAATAGAAGCTGTTTAACAGTCTGATGGTAATAGAAGCTGTTCAACAGTCTGATGGTGATAGAAGCTGTTCAACAGTCTGATGGTAATAGAAGCTGTTTAACAGTCTGATGGTAATAGAAGCTGTTCAACAGTCTGATGGTGATAGAAGCTGTTCAACAGTCTGATGGTGATAGAAGCTGTTCAACAGTCTGATGGTGATAGAAGCTGTTCAACAGTCTGATGGTAATAGAAGCTGTTCAACAGTTTGATGGTGATAGAAGCTGTTCAACAGTCTGATGGTGATAGAAGCTGTTCAACAGTCTGATGGTGATAGAAGCTGTTGAACAGTCTGATGGTGATAGAAGCTGTTCAACAGTCTGATGGTCTGGTAATAGAAGCTGTTCAACAGTCTGATGGTAATAGAAGCTGTTCAACAGTCTGATGGTGATAGAAGCTGTTCAACAGTCTGATGGTGATAGAAGCTGTTGAACAGTCTGATGGTGATAGAAGCTGTTCAACAGTCTGATGGTGATAGAAGCTGTTTAACAGTCTGATGGTAATAGAAGCTCTTCAACAGTCTGATAGAAGCTGTTCAACAGTCTGATGGTAATAGAAGCTGTTCAACAGTCTGATGGTAATAGAAGCTGTTCAACAGTCTGATGGTGATAGAAGCTGTTCAACAGTCTGATGGTGATAGAAGCTGTTTAACAGTCTGATGGTGATAGAAGCTGTTTAACAGTCTGATGGTGATAGAAGCTGTTCAACAGTCTGATGGTCTGGTAATAGAAGCTGTTCAACAGTCTGATGGTGATAGAAGCTGTTCAACAGTCTGATGGTGATAGAAGCTATTCAACAGTCTGATGGTCTCGTGATAGAAGCTGTTCAACAGTCTGATGGTGATAGAAGCTGTTAAACAGTCTGTTGGTGATATAAGCTGTTCAACAGTCTGATGGTAATAGAAGCTGTTCAACAGTCTGATGGTGATAGAAGCTGTTCAAAAGTCTGATGGTGATAGAAGCTGTTTAACAGTCTGATGGTAATAGAAGCTGTTCAACCGTCTGATGGTGATAGAAGCTGTTCAACAGTCTGATAGAAGCTGTTCAACAGTCTGATGGTGATAGAAGCTGTTCAACAGTCTGATGTTGATAGAAGCTGTTCAACAGTCTGATAGAAGCTGTTCAACAGTCTGATGGTAATAGAAGCTGTTCAACAGTCTGATGGTGATAGAAGCTGTTCAACAGTCTGATGGTAATAGAAGCTGTTTAACAGTCTGATGGTGATAGAAGCTGTTCAACAGTCTGATGGTAATAGAAGCTGTTCAACAGTCTGATGGTAATAGAAGCTGTTCAACAGTCTGATGGTGATAGAAGCTGTTCAACAGTCTGATGTTGATAGAAGCTGTTCAACAGTCTGATAGAAGCTGTTCAACAGTCTGATGGTGATAGAAGCTGTTCAACAGTCTGATGGTGATAGAAGCTGTTCAACAGTCTGATGGTAATAGAAGCTGTTCAACAGTCTGATGGTGATAGAAGCTGTTCAACAGTCTGATGTTGATAGAAGCTGTTCAACAGTCTGATGGTGATAGAAGCTGTTCAACAGTCTGATGGTAATAGAAGCTGTTCAACAGTCTGATGGTAATAGAAGCTGTTCAACAGTCTGATGTTGATAGAAGCTGTTCAACAGTCTGATGTTGATAGAAGCTGTTCAACAGTCTGATAGAAGCTGTTCAACAGTCTGATAGAAGCTGTTCAACAGTCTGATGGTGATAGAAGCTGTTCAACAGTCTGATAGAAGCTGTTCAACAGTCTGATAGAAGCTGTTCAACAGTCTGATGGTTATAGAAGCTGTTCAACAGTCTGATGGTGATAGAAGCTGTTCAACAGTCTGATAGAAGCTGTTCAACAGTCTGATGACCCAAATACATTCAAACAGAACATTCACACAGAACACTCAAACAGAACACTCACACAGAACACTCAAACAGAACACTCAAACAGCTCAGTTGGTAGAGCATGGCGCTTGTAACGCCAGGGTAGTGGGTTCGATTCCGGGACCACCCATACGTAGAATGTATGCACACATGACTGTAAGTCGCTTTGGATAAAAGCGTCTGCTAAATGGCATATATTATTATATTATATTATATTATATAACACACAGAACACTCACACAGAACACTCAAACTGAACACTCAAACAGAACACTCAAACGGAACACTCACACAGAACACTCAAACAGAACACTCAAACAGAACACTCAAACAGAACACTCAAATAGAACACTCAAACAGAACACTCAAACAGAACACTCAAACAGAACACTCAAACAGAACACTCAAACAGAACACTCAAACAGAACACTCAAACAGAACACTCAAACAGAACACTCAAACGGAACACTCACACAAAAAACCTACACAGAACAATCAAACAGAACACTCAAATAGAACACTCAAACAGAACACTCACACAGAACACTCAAACAGAACACTCAAACAGAACACTCAAATAGAACACTCAAACAGAACACTCAAACAGAAACATTCCCAGTTCCAAAGCATTTCCATGGGAAAATGGAAACAGATACAGACAGATACATAGTTGGGAATACTGGAAGGAAGAAGGGGGAGGAAAAGGAGGACGACAAGAGTGTTATTCCCATGAAAAACACACACATCCAGATGTGTTTGGGGTCCCCTGCATAATTACTCCCAGAACACAACAGACAGGTCCCAACAGGACTGAGACAGGGATGAATGGAGAGAACAAGAGAGAGGAGGAGAGGAGCAAGATGAGAAAAGGTATAGACAGGAACCAAATGAGAGACAGAAATATACATGTTGATAATCAGAGAGAGGGAGATAGACAAAGGACTTTGAATTTAATTGAATTGAAAGAGAGAGAGAGAGAGAGAGAGAGAGAGAGAGAGAGAGAGAGAGAGAGAGAGAGAGAG
The DNA here is from genome assembly GCF_023373465.1 of Oncorhynchus keta. NCBI lineage: Eukaryota > Metazoa > Chordata > Actinopteri > Salmoniformes > Salmonidae > Oncorhynchus > Oncorhynchus keta. The sequence goes on from NC_068426.1 coordinate 3,230,910, forward strand.
AGAGAGAGAGAGAGAGAGAGAGAGAGAGAGAGGGAGGGAGGGAGGGAGGGAGTGGAGAGTGTTTGAGGGGTAGAAGGAGGGGTAGGTGGAGGGAGTGGAGAGTGTTAGAGGAGGGGTAGAAGGAGGGGTAGGTGGAGGGGTGGGGGACAGTGTTAGAGGAGGGGTCGGAGGAGGCATAGGAGGAGAGGAGGAGGAGGGGTAGGAGGAGGAGGAGGAGGAGAGGAGGAGGTGGGGTAGGAGGAGGGGTAGGTGGAGGGGGTGGAGGAGGAGTAGGAGGAGGTGTAGGAGGAGGGGGTGGAGAGTGTTAGAGGAGGGGTAGAAGGAGGGTAGGTGGAGGGGTGGAGGAGAGTGTTAGAGGAGAGGTAGGAGGAGGCGTAGGAGGAGATGAGGAGGAGGGGTAGGAGGAGGGGAGGAGGAAAGGAGGAGGAGGGGTAGAAGGAGGGGAGGAGGAGAGGAGGAGGTGGGGTAGGAGGAGGGGTAGGTGGAGGGGGGTGGAGGGCTAGAAGGAGGGGTAGGTGGAGGGGTGGAGGAGAGTGTTAGAGGAGGGGTCGGAGGAGGCATAGGAGGAGAGGAGGAGGTGGGGTAGGAGGAGGGGTAGGTGGAGGGAGTGGAGGGCTAGAAGGAGGGGTAGGTGGAGGGGTGGAGGAGAGTGTTAGGAGGAGAGGTAGGAGGAGGCGAGGAGGAGAGGAGGAGGAGGGGTAGGAGGAGGGGAGGAGGAAAGGAGGAGGAGGGGTAGAAGGAGGGGTAGGTGGAGGGGGTGGAGGAGGAGTAGGAGGAGGTGTAGGAGGAGGGGGGTGGAGGAGTGTTAGAGGAGGGGTAGAAGGAGGGGTAGGTGGAGGGGTGGAGGAGAGTGTTAGAGGAGAGGTAGAAGGAGGGGAGGAGGAGAGGAGGAGGAGAGGTAGGAGGAGGGGAGGAGGAGGGGGGAGGAGGAGGGGAGGAGGAGGAGGAAAGGAGGAGGAGGGGTAGGAGGAGGGGAGGAGGAAAGGAGGAGGAGGGGTAGGAGGAGAGGAGGAGGAGAGGTAGGAGGAGGGGGGAGGAGAGGAGAGGAGGAGGAGAGGTAGGAGGAGGGGAGGAGGAGGGAGGAGGAGAGGTAGGAGGAGGGGAGAAGGAGAGGTAGAAGGAGGGGAGGAGAGGTAGGAGGAGGGGAGGGAGAGGAGGAGGAGGAGGAGGGGGAGGAGGAGGAGGGTAGAAGGAGGGGAGGAAGAGAGGAGGAGGAGGGGAGGAGGAGAGGTAGAAGGAGGGAAGGAGGAGGAAGAGAGGAGGAGGAGAGGTAGGAGGATAGGTAGAAGGAGTGGAGGAGGAGAGGGGGAGGAGAGGAGGAGGAGAGGAGGGGAGGAGGAGAGGTAGAAGGAGGGGAGGAGGAGAGGAGGAGGAGGAGAGGTAGGAGGAGTGCTGCCTTTGTTTTGGGCCAAGGGTGGGATAGGTAACAGTTGGAGAATGGGGGTATGAAGGAAGAACCATGATTTTCACAGACATGGAAGGGCACTAGCAGTAGGGTAGGGTCATTGGTAGGGCACTAGCAGTAGGGTAGGGTACATGGTAGGGCACTAGCAGTAGGGTAGGGTACATGGTAGGGTACATGGTAGGGCCCTAGTAGTAGGGTAGGGTACATGGTAGGGTACATGGTAGGGTCCTAGTAGTAGGGGTACAGGGTACATGGTAGGGCACTAGCAGTAGGGTAGGGTACATGGTAAAGTACTACTAGTAGGGCAGGGTACATGGTATGGCACTAGTTGTAGGGTAGGGTATATGATAGGGCACTAGTAGTAGGGTAGGGTAGGGTACATGGTAGGGCACTAGTAGTAGGGTACATGGTAGAGCACTAGTAGTAGGGTCGGGTACATGGTAGGGCCCTAGCAGTAGGGTAGGGTTCATGGTAGAGCACTAGCAATAGGGCAGGGTATATGATAGGGCACTAGTAGTAGGGTAGGGTAGGGCACACATGGTAGGGCACTAGTAGTAGGGTACATGGTAGAGCACTAGTAGTAGGGTCGGGTACATGGTAGGGCCCTAGTAGTAGGGTAGGGGGTACATGGTAGAGCACTAGTAGTAGGGTCGGGTACATGGTAGGGCACTAGTAGTAGGGCAGGGTACATGGTAGGGCACTAGAAGTAGGATAAGGTACATGGCAGGGTACATGGTAGGGCACTAGAAGTAGGGTAGGGTACATGGTAGGGCACATGGTAAAGCACTAGTTGTAGGGTAGGGTACATGGTAGGGCACTAGTAGTAGGGTACATGGTAGAGCACTAGTAGTAGGGTAGGGTACATGGTAGGGCCCCAATAGTAGGGTAGGGTACATGGTAGGGCACTAGTAGTAGTGTAGGGTACATGGTAGAGCACTAGCAGTAGGGTAGGGAACATTGCAGGCACTAGTAGTAGAGTAGGGTACATGGTACATGGTACATGGTACATGGTACATGGTAGTGGTTTCTTTACAGCAATTCGACCATGAAGGCCTGATTCACACAGTTGGTATTGAGATGTGCCTGTGAAGCATTTGTTTGGGCTGCAGAGCCAGTTTCATCATAGCGATTGACAGTTTTTGCAACTGCACTTGAAGAAACTTTCATCGTTCTTGAAATGTTCCGTATTGACTGACCTTCATGTCTTAAAAGTAATGATGGACTGTCATTTCTCTTTGCTTATTTGAGCTGCTCATTGACCTGTTCTTGCCATAATATGGACTTGATCTTTTACCAAATAGGGCTATATCTGCTGTCTACCATCCCTACCTTGTCACAACACAAACGATTGGCTCAAACACATTAAGAAGAAAATAATTCCACAAATTAACTTCTAAGATGGCACACCTGAAATAAATGCATTCCAGGTGACGACCTCATGAAACTGGTTGAGAGAACGCCAAGAGTTTGCAAAGCTGTCCCCCGACCTAGCATATGCGGACAAAAGGTGGCTAATTTGAAGAATCTCAAATATAAAATATATTTTGGTTTGTTAATGAAACACATTTTTTTTTGGTTACTACATGATTCCACGTGTGTTATTTAATTCATAGTTTGGATGTCCTCACTACTATTCTACAATGTAGAAAATAGTTAAAAAAAAAAAAAATGAAGCGAAACCTTTGAATGAGTGAACGTTCTAAACCGTTTGACCGGTAGTGTTTCCCGTACAAACTACTAATAAAACATTAAACTTTATTATATTTTCGAGCTTCGTATCCTGTAGTCATGTACCAGTAACATCTTTGAATTACACAGTCAATGTTATTAGGATGTTTTGAACAGGAACATACACTATGTACCATTTGACTTGCATTGGGATTTGTGCCAAAAATGCAACAACAAAAAAAAGTTCGCATTTCACACAGCGGACAGGAAAACAACTGTTATACATTTCAATAGAGTGCTTACCGGGTAGTGCTTTAAAAAATTAAATAAAAAAGTCAGCACTTGGAAAAGTAAACACCTGGAACTCTCCTTCCGTGGCCTCCAGACTCAATAGCCTTGGTTTCTCAAATGACTGCCTCGCCTGGTTCACCAACTACTTCGCAGACAGACTTCAGTGTCTCAAATCGGAGGGTCCGTTGTCCAGACCTCTGACAGTCTCTATGGGGGTACCACAGGGTTCAATTCTCAGGCAGACTCTTTTCTCTCTTATATCAATGATGTCGCTCTTGCTGCGGGCGATTCCCTGATCCACCTCTACGCAGACGACACCATTCTGTATGCTTCTGGCCCTTCCTTGGACACTGTGCTATCTAACCTCCAAACGAGCTTCAATGCCATAAAACACTCCTTCCGTGGCCTCCAACTGCTCTTAAACGCTAGTAAAACCAAATGCTTTTCAACTGTTCGCTGCCCGCACCCGCCCGCCCGACTAGCATCCGCACCCTGGACGGTTCCGACCTAGAATATGTGGACATCTATAAGTACCTAGGTGTCTGGCTAGACTGTAAACTCTTCTTCCAGACTCATATTAAACATCTCTAATCAAAAATCTAATCTAGAGTTGGCTTTCTATTTCGCAACAAAGCCTCCTTCACTCACGCCGCCAAACTTACCCCCGTAAAACTGACTATCCTACCGATCCTCGATTTCGGCGATGTCATCTACAAAATAGCTTCCAACACTCTACTCAGCAAACTGGATGCAGTCTATCACAGTGCCATCCGTTTTGTTACCAAATCACCTTATACTACCTGTATGCTCTCGTCGGCTGGCCCTCGCTACATATTCGTCGCCAGACCCACTGGCTCCAGATCATCTATAAGTCCATGCTAGGTAAAGCTCCGCCTTATCTCAGTTCACTGGTCACGATAACAACACCCACCCGTAGCACACGTTCCAGCAGGTATATCTCACTGATCATCCCCAAAGCCAACACCTCATTTGGCCGCCTTTCCTTCCAGTTCTCTGCTGCCTGTGACTGGAACGAATTGCAAAAATCGCTGAAGTTGGAGACTTTTATTTCCCTCACCAACTTTAAACATCAGCTATCTGAGCAGCTAACCGATCACTGCAGCTGTACATAGTCCATCTGTAAATAGCCCACCCAACTACCTCATCCCCATACTGTTTTTATTTTATTTACTTTTCTGCTCTTTTGCACACCAATGTCTCTACTTGCACATCAGCATCTGCTAATTTATTACTCCTGTTAATCTGCTAAATTGTAACCATTCGCTCCTA
>NC_068426.1:3240563-3245563 GCF_023373465.1 Oncorhynchus keta
TGATTGGTTGGATAGGGTTTGGTTTTACGTACAGGGCTAAGTGATTGGTTGGATAGGGTTTGGTTTTACGTACAGGGCTAAGTGATTGGTTGGATAGGGTTTGGTTTTACGTACAGGGCTAAGTGATTGGTTGGATAGGGTTTGGTTTTACGTACAGGGCTAAGTGATTGGTTGGATAGGGTTTGGTTTTACGTACAGGGCTAAGTGATTGGTTGGATAGGGTTTGGTTTTACGTACAGGGCTAAGTGATTGGTTGGATAGGGTTTGGTTTTACGTACAGGGCTGAGTGATTGGTTGGATAGGGTTTGGTTTTACGTACAGGGCTAAGTGATTGGTTGGATAGGGTTTGGTTTTACGTACAGGGCTAAGTGATTGGTTGGATAGGGTTTGGTTTTACTTACAGGGCTAAGTGATTGGTTGGATAGGGTTTGGTTTTACGTACGGGGCTAAGTGATTGGTTGGATAGGGTTTGGTTTTACGTACAGGGCTAAGTGATTGGTTGGATAGGGTTTGGTTTTACGTACAGGGCTAAGTGATTGGTTGGATAGGGTTTGGTTTTACTTACAGGGCTAAGTGATTGGTTGGATAGGGTTTGGTTTTACGTACGGGGCTAAGTGATTGGTTGGATAGGGTTTGGTTTTACGTACAGGGCTAAGTGATTGGTTGGATAGGGTTTGGTTTTACGTACAGGGCTAAGTGATTGGGGCGACAGTTGCCTAGTGGTCAGAGTGTTGGACTGAAAGGTTGCTATATCGAGTCCCTGAGCTGACAAGGTCAAAATATGTCGTTCTGCCCCCTGAACAAGGCAGTTAACCCACTGTTCCCTGGTAGGCCGTCATTGAAAATAAGAATTTGTTCTTAACTAACTTAGTTAGTTAAATAAAGGTAAAATTAAAATAAAAAATTGGACGGGCTAGATTTCGTTTTATGTACAGGGCTGAGTGAGAGGTAGGTTATATATGGGTTTTATGTACAGGGCTGAGTGAGAGGTAGGTTATATATGGGTTTTATGTACAGGGCTGAGTGAACAGTTATAGATGGGTTTTATGTACAGGGCTGAGTGAACAGTTATAGATGGGTTTTATGTACAGGGCTGAGTGAACAGTTATAGATGGGTTTTATGTACAGAGCTGAGTGAGTGAGCCTAGTACATTAGTGCATTAGGCCAGAGGGCTGAGTGCTGTCTCTGGGGATCAGACACACACACTGAGAAGGCAGCAAGCCACACACACACACACGCATGAACACACAGACGCAAAGCAGCACAGGGCACAGGACAAGAGGAAACACACACTAACACCCAGAGTCCATCTATAACACTAAACAGGAAACACTAATGCCCAGAGTCCATCTATAACACTAAACAGGAAACACTAATGCCCAGAGTCCATCTAAAACACTAAACAGGAAACACTAAAACACTAAACAGGAAACACTAACATCAGAGTCCATCAAAAACGCTAAACAGGAAACACTAAAACACTAAACAGGAAACACTAAAACACTCAACAGGAAACACTAAAACACTAAACAGGAAACACTAAAACACTAAACAGGAAACACTAAAACACTAAACAGGAAACACTAAAACACTAAACAGGAAACACTAAAACACTAAACAGGAAACACTAACACCAAGAGTCCATCTAAAACACTAAACAGGAAACACTAAAACACTAATCAGGAAACACTAAAACACTAAACAGGAAACACTAACGTCAGAGTCCATCTAAAACACGAAACAGGAAACACTAACACCCAGAGTCCATCTAAAAAACTAAAACACTAAACAGGAAACACTAATGCCCAGAGTCCATCTAAAACACTAAAGAGGAAACACTAATGCTCAGAGTCCATCTAAAACACGAAAGCAATTTGGTTTGTTTTCTCTCTCTCCCTCTCTCTCTCCCTCTCTCTCTCCCTCTCTCTCTCCCTCTCTCTCCCTCTCTCTCCCCCCTCTCTCTCCCCTCTCTCTCCCCCTCTCTCTCCCTCTCTCTCCCCCTCTCTCTCCCCCTCTCTCTCCCCTCTCTCCCCCTCTCTCCCCCTCTCTCTCCCTCTCTCTCCCTCTCTCTCCCCTCTCTCTCCCTCTCTCTCCCCTCTCTCTCCCTCCTCTCCCTCTCTCTCTCCCTCTCTCTCCCCCACTCTCTCCCCTCTCTCCCCCTCTCTCTCCCTCTCTCTCCCTCTCTCCCCCTCTCTCTCTCCCCTCTCTCCCTCTCTCTCTCCCTCTCTCTCCCTCAATCCCCCTCTCTCTCCCTCTCTCTCCCCCCTCTCTCCTCCCTCTCTCCCTTTCTTTATCTCTCTCCCCCTCTTCCCCTCTCCCCCCTCTCTGTCTCTTAAAAGGAACACCATTTATAAAACAAATTAAACAGTATGAAGCCCATACAAACCCCATATTGTTCTCTTTCTCACACAAAGTGCAGAAAACCAAATTCTACGTAGCCATCACTTCAATTCCAGGTCAGCGGTCGAGAATATCGAGCTCTTTTATGTAACGACAAAGTGGAGAGTGGGAGAGTGGGAGAGTGGGAGAGAGGGAGGGAGGGAGGGAGGGAGGGAGGGAGGGGAGGGAGGGAGGGAGGGAGAGGGAGGGAGGAGGGAGAGGAGGGAGAGAGGGGAGAGGGAGAGGGAGAGGGAGAGAGAGAGGGGAGGGAGGGGAGGGAGGGAGGGAGGGAGGGGAGGAGAGGGGAGGGAGGGAGGGAGGGAGGGAGGGAGGGAGGGAGGGAGGGAGGGAGGGAGGGAGGGAGGGAGGGAGGGAGGGAGGGAGGGAGGGATGTAGGGAACGAAATAGACAGCGGAGGAGAGGCGATAAGAAGAGGCCAAGTGGCCTATTTCCCCTGGTTTAACTCAGTCACACTGGCACGGACACACACACACACACACACACACACACACGGCCAGACACACACACACACACACACACACGGTGAGTCACACACACACACACACACACACACACACACACACACACACACACACACATACACACACACACACACACACACACACACACACACACACGGCCACACACACGGCCAGACACACACACACACACACACACACACACACACACACACACACACACACACACACGGCCAGACACACACACACACACACACACACACACACACACACACACACACACACACACACACACGGACAGACACACACACACACACACGGCCAGACACACACACACACACACACACACACACACACACACACACACAGTGTTGGCAGCCAGTGGGGACGCGACACTGATCAGAGATAATAGGATGACAGAGATGGCTAAGATGTGACACTAACATTCGGAGAGAGAGAGAGGGAGGAGAGAGGGAGAGAGGGAGAGAGGGAGAGAGGGAGAGAGAGAGAGAGAGAGAGAGAGAGAGAGAGAGAGAGAGAGAGAGAGAGAGAGAGAGAGAGAGAGAGAGAGAGAGAGAGAGAGAGAGAGAGAGAGAGAGAGAGAGAGAGAGACCCGAGAGACTCTGGAGAGCCCTGCGGTTGCCATACCAGGCGGTGATACAGCCCAACAGGATGCTCTCAATTGTGCATCTGGAAAAGTTTGTGAGGGTCTTAGGGTTCAAGCCGGATTACTTCAGCCTCCTGAGGTTGAAGAGGCGCTGTTGTGACTTCTTCACCACACTGTCTGTGTGGGTTGACCATTTCAGTTTGTCCGTGATGTGTACACCAAGGAACTTGAAGCTTTCCACCTTCTCCACTAGAGTCCCGTCTATGTGGATAGGGGAGTGATCTCTCTGCTGTTTCCTGAAGTCCACGATCAGCTCCTTAGTTTTGTTGACATTGAGGGAGACATTATTTTCATGGCACCTCTCCGCCAGGGCCCTCATCTCCTCCCTGTAAGCTGTCTTGTCATTGTTGGTTATCAGGCCTGTAACTGTTGTGTCGTCTGCAAACTTGAAGACTGAGTTGGAGGAGTGCATGGCCACGCAGTCATCGTGGGTGAACAGGGAGTACAGGAGGGGGCTGAGCACGCACCCTTGTGGGGCTCCTGTGTTGTGGATCAGTAAAGTGGAGATGTTGTTTCCTACCTTCAACACCTGGGGGCGGTCCGTCAGGAAGTCCAGGACCCAGATGCACGAAGGGGGGGGTTCAGACCCAGGGCTCCGAGCTTAATAATGAGCTTGGAGGGTATTGCTATTGTGTTGACGGATGAACTGTAGTCAAAGAACAGCGTTCTGACATAGGTACAGTGGGGAGAACAAGTATTTGATACACTGACGATTTTGCAGGTTTTCCTACTTACAAAGCATGTAGAGGTCTGTAATTTTTTTATCATAGGTACACTTCAACTGTGAGAGACAGAATCTAAAACAAAAATTGTATGATTTTTAAGTAATTAATTTGCATTTTATTGCATGACATAAGTATTTGATCACCGACCAACCAGTAAGAATTCTGACTCTCACAGACCTGTTAGTTTTTCTTTAAGAAGCCTTCCTGTTCTCCACTCATTACCTGTATTAACTGCACCTGTTTGAACTCGTATAAATACTATTGGTCAATCTGTAAAAGGTCAGTTAGGATCACCACTTTATTTAAAGATTGTGAAATGTCAGAATAATAGTAGAGAGAATGATTTATTTCAGCTTTTATTTCTTTCATCACATTCCAAGTGGGTCAGAAGTTTACATACACTCAATTAGTATTTGGTAGCATTGCCTTTAAATTGTTTAACTTGGGTCAAACGTTTCAGGTAGCCTTCCACAAGCTTCTCACAATAAGTTGGGTGAATTCTGGCCCATTCCTCCTGACAGAGCTGGTGTAACCTTGCTTGCAGACACAGTTCTGCCCACACATTTTCAATTGGAGTCAGGTCAGGGCTTTGTGATGTGCACTCCAATACCTTGACTTTGTTGTCCTTAAGCCATTTTTCCACAACTTTGGAAGTATGCTTGGGGTCATTGCCCATTTGGAAGACCCATTTGCGACTAAGCTTTAACTTCCTGACTGATATCTTGAGATGTTGCTTCAATATATCCACA
>NC_068426.1:3250563-3253063 GCF_023373465.1 Oncorhynchus keta
CCGTTGCTGATCAGGCCCAACACCGTCGTGTCGTCGGAAACTCATTGATGGTGTTGGAGTCGTGTGTGTGTGTGTGGTCACCCAGTTGTAGGTGAACAGGGAGTACAGGAGGGGGCTGAGCACGCACCCCTGGAGGGGGTCCCTGTGTTGATGCTCAGCATTGCAGAGGTATTTGTTGCCTACCCTCACCACCTGGAGTCGGCCCGTCAGGAAGTCCAGGACCCAGTTGGAGGTGTTCAGACCCATGATGTTGAACGCTGAGCTGTCGTCGATTGTCGTTAATGAACAACATTCAGAGCAGGGCCGATTGCATCATCTGTGGATCTGTTGGAGCGGTATGCTAATTGGAGTGGAGTCCAGTGTGTCAGGTAAAATTAGTTCTACAGGGCGATAGTCATTTAGGTAGGTTACCTTAGTTTGCTCGGGTACAGGGACAATGGTGGATATCTTGAAGCATGTGGGGACCACAGACAAGGAGAGGGAGAGTATTGAATATGTTTGTGAACTGTGTAATCGGAGACGCAGGGAGACAGGAAGCAGGTGCAGTCGGTGAGAGTGAATCCAAAAACAGGAGTAACGTCTAAACATGAAAACAGGAAATAATCAACGGAGCTGTAGATGAAGAGGAAGTAATCAGGGAAGTCCAGGTGTACATAATGATGGGTTGCCAGGTGTGCGTAATGATGGGTTGCCAGGTGTTGAATATGATGGGTTGCCAGGTGTGCATAATGATGGGTTGCCAGGTGTGACAGGAATGATGGTGCCAGGTCGCGTAATGCGGGTTCCAAAAATCAGGGTTGCCAGGTGTGCATAAAACATGGGTAATGCCAGGTGTGTAGATGGGTTGCCAGGTGTGCATAATGATGGGTTGTCAGGTGTGCGTAATGAGGGTTGCCAGGTGTATATAATCATGGGTTGCCAGGTGTGCATAATGATGGGTTGCCAGGTGTGCATAATGATGGGTTGCCAGGTGTGCGTAATGAGGGTTGCCAGGTGTACATAATCATGGGTTGCCAGGTGTACATAATGATGGGTTGCCAGGTGCACATAATGATGGGTTGCCAGGTGTGCGTAATGAGGGTTGCCAGGTGTACATAATCATGGGTTGCCAGGTATACATAATGATGGGTTGCCAGGTGCACATAATGATGGGTTGCCAGGTGTGCATAATGATGGGTTGCCAGGTGTGCATAATGATGAGTTGCCAAGACCGGTAGTTAATGGACTGGCGACGTCGAGCGCTGGAGAGAGGGAGTAAATGTGACATGAACACTCCAGTCAGCTGGTCTGCTCATGCTCTTGAGGACAATTCCTTGCGAGTGTTTGAATGTCCTATTCACGTCGGCCACAGGGATTGAGTGCTCTCACAGCCCTCTACAACGGCGGGGGCCCTCGTAGGAGGATCAGTGCTGATTGCCTCAAAACAAGCAGTTTGTAATGTAGCTATGGGCTGGTATTATGGTTCATTATTTAGCTATTTAGCTAGCAACATGTCTAAACAAAAGATTACATGACCCACCAAGTTAGCCAGGTGTATTTGGGTTACGGACATCTATATTGCACTTCATGAGCATGTCTACATGTCTAGACAACAGAGACCCATCCACTTAGCTAGATGTGGGTTGGACTGTAAACTAGATAGATCTTGAAGACTGTAAACCTACAGATCTCAGGAAGAGGGTTGGAGTAAACCTACAGGATTCTCCAGGAAGAGGGTTGGACTGTAAACCTACAGGACAGTAGATCTCCAGGAAGAGGGTTGAACTGTAAACCTACAGGACAGTAGATCTCCAGGAAGAGGGTTGGACTGTAAACCTACAGGACAGTAGCTCTCCAGGAAGAGGGTTGGACTGTAAACCTACAGGACAGTAGATCTCCAGGAAGAGGGTTAGACTGTAAACCTACAGGACAGTAGATCTCCAGGAAGAGGGTTGGACTGTAAAACCTACAGGACAGTAGATCTCCAGGAAGAGGGTTGGACTGTAAACCTACAGGACAGTAGATCTCCAGGAAGAGGGTTGGACTGTAAAACCTACAGATCGATCTCCAGGAAGAGGGTTGGGCTGTAAAAACTACAGGACAGTAGATCTCCAGGAAGAGGGTTGGACTGTAAACCTACAGGACAGTAAATTTGACGTTTGACAGATACTGAAAAGGAGGAGAGGAAACCTTTGAAATGTCAAGATTTCGTCATGTGACTGTTTGCTAGAACTCCTAATTCTGCACTGAGAATCTCCACACAAACAACCCCCCACATCCCGGCTTCAAGCTTTCTCCAGCAGAAAAGCCTCTCTACAGCCCTGGGTTAGTAAAATAACACTGCTATACACACACACACACGCTCAGAGCGCGTACACACACACACATATGCTGAGAATGCATATATACACACACACACACACACACACACACACACACACACACACACACACACACACACACACACACACACACACACACACACACACACACACACACACACACACACACACACACACAC
>NC_068426.1:3258063-3273063 GCF_023373465.1 Oncorhynchus keta
TTATCATCATGTATTATCATCATGTATTATCTCTCTATCATCATGTATTATCATCATGTATTATCATCATGTATTATCATCATGTATTATCATCATGTATTATCTCATATATCATCATGTATTATCATCATGTATTATCATCATATATTATCATCATATATTATCATCATGTATTATCATCTGTATTATCATCATGTATTATCATCATGTATTATCATCATGTATTATCATAATGTATTATCATCATGTATTATCATCATGTATTATCATCATGTATTATCATCTGTATTATCATCATGTATTATCATCATGTATTATCATCATATATTATCATCATATATAATCATCATGTATTATCATCATGTATTATCTCTCTATCATCATGTATTATCATCATATTATCATCATCTATTATCATCATGTATTATCATCATATATTATCATCATGTATTATCATCATGTATTATCATCATGTATTATCTCATGTATCATCATGTATTATCATAATGTATTATCATCATATATTATCATCATGTATTATCATCATGTATTATCTCTCTATCATCATGTATTATCATCATATATTATCATCATGTATTATCATCATGTATTATCATCATGTATTATCATCATGTATTATCTCTCTATCATCATGTATTATCATCATGTATTATCTCTCTATCATCATGTATTATCATCATGTATTGTCATCATGAATTATCATCATGTATTATCTCTCTATCATCATGTATTATCATCATCATATCTCTCTATCATCATGTATTATCATCATGTATTATCTCTCTATCATCATGTATTATCATCATGTATTATCTCTCTATCATCATGTATTATCATCATGTATTATCATCATGTATCATCATGTATTATCTCTCTATCATCATGTATTATCATCATGTATTATCATCATGTATTGTCATCATGTATTATCTCTCTATCATCATGTATTATCATCATGTATTATCATCATGTATTATCTCTCTATCATCATGTATTATCATCATGTATTATCATCATGTATTATCATCATGTATTATCTCTCTATCATCATGTATTATCATCATGTATTATCATCATGTATTATCATCATGTATTATCTCTCTATCATCATGTATTATCATCATGTATTATCATCATGTATTATCATCATGTATTATCATCATGTATTATCTCTCTATCATCATGTATTATCATCATGTATTATCATCATGTATTATCATCATGTATTATCTCTCTATCATCATGTATTATCATCATGTATTATCATCATGTATTATCATCATGTATTATCATCATGTATTATCTCTCTATCATCATGTATTATCATCATGTATTATCATCATGTATTATCATCATGTATTATCATCATGTATTATCATCATGTATTGTCATCATGTATTATCATCATGTATTATCATCATGTATTATCATCATGTATTATCATCATGTATTATCTCTCTATCATCATGTATTATCATCATGTATTATCATCATGTATTATCTCTCTATCATCATGTATTATCATCATGTATTATCATCATGTATTGTCATCATGTATTATCTCTCTATCATCATGTGTTATCATCATATATTATCATCATGTATTATCATCATGTATTATCATCATGTATTATCATCATGTATTATCATCATGTATTATCATCATGTATTATCATCATGTATTATCATCATGTATTATCTCTCTATCATCATGTATTATCATCATGTATTGTCATCATGTATTGTCATCATGTATTATCTCTCTATCATCATGTGTTATCATCATATATTATCATCATGTATTATCACTCTATCATCATGTATTATCTCTCTATCATCATGTATTATCATCATATATTATCTCTCTATCATCATGTATTATCATCATGTATTATCATCATGTATTATCTCTCTATCATCATGTATTATCATCATATATTATCTCTCTATCATAATTTATTATCATCATGTATTATCATCATATATTGTCATCATGTATTATCATCATGTATTATCATCATGTATTATCATAATGTATTATCTCTCTATCATCATGTATTATCATCATGTATTATCATCATATATTATCTCTCTATCATCATGTATTATCATCATCATGTATTATCGTCATATATTATCATCATATATTGTCATCATGTATTATCATCATGTATTATCATCATGTATTATCTCTATCATCATATATTATCATCATGTATTATTATTTATTATCATCATATATTATCTCTCTATCATCATATATTATCTCTCTATCATCATGTATTATCATCATATATTATCTCTCTATCATCATTTATTATCATCATTTATTATCATCATATATTATCATCATATATTATCTCTCTATCATCATGTATTATCATCATGTATTATCTCTCTATCATCATGTATTATCATCATGTATTATCTCTCTATCATCATGTATTATCATCATATATTATCTCTCTATCATCATTTATTATCATCATGTAAATCATCACACATTATCCTAATGTTAATGATATGTATTATCTCTCTATCATCATGCATTATCATCAAAAACATCAGAACTGCGGGACAGGTACAGGATGGAAACAACAACTGCCCGAGTTACATCAGGAACACACAAATCCCTCCATCAGCGCTCAGACTGTCCGCTATAGGCTGAGAGAGGCTGGACTGAGGGCTTGTAGGCCTGTTGTAAAGGCAGGTCCTCACCAGACATCACTGGCAACAACGTCGCCTACGGGCACAAACCCATAGGCGACGTCATGGTTTTGTCTCACCATGGGTGAGGGTTGGATTCGCATTTATCGTCGAAGGAATGAGCGTTATGCCGAGGCCTGTATTCTGGACCGGGATCGATTTGAAGATGGAGGGTCCATCATAATCTGGGGTGGTGTGTCACAGCATCATTGGACTGAGCTTGTTGTCATTGCAGGCAATCTCAACGCTGGTCGTTACAGGGAAGACATCCTCATTGGTACCCTTCCTGCAGGCTCATCCTGACATGACCCTCCAGCATGACAATGCCACCAGCCATACTGCTCGTTCTGTGTGTGATTTCCTGCAACACAGGAATGTCAGTGATCTTCCATGGCCAGCGAAGAGCCCGGATCTCAATCCCATTGAGCACGTCTGGGACCTGTTGGATCGGAGGGTGAGGGCTAGGTCCATTCCAGGTGGCTTGGTGGTAGAGTGGGGTAACATCTCACAGCAAGAAACTTTCAAATCTGGTGCAGTCCATGAGGAGGAGATGCCCTGCTGTACTTAATGCAGCTGGTGGCCACAGCAGATACTGACTGTTACTTATGATATTGACCCCCCCCACACACACACACACACACTTTGTTCAGGGACACATTATTCCATGTCTCTTAGTCACATGTCTGTGGAACTTGTTCAGTTTATGTCTCAGTTCTTGAATCCTGTTATGTTCATACAAATATTTACACATGTTAAGTTTATTGAAAATTCATGCAGTTGACAGTGAGAGGACGTTTCTTTTTTTGCTTAGTTTATTAACATCATCATGTACTATCTCTCTATCATCATGGCTAAGGTAGATAAGAAGAGAATTAAACCAGGATATTCAGTAGATGAAGCTAATTAAACCAGGAGAGACAGTAGATGAAGCTAATTAGACCAGGAGAGACAGTAGGTAATGAAGCTAATTAAACCAGGAGAGACAGTAGGTAATGAAGCTAATTAAACCAGGAGAGACAGTAGATGAAGCTAATTAAACCAGGATATTCAGTAGATGAAGCTAATTAAACCAGGAGAGACAGTAGATGAAGCTAATTAAACCAGGAGAGACAGTAGATGAAGCTAATTAAACCAGGAGAGACAGTAGGTATGAAGCTAATTAAACCAGGAGAGACAGTAGATGAAGCTAATTAAACCAGGAGATACAGTAGATGAAGCTAATTAAACCAGGAGAGACAGTAGATGAAGCTAATTAAACCAGGAGAGACAGTAGATGAAGCTAATTAAACCAGGAGATACAGTAGGTGAAGCTAATTAAACCAGGAGAGACAGTAGGTATATGAAGCTAATTAAACCAGGAGAGACAGTAGATGAAGCTAATTAAACCAGGAGATACAGTAGATGAAGCTAATTAAACCAGGAGAGACAGTAGATGAAGCTAATTAAACCAGGAGAGACAGTAGATGAAGCTAATTAAACCAGGAGATACAGTAGGTGAAGCTAATTAAACCAGGAGATACAGTAGATGAAGCTAATTAAACCAGGAGAGACAGTAGGTATATGAAGCTAATTAAACCAGGAGAGACAGTAGATGAAGCTAATTAAACCAGGAGAGACAGTAGGTGAAGCTAATTAAACCAGGAGAGACAGTAGGTGAAGCTAATTAAACCAGGAGAGACAGTAGATGAAGCTAATTAAACCAGGAGAGACAGTAGATGAAGCTAATTAAACCAGGAGATACAGTAGATGAAGCTAATTAAACCAGGAGAGACAGTAGATGAAGCTAATTAAACCAGGAGAGACAGTAGGTATATGAAGCTAATTAAACCAGGAGAGACAGTAGGTATATGAAGCTAATTAAACCAGGAGATACAGTAAAGCTAATTAAACCAGGAGGACAGTAGGTGACAGGAGATAGAGGTGAAGCTAATTAAACCAGAGAGACAGTAGGTGAAGCTTAAACCAGGAGAGACAGTAGAAGCTGGAGATACAGCTAATTAAACCAGGAGAGACAGTAGATGAAGCTAATTAAACCAGGAGATACAGTAGGTGAAGCTAATTAAACCAGGAGATACAGTAGGTGAAGCTAATTAAACCAGGAGATACAGTAGGTGAAGCTAATTAACCCAGGAGAGACAGTAGGTGAAGCTAATTAAACCAGGAGATACAGTAGGTGAAGCTAATTAAACCAGGAGATACAGTAGGTGAAGCTAATTAAACCAGGAGATACAGTAGGTGAAGCTAATTAAACCAGGAGATACAGTAGGTGAAGCTAATTAAACCAGGAGAGACAGTAGGTGAAGCAGGAGATACAGTAGGTGAAGCTAATTAAACCAGGAGAGACAGTAGGTGAAGCTAATTAAACCAGGAGAGACAGTAGATAAGAAGATTATTAAACCAGGAGAGACAGTAGATGAAGCTAATTAAACCAGGAGATACAGTAGGTATATGAAGCTAATTAAACCAGGAGAAACAACAGGTTTCTCAGTGAAATTAACCTCAGACATCTCAAAATTCACAAAGTCAAACACAAACTGCCCATCTCACCCACTTGACATATCAAAGTAGCTCAAGAAACGTTCCTGAATAAAGCCCTGATCATCCACATACCTGACGATAACTGACAACTGCAAGCAGACTGGTGGCCCCATAGGTCCCAGAGTGGTCAGACTTGTGGCACTATAGGTCCCAGAGTGGTCAGACTGGTGGCAGGTCCCAGAGTGGTCAGACTGGTGGCAGGTCCCAGAGTGGTCAGACTGGTGGCAGGTCCCAGAGTGGTCAGACTGGTGGCACCATAGGTCCCAGAGTGGTCAGACTGGTGGCACCATAGGTCCCAGAGTGGTCAGACTGGTGGCACCATAGGTCCCAGAGTGGTCAGACTGGTGGCACCATAGGTCCCAGAGTGGTCAGACTGGTGGCACCATAGGTCCCAGAGTGGTCAGACTGGTGGCACCATAGGTCCCAGAGAGGTCAGACTGGTGGCACCATAGGTCCCAGAGTGGTCAGACTGGTGGCACCATAGGTCCCAGAGTGGTCAGACTGGTGGCACCATAGGTCCCAGAGTGGTCAGACTGGTGGCACCATAGGTCCCAGAGCGGTCAGACTGGTGGCACCATAGGTCCCAGAGTGGTCAGACTGGTGGCACCATAGGTCCCAGAGTGGTCAGACTGGTGGCACCATAGGTCCCAGAGTGGTCAGACTGGTGGCAGGTCCCAGAGTGGTCAGACTGGTGGCAGGTCCCAGAGTGGTCAGACTGGTGGCACCATAGGTCCCAGAGTGGTCAGACTGGTGGCACCATAGGTCCCAGAGTGGTCAGACTGGTGGCACCATAGGTCCCAGAGTGGTCAGACTGGTGGCACCATAGGTCCCAGAGTCCCTGGTGGCAGGTCCCAGAGTGGTCAGACTGGTGGCACCATAGGTCCCAGAGTGGTCAGACTGGTGGCAGGTCCCAGAGTGGTCAGACTGGTGGCACCATAGGTCCCAGAGTGGTCAGACTGGTGGCACCATAGGTCCCAGAGTGGTCAGACTGGTGGCACCATAGGTCCCAGAGTGGTCAGACTGGTGGCACCATAGGTCCCAGAGTGGTCAGACTGGTGGCACCATAGGTCCCAGAGTGGTCAGACTGGTGGCAGGTCCCAGAGTGGTCTGAGGTCCCAGAGCGGTCAGACTGGTGGCACCATAGGTCCCAGAGAGGTCAGACTGGTGGCACCATAGGTCCCAGAGTGGTCAGACTGGTGGCAGGTCCCAGAGTGGTCAGACTGGTGGCAGGTCCCAGAGTGGTCAGACTGGTCACCATAGGTCCCAGAGTGGTCAGACTGGTGGCAGGTCCCAGAGTCAGACTGGTGGCACCATAGGTCCCAGAGAGGTCAGACTGGTGGCAGGTCCCGGAGTGGTCAGACTGGTGGCAGGTCCCAGAGTGGTCAGACTGGTGGCACCATAGGTCCCAGAGTGGTCAGACTGGTGGCAGGTCCCAGAGCGGTCAGACTGGTGGCACCGTAGGTCCCAGAGTGGTCAGACTGGTGGCACCATAGGTCCCAGAGTGGTCAGACTGGTGGCACCATAGGTCCCAGAGAGGTCAGACTGCTGGCACTATAGGTCCCAGAGTGGTCAGACTGGTGGCAGGTCCCAGAGTGGTCAGACTGGTGGCAGGTCCCAGAGTGGTCAGACTGCTGGCACCATAGGTCCCAGAGTGGTCAGACTGGTGGCACCGGGTCCCAGAGTGGTCAGACTGGTGGCAGGTCCCAGAGAGGTCAGACTGGTGGCACCATAGGTCCCAGAGTGGTCAGACTGGTGGCAGGTCCCAGAGTAGTCAGACTGGTGGCACCATAGGTCCCAGAGTGGTCAGACTGGTGGCACTATAGGTCCCAGAGAGGTCAGACTGGTGGCACCATAGGTCCCAGAGTGCTCAGACTGGTGGCACTATAGGTCCCAGAGCGGTCAGACTGGTGGCAGGTCCCAGAGTGGTCAGACTGGTGGCACCGTAGGTCCCAGAGAGGTCAGACTGGTGGCACCATTGGTCCCAGAGTGCTCAGACTGGTGGCACCATAGGTCCCAGAGAGGTCATACTGGTGGCACCGTAGGTCCCAGAGTGGTCAGACTGGTGGCACCATAGGTCCCAGAGCGGTCAGACTGGTGGCACCATAGGTCCCAGAGCGGTCAGACTGCTGGCACTATAGGTCCCAGAGAGGTCAGACTGGTGGCAGGTCCCAGAGTGGTCAGACTGGTGGCAGGTCCCAGAGTGGTCAGACTGCTGGCACCATAGGTCCCAGAGTGGTCAGACTGCTGGCACCATAGGTCCCAGAGTGGTCAGACTGGTGGCAGGTCCCAGAGTGGTCAGACTGGTGGCTCCATAGGTCCCAGAGTGGTCAGACTGGTGGCACCATAGGTCCCAGAGTGGTCAGACTGGTGGCACCATAGGTCCCAGAGAGGTCAGACTATAGGCAGGTACCAGAGTGTCAGACTGGTGGCACCATAGGTCCCAGAGAGGTCAGACTATAGGCAGGTACCAGAGTGTCAGACTGGTGGCACCATAGGTCCCAGAGTGGTCAGACTGGTGGCACCATAGGTCCCAGAGAGGTCAGACTATAGGCAGGTACCAGAGTGGTCAGACTGGTGGCACCATAGGTCCCAGAGTGGTCAGACTGGTGGCAGGTCCCAGAGTGGTCAGACTGGTGGCACCATAGGTCCCAGAGTGGTCAGACTGGTGGCACCATAGGTCCCAGAGTGGTCAGACTGGTGGCACCATAGGTCCCAGAGTGGTCAGACTGGTGGCAGGTCCCAGAGTGGTCAGACTGGTGGCAGGTCCCAGAGTGGTCAGACTGGTGGCAGGTCCCAGAGTGGTCAGACTGGTGGCACCATAGGTCCCAGAGTGGTCAGACTGGTGGCAGGTCCCAGAGTGGTCAGACTGGTGGCACCATAGGTCCCAGAGTGGTCAGACTGGTGGCACCATAGGTCCCAGAGCGGTCAGACTGGTGGCAGGTCCCAGAGTGGTCAGACTGGTGGCACCATAGGTCCCAGAGTGGTCAGACTGGTGGCAGGTCCCAGAGCGGTCAGACTGGTGGCAGGTCCCAGAGTGGTCAGACTGGTGGCAGGTCCCAGAGTAGTCAGACTGGTGGCACCATAGGTCCCAGAGCAGTCAGACTGGTGGCACCATAGGTCCCAGAGAGGTCAGACTGCTGGCAGGTCCCAGAGTGGTCAGACTGGTGGCAGGTCCCAGAGTGGTCAGACTGGTGGCACCATAGGTCCCAGAGTGGTCAGACTGGTGGCACCATAGGTCCCAGAGTGGTCAGACTGGTGGCAGGTCCCAGAGTGGTCAGACTGGTGGCACCATAGGTCCCAGAGTGGTCAGACTGGTGGCAGCTCCCAGAGTAGTCAGACTGGTGGCACCATAGGTCCCAGAGTGGTCAGACTGGTGGCACTATAGGTCCCAGAGCGGTCAGACTGGTGGCAGGTCCCAGAGTGGTCAGACTGGTGTCACTGTAGGTCCCAGAGTGCTCAGACTGGTGGCACCATAGGTCCCAGAGTGCTCAGACTGGTGGCACTATAGGTCCCAGAGCGGTCAGACTGGTGGCAGGTCCCAGAGTGGTCAGACTGGTGGCACCGTAGGTCCCAGAGAGGTCAGACTGGTGGCACCATAGGTCCCAGAGTGCTCAGACTGGTGGCACCATAGGTCCCAGAGAGGTCATACTGGTGGCACCGTAGGTCCCAGAGTGGTCAGACTGGTGGCACCATAGGTCCCAGAGCGGTCAGACTGGTGGCACCATAGGTCCCAGAGCGGTCAGACTGCTGGCACTATAGGTCCCAGAGAGGTCAGACTGGTGGCAGGTCCCAGAGTGGTCAGACTGGTGGCAGGTCCCAGAGTGGTCAGACTGCTGGCACCATAGGTCCCAGAGTGGTCAGACTGCTGGCACCATAGGTCCCAGAGTGGTCAGACTGGTGGCAGGTCCCAGAGTGGTCAGACTGGTGGCTCCATAGGTCCCAGAGTGGTCAGACTGGTGGCACCATAGGTCCCAGAGTGGTCAGACTGGTGGCACCATAGGTCCCAGAGAGGTCAGACTATAGGCAGGTACCAGAGTGTCAGACTGGTGGCACCATAGGTCCCAGAGCGGTCAGACTATAGGCAGGTACCAGAGTGTCAGACTGGTGGCACCATAGGTCCCAGAGTGGTCAGACTGGTGGCACCATAGGTCCCAGAGAGGTCAGACTATAGGCAGGTACCAGAGTGTCAGACTGGTGGCACCATAGGTCCCAGAGTGGTCAGACTGGTGGCACCATAGGTCCCAGAGAGGTCAGACTATAGGCAGGTACCAGAGTGTCAGACTGGTGGCACCATAGGTCCCAGAGCGGTCAGACTGGTGGCACCATAGGTCCCAGAGTAGTCAGACTGGTGGCACCATAGGTCCCAGAGAGGTCAGACTGGTGGCAGGTCCCAGAGTGGTCAGACTGGTGGCTCCATAGGTCCCAGAGTGGTCAGACTGGTGGCACCATAGGTCCCAGAGTGGTCAGACTGGTGGCACCATAGGTCCCAGAGAGGTCAGACTATAGGCAGGTCCCAGAGTGGTCAGACTGGTGGCACCATAGGTCCCAGAGTGGTCAGATTGGTGGCACCATAGGTCCCAGAGTGGTCAGACTGGTGGCAGGTCCCAGAGCGGTCAGACTGGTGGCACCATAGGTCCCAGTGTGGTCAGACTGCTGGCACTATAGGTCCCAGAGAGGTCAGACTATAGGCAGGTCCCAGAGTGGTCAGACTGGTGGCACCATAGGTCCCAGAGTGGTCAGATTGGTGGCACCATAGGTTCCAGAGTGGTCAGACTGGTGGCACCATAGGTCCCAGAGTGGTCAGACAGGTCCCAGAGTGGTCTGCTGGCACCATAGGTCCCAGAGTGGTCAGACTGGTGGCAGGTCCCAGAGTGGTCAGATTGGTGGCAGGTCCCAGAGTGGTCAGACTGGTGGCACCATAGGTCCCAGAGAGGTCAGACTGGTGGCACCATAGGTCCCAGAGAGGTCAGACTGGTGGCAGGTCCCAGAGTGGTCAGACTGGTGGCTCCATAGGTCCCAGAGTGGTCAGACTGGTGGCACCATAGGTCACAGAGTGGTCAGACTGGTGGCACCATAGGTCCCAGAGACGTCAGACTATAGGCAGGTACCAGAGTGGTCAGACTGGTGGCACCGTAGGTCCCAGAGTGGTCAGACTGGTGGCAGGTTCCAGAGAGGTCAGACTGGTGGCACCGTAGGTCCCAGAGAGGTCAGACTGTTGGCAGGTCCCAGAGTGGTCAGACTGGTGGCAGGTTCCAGAGAGGTCAGACTGGTGGCACCGTAGGTCCCAGAGTGGTCAGACTGGTGGCAGGTCCCAGAGTGGTCAGACTGGTGGCACCATGGTCCCAGAGTGGTCAGGGCACCATAGGTCCCAGAGTGGTCAGACTGGTGGCACCATAGGTCCCAGAGTGGTCAGACTGGTGGCACCATAGGTTCCAGAGTGGTCAGACTGGTGGCACCATAGGTCCCAGAGTGGTCAGACTGGTGGCAGGTCCCAGAGTGGTCAGACTGGTGGCACCATAGGTCCCAGAGCGGTCAGACTGGTGGCACCATAGGTCCCAGAGAGGTCAGACTGGTGGCACCATAGGTCCCAGAGTGGTCAGACTGGTGGCACCATAGGTCCCAGAGAGGTCAGACTGGTGGCAGGTCCCAGAGTGGTCTGGTGGCAGGTCCCAGAGTGGTCCTGGTGGCACCATAGGTCCCAGAGTGGTCAGACTGGTGGCAGGTCCCAGAGCTCAGTGGTGGCACCATAGGTCCCAGAGAGGTCAGACTGGTGGCAGGTCCCGGAGTGGTCCCAGGTCCCAGAGTGGTCAGACTGGTGGCACCATAGGTCCCAGAGTGGTCAGACTGGTGGCAGGTCCCAGAGCGGTCAGACTGGTGGCACCGTAGGTCCCAGAGTGGTCAGACTGGTGGCACCATAGGTCCCAGAGCGGTCAGACTGGTGGCACCATAGGTCCCAGAGAGGTCAGACTGCTGGCACTATAGGTCCCAGAGAGGTCAGACTGGTGGCAGGTCCCAGAGTGGTCAGACTGGTGGCAGGTCCCAGAGTGGTCAGACTGCTGGCACCATAGGTCCCAGAGTGTCCTGGCACCGTAGGTCCCAGAGTGGTCAGACTGGTGGCACCCAGAGAGGTAGGTCCCAGGTCCCAGAGTGGTCAGACTGGTGGCAGGTCCCAGAGTAGTCAGACTGGTGGCACCATAGGTCCCAGAGTGGTCAGACTGGTGGCACTATAGGTCCCAGAGAGGTCAGACTGGTGGCAGGTCCCAGAGTGGTCAGACTGGTGTCACTGTAGGTCCCAGAGTGCTCAGACTGGTGGCACCATAGGTCCCAGAGTGCTCAGACTGGTGGCACTATAGGTCCCAGAGCGGTCAGACTGGTGGCAGGTCCCAGAGTGGTCAGACTGGTGGCACCGTAGGTCCCAGAGAGGTCAGACTGGTGGCACCATAGGTCCCAGAGTGCTCAGACTGGTGGCACCATAGGTCCCAGAGAGGTCAGGTGGCACCGTGGTCCCAGAGTGGCACTGGTGGCACCATAGGTCCCAGAGAGACTGGTGGCACCATAGGTCCCACTGGCTGGCACTATAGGTCCCAGAGAGGTCAGACTGGTGGCAGGTCCCAGAGTGGTCAGACTGGTGGCAGGTCCCAGAGTGGTCAGACTGCTGGCACCATAGGTCCCAGAGTGGTCAGACTGCTGGCACCATAGGTCCCAGAGTGGTCAGACTGGTGGCAGGTCCCAGAGTGGTCAGACTGGTGGCTCCATAGGTCCCAGAGTGGTCAGACTGGTGGCACCATAGGTCCCAGAGTGGTCAGACTGGTGGCACCATAGGTCCCAGAGAGGTCAGACTATAGGCAGGTACCAGAGTGTCAGACTGGTGGCACCATAGGTCCCAGAGCGGTCAGACTATAGGCAGGTACCAGAGTGTCAGACTGGTGGCACCATAGGTCCCAGAGTGGTCAGACTGGTGGCACCATAGGTCCCAGAGAGGTCAGACTATAGGCAGGTACCAGAGTGTCAGACTGGTGGCACCATAGGTCCCAGAGTGGTCAGACTGGTGGCACCATAGGTCCCAGAGAGGTCAGACTATAGGCAGGTACCAGAGTGTCAGACTGGTGGCACCATAGGTCCCAGAGCGGTCAGACTGGTGGCACCATAGGTCCCAGAGTAGTCAGACTGGTGGCACCATAGGTCCCAGAGAGGTCAGACTGGTGGCAGGTCCCAGAGTGGTCAGACTGGTGGCTCCATAGGTCCCAGAGTGGTCAGACTGGTGGCACCATAGGTCCCAGAGTGGTCAGACTGGTGGCACCATAGGTCCCAGAGAGGTCAGACTATAGGCAGGTCCCAGAGTGGTCAGACTGGTGGCACCATAGGTCCCAGAGTGGTCAGATTGGTGGCACCATAGGTCCCAGAGTGGTCAGACTGGTGGCAGGTCCCAGAGCGGTCAGACTGGTGGCACCATAGGTCCCAGTGTGGTCAGACTGCTGGCACTATAGGTCCCAGTGTGGTCAGACTGCTGGCACTATAGGTCCCAGAGAGGTCAGACTATAGGCAGGTCCCAGAGTGGTCAGACTGGTGGCACCATAGGTCCCAGGGTCCCCAGGTTCCAGAGTGGTCAGACTGGTGGCACCATAGGTCCCAGAGTGGTCAGACTGCTGGCACCATAGGTCCCAGAGTGGTCAGACTGCTGGGCACCATAGGTCCCAGAGTGGTCAGACTGGTGGCAGGTCCCAGAGTGGTCAGATTGGTGGCAGGTCCCAGAGTGGTCACTGGTGGCACCATAGGTCCCAGAGAGGTCAGACTGGTGGCACCATAGGTCCCAGAGAGGTCAGACTGGTGGCAGGTCCCAGAGTGGTCAGACTGGTGGCTCCATAGGTCCCAGAGTGGTCAGACTGTTGGCACCATAGGTCCCAGAGTGGTCAGACTGGTGGCACCATAGGTCCCAGAGACGTCAGACTATAGGCAGGTACCAGAGTGGTCAGACTGGTGGCACCGTAGGTCCCAGAGTGGTCAGACTGGTGGCAGGTCCCAGAGTGGTCAGACTGGTGGCACCATAGGTCCCAGAGAGGTCAGACTGTTGGCAGGTCCCAGAGTGGTCTGGTGGCAGGTTCCAGAGAGGTCAGGTCCCAGGTCCCAGAGTGGTCAGACTGGTGGCAGGTTCCAGAGAGGTCAGACTGGTGGCACCGTAGGTCCCAGAGAGGTCAGACTGTTGGCACCATAGGTCCCAGAGCAGTCAGACTGGTGGCAGGTTCCAGAGAGGTCAGACTGGTGGCACCGTCCCAGAGCGGTCAGACTGGTGGCACCATAGGTCCCAGAGTAGTCAGACTGTTGGCATCATAGGTCCCAGAGAGGTCAGACTGGTGGCACCATAGGTCCCAGAGTGGTCAGACTGGTGGCAGGTCCCAGAGTGGTCAGACTGGTGGCAGGTCCCAGAGTGCTCAGGTCCCAGAGTGGTCAGACTGGTGGCACCATAGGTCCCAGAGAGGTCAGACTGGTGGCAGGTCCCAGAGTGGTCAGACTGGTGGCACCGTAGGTCCCAGGTGGTCCCAGAGTGGTCAGACTGGTGGCACCATAGGTCCCAGAGTGGTCAGACTGGTGGCAGGTCCCAGAGTAGTCAGAGGTGGCACCATGGTCCCAAAGCACTGGTGGCACTATAGGTCCCAGAGAGGTCAGACTGGTGGCAGGTCCCAGGTGGTCAGACTGGTGTCACTGTAGGTCCCAGAGTGCTCAGACTGGTGGCACCATAGGTCCCAGAGTGCTCAGACTGGTGGCACTATAGGTCCCAGAGCGGTCAGACTGGTGGCAGGTCCCAGAGTGGTCAGACTGGTGGCACCGTAGGTCCCAGAGAGGTCAGACTGGTGGCACCATAGGTCCCAGAGTGCTCAGACTGGTGGCACCATAGGTCCCAGAGAGGTCAGACTGGTGGCAGGGTCCCAGAGTGGTCAGACTGGTGGCACCATAGGTCCCAGAGCGGTCAGACTGGTGGCACCATAGGTCCCAGAGAGGTCAGACTGCTGGCACTATAGGTCCCAGAGAGGTCAGACTGGTGGCAGGTCCCAGAGTGGTCAGACTGGTGGCAGGTCCCAGAGTGGTCAGACTGCTGGCACCATAGGTCCCAGAGTGGTCAGACTGCTGGCACCATAGGTCCCAGAGTGGTCAGACTGGTGGCAGGTCCCAGAGTGGTCAGACTGGTGGCTCCATAGGTCCCAGAGTGGTCAGACTGGTGGCACCATAGGTCCCAGAGTGGTCAGACTGGTGGCACCATAGGTCCCAGAGAGGTCAGACTATAGGCAGGTACCAGAGTGTCAGACTGGTGGCACCATAGGTCCCAGAGCGGTCAGACTATAGGCAGGTACCAGAGTGTCAGACTGGTGGCACCATAGGTCCCAGAGTGGTCAGACTGGTGGCACCATAGGTCCCAGAGAGGTCAGACTATAGGCAGGTACCAGAGTGTCAGACTGGTGGCACCATAGGTCCCAGAGTGGTCAGACTGGTGGCACCATAGGTCCCAGAGAGGTCAGACTATAGGCAGGTACCAGAGTGTCAGACTGGTGGCACCATAGGTCCCAGAGCGGTCAGACTGGTGGCACCATAGGTCCCAGAGTAGTCAGACTGGTGGCACCATAGGTCCCAGAGAGGTCAGACTGGTGGCAGGTCCCAGAGTGGTCAGACTGGTGGCTCCATAGGTCCCAGAGTGGTCAGACTGGTGGCACCATAGGTCCCAGAGTGGTCAGACTGGTGGCA
>NC_068426.1:3278063-3330563 GCF_023373465.1 Oncorhynchus keta
TGTGTGTGTGTGTGTGTGTGTGTGTGTGTGTGTGTGTGTGTGTGTGTGTGTATACACGTCTTATCAGCAGGAGGCCAGGTATATGGTGTGTGAGGGCCAGGTATAGGCTGTTGTTGACATTAACATTACAATGTTTCCTCAGGTTACATTTCCATTCTGCTGCTTCTCTTTAAAAATGACATAGAAGGCAGATACACATCAGAAAGACAAACTACTGGCCCGCCCACACACACACACACACACACACACACACACACACACACACACACACACACACACACACACACACACACACACACACACACACACACACACACACACACACACACTATCCCCCCCTCAACACACTATCCCCCCTCCTACACACTATCCCCCCTCCAGCACTGCACAGTAGTAACATTCTACTGCTAGCTATATCTATGTTTTACTGCACAGTAGTAACATTCTACTGCTAGCTATATCTATGTTTATCTGCAAGCTTTTTATCAGTGACTGTATATCGGCCTTGGACAAAACAAAAGACCAGACAGGTAGTGGAAGCTAAATATAGCAACATGCTAAAGGCTAGGCAAACAGCTTCCTTTCCATCTGCATTACATTCCCCATTAACCGACCAGAGGGTCTTCCGTACCGCACAGAGACAGGTGGGTGTTACATCTAAATGCGTCCCCCACTGTTTGGAACCTGAATGAAATGACCTCCACCAGTAACAATAAGGTCATACAGAAAAAGAACATTAGCCTACAGCTATTACAACTCATGAATATTCAAATGTGGTAGACGTTGACTCATTACTTGAACGTAGAAGGCTTTTAAAGCAGCCAAAATAGAGCAGAGCCTAATTTGTTACTTTACCTTTAAGATTTTTTTTTTGCAGGTCTGAATTGCTCTCCAATTTATAAGTCAACCTTGCCAGTTGCGAGACACTTTACCGAACAAAATCATTCTGTAAATTAATTGCGTTTACGTCGGGATGTAAGAAGATCCTCCACTACGTAGAGGAGGTGACTATGACGACATGTTTTTAAATGTAAACTTTATTGAACAAATTCTTATTTACAATGACGGCCTACCGGGGAACAGTGGGGTTAACTGCCTTGTTCAGGGAAAGAATAATATAATTTTACCTTGTCAGCTCAGGGATTCAATGCAACAACCTTTTGGTTACTGGCCCAACGCTCTAAACACTTGACTACCTGCCGCCCCTACCTGCCTGATTTCACCAGTGGTTTAAAGTACTTAAGTAAAAATACTTTACAGTAGTTTTCCGTGGGTATCTGTAATTTACTACTCATATTTTCAACTACTTTTAATTTTACTTCACTACATTCCTAAAAAAAAGAATATACTTTTTAGTCCTTGCATTTTCCCTGACACCCAAAAGTACTAGTTACAATGTAAATGCTTAGCAGTCAAATGTCAAATTCACACACTTATCAAGAGAACATCTGATCTGGTAGACTCACTAAACATAAATGCTTTCTTTGTGAATTCTGTCTGAGTGTTGGAGTGTTGGAGTGTTCCCCTGGCTATCTGTAAATGATGTCTGAGTGTTGGAGTGTTCCCCTGGCTGTCTGTAAATGATGTCTGAGTGTTGGCGTGTTGGAGTGTTCCCCTGGCTATCTGTAAATGATGTCTGAGTGTTGGAGTGTTCCCCTGGCTGTCTGTAAATGATGTCTGAGTGTTGGAGTGTTGGAGTGTTCCCCTGGCTATCTGTAAATGATGTCTGAGTGTTGGAGTGTTCCCCTGGCTATCTGTAAATTATGTCTGAGTGTTGGAGTGTTCCCTGGCTATCTGTAAATAATGTCTGAGTGTTGGAGTGTTCCCCTGGCTGTCTGTAAATGATGTCTGAGTGTTAGAGTGTTGGAGTGTTCCCTGGCTATCTGTAAATGATGTCTGAGTGTTGGAGTGTTCCCCTGGCTATCTGTAAATAATGTCTGAGTGTTGGAGTGTTCCCCTGGCTGTCTGTAAATGATGTCTGAGTGTTGGAGTGTTGGAGTGTTCCCCTGGCTATCTGTAAATGATGTCTGAGTGTTGGAGTGTTCCCCTGGCTGTCTGTAAATGATGTCTGAGTGTTGGAGTGTTGGAGTGTTCCCCTGGCTATCTGTAAATGATGTCTGAGTGTTGGAGTGTTCCCCTGGCTGTCTGTAAATGATGTCTGAGTGTTGGAGTGTTGGAGTGTTCCCCTGGCTATCTGTAAATGATGTCTGAGTGTTGGAGTGTTCCCCTGGCTATCTGTAAATTATGTCTGAGTGTTGGAGTGTTCCCCTGGCTATCTGTAAATAATGTCTGAGTGTTGGAGTGTTCCCCTGGCTGTCTGTAAATGATGTCTGAGTGTTGGAGTGTTGGAGTGTTCCCCTGGCTATCTGTAAATGATGTCTGAGTGTTGGAGTGTTCCCCTGGCTATCTGTAAATAATGTCTGAGTGTTGGAGTGTTCCCCTGGCTGTCTGTAAATGATGTCTGAGTGTTGGAGTGTTGGAGTGTTCCCCTGGCTATCTGTAAATGATGTCTGAGTGTTGGAGTGTTCCCCTGGCTATCTGTAAATGATGTCTGAGTGTTGGAGTGTTCCCCTGGCTATCTGTAAATAATGTCTGAGTGTTGGAGTGTTCCCTGGCTGTCTGTAAATGATGTCTGAGTGTTGGAGTGTTCCCCTGGCTATCTGTAAATTATGTCTGAGTGTTGGAGTGTTGGAGTGTTCCCCTGGCTATCTGTAAATGATGTCTGAGTGTTGGAGTGTTGGAGTGTTCCCTGGCTATCTGTAAATGATGTCTGAGTGTTGGAGTGTTGGAGTGTTCCCCTGGCTGCCTGTAAATGATGTCTGAGTGTTGGAGTGTTCCCCTGGCTATCTGTAAATTATGTCTGAGTGTTGGAGTGTTGGAGTGTTGGAGTGTTCCCCTGGATGTCTGTAAATGATGTCTGAGTGTTCCCCTGGCTATCTGTAAATGATGTCTGAGTGTTGGAGTGTGCCCCTGGCTATCTGTAAATGATGTCTGAGTGTTGGAGTGTTCCCCTGGCTATCTGTAAATGATGTCTGAGTGTTGGAGTGTTCCCCGGCTATCTGTAAATTATGTCTGAGTGTTGAGTGTTCCCTGGCTCTCTGTAAATGATGTCTGAGTGTTGGAGTGTCTGAGTGTTGGAGTGTTCCCCTGGCTGTCAAAAAATGTGATGTTATACAAAAGGAAATTGCGCCGTGTGGTTTGCTACATATCAGCAATTTGATGTATTGCATTTGTTTACTTTGCACTTTTACTCATGAGATTGACGACAATTGAGTACTTTTTCCACCTCTGTATTTCACCTCCTTCCTATAAGCCACATCTCGACTGTTATACAAGAACACTGTCCATATCAGATTTTACATATCGTTTATGAGTTGTGACCGGCTTTCGCCTGATGTCCTTCTCATGATGTGATTTGATGAGCTATCTCATGATGTGATGTGTTTAGATGAGCTATCTCATGATGTGATGTGTTTAGGTGAGCTATCTCATGATGTGATGTGTTTAGGTGAGCTATCTCATGATGTGATGTGTTTAGGTGAGCTATCTCATGATGTGATGTGTTTAGGTGAGCTATCTCATGATGATGATGTGTTTTTAGGTGAGCTATCTCATGATGTGATGTGTTTAGGTGAGCTATCTCATGATGTGATGTGTTTAGGTGAGCTATCTCATGATGTGATGTGTTTAGGTGAGCTATCTCATGATGTGATGATGTGTTTAGGTGAGCTATCTCATGATGTGATGTGTTTAGGTCTCATGAGCTATCTCATGATGTGATGTGTTTAGTGAGCTGAGCTATCTCATGATGTGATGTGTTTAGGTGAGCTATCTCATGATGTGATGTGTTTAGGTGAGCTATCTCATCATGATGTGATGTGATTTGTGTTTAGGTGAGCTATCTCATGATGTGATGTGTTTAGGTGAGCTATCTCATGATGTGATGTGTTTAGGTGAGCTATCTCATGATGTGATGTGTTTAGGTGAGCTATCTCATGATGTGATGTGTTTAGGTGAGCTATCTCATGATGTGATGTGTTTAGGTGAGCTATCTCATGATGTGATGTGTTTAGGTGAGCTATCTCATGATGTGATGTGATGTGTTTAGGTCAGCTATCTCATGATGTGATGTGATGTGTTTAGGTGAGCTATCTCATGATGTGATGTGATGTGTTTAGGTGAGCTATCTCATGATGTGATGTGATCTGTTTAGTTTAGTGAGCTATCTCATGATGTGATGTGATGTGTTTAGGTGAGCTATCTCATGAATTGATGTGATGTGTTTAGGTGAGCTATCTCATGAATTGATGTGATGTGTTTAGGTGAGCTATCTCATGATGTGATGTGTTTAGGTGAGCTATCTCATGATGTGATGTGTTTAGGTGAGCTATCTCATGATGTGATGTGTTTAGGTGAGCTATCTCATGATGTGATGTGTTTAGGTGAGCTATCTCATGATGTGATGTGTTTAGGTGAGCTATCTCATGATGTGATGTGTTTAGGTGAGCTATCTCATGATGTGATGTGTTTAGGTGAGCTATCTCATTATGTGATGTGTTTAGGTGAGCTATCTCATTAATTGATGTGTTTAGGTGAGCTATCTCATGATGTGATGTGTTTAGGTGAGCTATCTCATGAATTGATGTGTTTAGGTGAGCTATCTCATGATGTGATGTGTTTAGGTGAGCTATCTCATGAATGTGATGTGTTTAGGTGAGCTATCTCATGATGTGATGTGTTTAGGTGAGCTATCTCATGATTGATGTGTTTAGGTGAGCTATCTCATGATGTGATGTGTTTAGGTGAGCTATCTCATGATGTGATGTGATGTGTTTAGGTGAGCTATCTCATGATGTGATGTGATGTGTTTAGGTGAGCTATCTCATGATGTGATGTGTTTAGGTGAGCTATCTCATGATGTGATGTGATGTGTTTAGGTGAGCTATCTCATGATGTGATGTGTTTAGGTGAGCTATCTCATGATGTGATGTGATGTGTTTAGGTGAGCTATCTCATGAATGTGATGTGTTTAGGTGAGCTATCTCATGATGTGATGTGTTTAGGTGAGCTATCTCATGAATTGATGTGTTTAGGTGAGCTATCTCATGAATGATTTGATGTGTTTAGGTGAGCTATCTCATGAT
The DNA here is from genome assembly GCF_023373465.1 of Oncorhynchus keta. Classification (NCBI taxonomy): domain Eukaryota; kingdom Metazoa; phylum Chordata; class Actinopteri; order Salmoniformes; family Salmonidae; genus Oncorhynchus; species Oncorhynchus keta. The sequence continues at coordinate 3,283,208 of NC_068426.1, forward strand.
GTGATGATGTGTTTAGGTGAGCTATCTCATGATGTGATGTGTTTTAGGTGAGCTATCTCATGATGTGATGTGTTTAGGTGAGCTATCTCATGATGTGATGTGTTTAGGTGAGCTATCTCATGATGTGATGTGTTTAGGTGAGCTATCTCATGATTGATGTGTTTAGGTGAGCTATCTCATGAATGTGATGTGTTTAGGTGAGCTATCTCATGATGTGATGTGATGTGTTTAGGTGAGCTATCTCATGATGTGATGTGATGTGTTTAGGTGAGCTATCTCATGATGTGATGTGATGTGTTTAGGTGAGCTATCTCATGATGTGATGTGATGTGTTTAGGTGAGCTATCTCATGAATGTGATGTGTTTAGGTGAGCTATCTCATGATTGATGTGTTTGTGATGTGTTTAGGTGAGCTATCTCATGATGTGATGTGTTTAGGTGAGCTATCTCATGATGTGATGTGTTTAGGTGAGCTATCTCATGATGTGATTTGATGTGTTTTAGGTGAGCTATCTCATGATGTGATGTGATGTGTTTAGATGTGATGTGAGCTATCTCATGAATTGATGTGTTTAGGTGAGCTATCTCATGAATGTGATGTGTTTAGGTGAGCTATCTCATGAATTGATTTGATGTGTTTAGGTGAGCTATCTCATGATGTGATGTGTTTAGGTGAGCTATCTCATGAATTGATGTGTTTAGGTGAGCTATCTCATGATGTGATGTGTTTAGGTGAGCTATCTCATGATGTGATGTGTTTAGGTGAGCTATCTCATGATGTGATGTTGATGTGTTTGAGGTGAGCTATCTCATGATGTGATGTGATGTGTTTGTGTTTAGGTGAGCTATCTCATGAATTGATGTGTTTAGGTGAGCTATCTCATGATGTGATGTGTTTAGGTGAGCTATCTCATGAATTGATTTGATGTGTTTAGGTGAGCTATCTCATGAATTGATGTGTTTAGGTGAGCTATCTCATGAATTGATTTGATGTGTTTAGGTGAGCTATCTCATGAATTGGTGTGATGTGTTTAGGTGAGCTATCTCATGAATTGGTGTGATGTGTTTAGGTGAGCTATCTCATGAATTGGTGTGATGTGTTTAGGTGAGCTATCTCATGAATTGGTGTGATGTGTTTAGGTGAGCTATCTCATGAATTGATGTGTTTAGGTGAGCTATCTCACGAATTGATGTGTTTAGGTGAGCTATCTCATGATTGATGTGTGATGTGTTTAGGTGAGCTATCTCATGATTGATGTGTTTAGGTGAGCTATCTCATGAATTGTTTAGTGTGATGTGTTTTTAGGTGAGCTATCTATCTCATGATGATGATGTGATGGTGTTTAGGTGAGCTATCTCATGAATGATGAGCTGATGTGATGTGTTTAGGTGAGCTATCTCATGATGTGATGTGTTTAGGAATGAGCTATCTCATGAATTGATGTGTTTAGGTGAGCTATCTCATGATGTGATGAGCTTCTCAGGTGAGCTATCTCATGATGTGATGTGATGTATCTCATGTGTTCTCATGATGTGAGCTATCTCATGATGTGATTTGATGTGTTTAGGTGAGCTATCTCATGATGTGATGTGATGTGTTTAGGTGAGCTATCTCATGATGTGATGTGTTTAGGTGAGCTATCTCATTAATTGATGTGTTTAGGTGAGCTATCTCATGATGTGATGTGTTTAGGTGAGCTATCTCATGAATTGATGTGTTTAGGTGAGCTATCTCATGATTGATGTGTTTAGGTGAGCTATCTCATGAATTGATGTGTTTAGGTGAGCTATCTCATGATGTGATGTGTTTAGGTGAGCTATCTCATGAATTGATGTGTTTAGGTGAGCTATCTCATGAATTGATGTGTTTAGGTGAGCTATCTCATGAATTGATGTGATGTGTTTAGGTGAGCTATCTCATTAATTGATGTGTTTAGGTGAGCTATCTCATTAATTGATGTGTTTAGGTGAGCTATCTCATTAATTGATGTGTTTAGGTGAGCTATCTCATTAATTGATGTGTTTAGGTGAGCTATCTCATGATGTGATGTGTTTAGGTGAGCTATCTCATTAATTGATGTGTTTAGGTGAGCTATCTCATTAATTGATGTGTTTAGGTGAGCTATCTCATGATGTGATGTGTTTAGGTGAGCTATCTCATGATGTGATGTGTTTAGGTGAGCTATCTCATGATGTTTGATGTGTTTAGGTGAGCTATCTCATTAATTGATGTGTTTAGGTGAGCTATCTCATGAATGTGATGTGTTTAGGTGAGCTATCTCATGATGTGATGTGTTTAGGTGAGCTATCTCATGATGTGATGTGTTTAGGTGAGCTATCTCATGATGTGATGTGTTTAGGTGAGCTATCTCATGATGTGATGTGTTTAGGTGAGCTATCTCATGATTTGATGTGTTTAGGTGAGCTATCTCACAAATTGATTTGATGTGTTTAGGTGAGCGGACACCTGCGACGATTGATTTTGTGAGTCGCCCCTTCGCACCCCGCCCCAATACCCTATAATTCTCTATCTCTTTGGGACTCATTTGTAAACAGGTGGCCTAGAAAAGCCATATACCTGATTAGAACCACCTGCTACTCATCTGCTGTTCTTTTACAAATGCTGTTTTGAATTTTAAACAAAATGTGTACCTACACACTGAAGAACGCTGTAAAGCCGAAACATCTGTGTGCGCGGCCATCCCTGTTGCAGTAACAACATTTAAAACATTGAATAATTGAGGTCCGCTTTTTGAGAGTTGGGACAGAGATGTCTGTATAAAGCAGTGGAAGAGCTTCCAACATGATGCTGCCAACCTTACAGATCAGGATCCATTGAAGGGTCCAAGGGAAAGAGACCAGGGGGTTCACGTTCTGACCTTAGTTCCTTTGTTTTCGTCCTTTGTTTTGGTATGGTCAGGGCGTGAGTTGGGTGGGTTTGTCTATGTTAAGTTTGTCTATGATTTTCTTATTTCTGTGTTTGGCCTGGTATGGTTCTCAATCAGAGGCAGCTGTCAATCGTTGTCCCTGATTGAGAACCATATTTAGGTAGCCATGTTTTCCGTTGTGTTTTGTGGGTGGTTATTTTCTGTTTAGTGTTGCACCTTACAGGACTGTTCCTTGGTTGTTTATTGTTCTGTTTTCAGTGTTCATTAGAATATTTAAAATATGGACACTTTTATTTTTAAGTTTTACCTTTATTTAACCAGGCAAGTCAGTTAAGAACATATTCTTATTTTCAATGACGGCCTGGGAACAGTGGGTTAACTGCCTGTTCAGGGGCAGAACGACAGATTTGTACCTTGTCAGCTCGGGGGTTTGAACTCGCAACCTTCCGGTTACTAGTCCAACGCTCTAACCACTAGGCTACTTACCACGCTGCACCTTGGTCTTCCTCTCTAACTCCAGACGACAACCGTTACACAGGGAGGCTGTTGGTACCTGAATGCCATACAGACGCATCATGTCAAATGCCTTCTCATTCAGGAAAGGGCCCAGACATACAGTACATATGCATTGAGTGGACAAAACATTAAGAACACCTGCTCTTTCCATGACATAAGACTGACCAGGTGAATCCAGGTGGTAGATATGATCCCTTATTGATGTCATCTGTTAAATCCACTTCATATCAGTGGGGGGGGGGGTGCATTGATACAAGCTTCAACAGAAATAAGGCGCAACTACAGGGGGGCAGTGGGGGGTGCATTGATACAAGCATCAACTGAAATAAGGCGCAACTACAGGGGGGCAGTGGGGGGTGCATTGATACAAGCATCAACTGAAATAAGGCGCAACTACAGGGGGGCTAGCAGGGGGGGTGCATTGATACAAGCTTCAACTGAAATAAGGCGCAACCACAGGGGGCAGGGGGGGGTGCATTGATACAAGCATCAACTGAAATAAGGCGCAACCACAGGGGGCAGGGGGGTGCATTGATACAAGCATCAACTGAAATAAGGCGCAACCACAGGGGGCAGGGGGGTGCATTGATACAAGCATCAACTGAAATAAGGCGCAACCACAGGGGGGCAGGGGGTGCATTGATACAAGCTTCAACTGAAATAAGGCGCAACTACAGGGGGGCAGTGGGGGGGTGCATTGATACAAGCTTCAACAGAGATAAGGCGCAACCACAGGAGGGCATTGGGGGTGCATTGATACAAGCATCAACTGAAATAAGGCGCAACCACAGGGGGGCAGGGGGGCATTGATACAAGCTTCAACTGAAATAAGGCGCAACTACAGGGGGGTGGGGGGTGCATTGATACAAGCTTCAACAGAATAAGGCGCAACCACAGGAGGGGGGAGCATTGGGGGTGCATTGATACAAGCATCAACTGAAATAAGGCGCAACCACAGGAGGGGGGCAGTGGGGGGTGCATTGATACAAGCTTCAACAGAGATAAGGCGCAACCACAGGGGGGCAGTGGGGGCTTGCATTGATACAAGCTTCAACAGAAATAAGGCGCAACCACAGGGGGGGCAGTGGGGGTTGCATTGATACAAGCTTCAACAGAAATAAGGCGCAACCACAGGGGGCAGTGGGGGTGCATTGATACAAGCTTCAACAGAAATAAGGCGCAACCACAGGGGGGTGAGCAGGGGGGTGCATTGATACAAGCTTCAACAGAAATAAGGCGCAACCACAGGGGCAGTGGGGGGTGCATTGATACAAGCTTCAACTGAAATAAGGCAACCACAGGGGGGCAGTGGGGGTACATTGATACAAGCTTCAACTGAAATAAGGCGCAACCACAGGGGGCAGTGGGGGGCATTGATACAAGCTTCAACAGAAATAAGGCGCAACCACAGGGGATGTGTTTAGTGGGGTGCATTGATACAAGCTTCAACAGAAATAAGGCGCAACCACGTAAAAAAAAAATGCTGCAACATTTTGGTAAAATGTTATTATTTGAGCTGAAGCAGAGAGAAAATTACCAAAAACATAATAAAATAGAAAATGTTTCCTGACTAGAATATTGTTTATCTTGATACGTTAACAAATACATGTTGTGTTAATCTTGGCATGTTTACAGTACCTGCCCCAGGAACCATAGATCGAAAACCCATAATAAGTCCATAGGACTAACTGGCTAGCTACTACTGTTATCTAACCAGATAGACACAGAAAATGATTAGCTAGCTACCCAAGAAGAATTGGCATAATGATGGGGAGTGCAGTAGCATTAGAGTGAGGGGGTGCAGCAGAATGTGTGGGTGCAGTTCATGAAAGTGTTTAAGGGGGCATGATGTATACAATGATTGGTTTAGTGTGCAAGTATCAGTCATGATGTGAGGGGGTGCATAAAAAAAATGGTGAGCTAGAGTGCAGCTATCTCACATTGCATAATGTGGGGTGTGATGTGATAGGGAGGGGATGTGTTTTAAAAGATGTGATGTGTTTAGTGAAGTGGGTTTATGGGATGTGATGTGTTTAAGCATCTGTTTGAGCAGGATGGAGGGAGTGCATGGGTGCAGCATGATGGAGGGTGCAGGAAGTATTGTTTAGGTGCTAGGGGGGCATCTCATGGGTGGTGCATCTCATGAGGAGGTTTAGGTCAAATAGGGTTTAGTGCAAGGGGGTAAGTGTTGTTTAATGATTGGAAGGGCTACATTAGGGTGTACAGTTTCCTGCACTAGTGGGAATGCAGTAGGGTTTTAGTGCAGAAATGAGGTGCAGTTCTCATGGGAGGAATGAGCAGGAGGATGTTGATGTGGGGTGGGATGGGGGGATGGGGGTGGTGATGATGGGGTAGGATGAAGGAGGATGGATGGTGATGTGGGGAGGAGGATAATAGAGTGAGCTATCTCATGAGGATGATGGGGTGATGTGGTTTAGGTGATGTGATTGTTTAAGGGGAGGAGGATGGGTGAGCTATCTCATTAATTGATGTGTTTAGGTGAGCTATCTCATGAATTGATGATTTAGGTGAGCTATCTCATGATGATGTTTTAGGTGATGCATGATGTGTTGTGAGCTATCTCATGAATTGAGCATGATTATCACAGAGTGTTTAGGGACCTATCTCATGCAGGGAGTGAGCCCAGGAACCATAGATGTGTTTAGGTGAGCTATCTCATGAATTGATGCAGGTGAGGATGGAAAGCTATCTATGATGTTATCTCATAGGCAGTGATTTTTAGGTGAATATCCATGATACAGTAGGAGGCAGTAATGAGGGGGTGAGCTAGCTACTTTGAGCTATCTCATGAATTGATGTCTGTTATCTAGTTTAGATGGATGTGTTTAGCATCTCATGGGTGTTTAGCATCTCATGACAGATAGGAGGTGATCTAGGAGTGTTTAGTGAGCATCTCATGATGTGATGGTTTAGGTGCTATCTCATGGGATGTGTTTAGGTGCAGTAGGGTAGTATCAGTAGAATGCAGTATGCAGTGGAAGTGCAGTAGAGGCAGTGGGCATCTCATGATGTGAGTATTTAGGAGCTTCTCATTAATTGAGATGTGTTTAGGGAGCACAGAATTGAGGGAGGTACAGTAGGGGTGCAGTTTTAGGGAGTGCAGTAGGTGGGAATGCAGTAGGAGTGCGGTAGGAAGGTGCAGTAGCTATCTGTGGGAATGCAGTTTAGGGGTGTGCTATCTCATGGTAGGGAGGTGCAGTCATGATTTGATGTGTTTAGTGCGGTATTTGAGTGGTGCAGTAGGGAGGGAATGTAGTGTGGGAATGAATCATGGGATGTGTGCAGTGAGGAGCGCAGTGAGGAATGAATAGTTCTTTAGGGTTCCAGGTAGAACCTCTTTTGGGTTCCATGTAGAAGCGTTCTGTGGACAGCCATCCGATGAAAAATAGGAGCTTTCATGCAGGACTCTGTGTTGTTTTCCTCAGCGAGCATAAAAGGCAGCTTGTTTGGGAGTTCTGTATCACTAGGCATCTCACGGCTGGGCTTCCCTTTGTAATCCGGTATTGTCTGTAAGCCCTGCAACATACGACGAGCGTACCTTCCTGCTATATTGTCCTTTTGCATGTTTGATGTCTCGTCAGAGGTCGTAGTGGGCTTTCTTGTATGCATCCATGTCTTTCTTTCTTTCCCTCCTTCCTTCCTAACTATCCTAACTTCCTAACTTCCTTCCTTCCTTCCTAACTTCCTTCCTAACTTCCTTCCTTCCTTCCTGTCTGTCCATCTGTCTGTCTGTCCCTCTGTTTGTCTAAACACACGCATAAAGGAGTGTTTGAATGGACTAACAGAAGTGTTGTATCTCACCAACACACACACCATCTGGAAGGAATGTTTTGATACATTTCACGCTGAATTGATGTGCTCACGCACACAGTGAGGAGGATGGGGGTGGTGGGGGGAGGAGGATGGGGGGTCTCAGGGGGGAGGAGGGATGGGGGTGGTGGGGGGGGGATGGATGGGTGGTGGGGGGAGGAGGATGGGAAGGGGAGGATGGGGGGGTGGATGATGAGGGGGTGTAGGATGATAGGGTAGGAACATATTCTTATTTTGGGGTGGGGGGGGAGGATGGGAAGGATGAGGGGATGGACAACCAAGGGCGGATGATGATGACGGGGGGGGATGATGTTTAGTGGATCCCTTATTGATGATGAAGTGGTGGGGTGATGATGAGATAGAAATAAGGCGCAACTACAGGGGGGAAGCATGAAATAAGGCGCAGGGTAGTGTGATACAAGCTATGAAATCTCTACTCAGGGGAGGGGGGGGTGTGCATTGATACAAGCATCAACTGGTGGGGGGATGGTGTCTTAACAAGCAGTGAAGATGATGCATTATTACAAAACCATAGATCCAGGTCCATAATAAGGCGGGGGGGAGGAGGGTGGGGGTGGAGGATGGGGGGGGTGTGTGGGGGAGGAGGATGGGGGTGGTGGAAATAGTGAGGATGGACTGGGGGTGGGTGGGGAGGAGGATGATAGGGTGGTGTGGGGGAGGAGGATGGGGGTGCTGGGGATGGGGGTGATGGAGGCAGGGGGGAGGAGGGGGGGTGAGTGTGGGGGTGCAGCTAGAGGGAGGGGGCAACCACACAGGTGGAGGATGGGGGGACGGTGGGGAGGAGGGGGTGATGAAAGATAGTGGGCATGGGGTGATGATGACAACTGATAGGAGGATGGGCTTCAAAACTGAAATGGTGATGATGGGAACCACAGGATGATGGGGGGGCACGCAGATGATGATGATGGGAGGATGATGGGGGCAACCACAGGAGGATGGGGTGGTGGGGATGAGGGATGGGGTGAGTGGGGGGCAGTAGGAGGAGGATGGGGGATGTGGGGGTGGGGAGGAGGATGGAAGTAGGGATGATGAGATGAAATGGGGTAGGGGGAGGAGGAGGAGATGGGGGGATGCAACATGGGAGGAAGGAGGAAAATTACCAAAAGGATAATAAAATAGAAAATGTGACTAGATGGGATGATGGTGGGGAACCATAGGGATGATGGGGATAATGAGGGGCAATGGGAGAGGAGGATGGGGGGGGATGGGGGATAGGGGGGGAGGGATGGGGTGATGATGGGGGAGGGGGGTCCTTCAGAGGGGATGATGGGGGGGGGAGTGGTGGGGGGGAGGATGAGGATGGGGTGATGTGTGGGGGAGGAGGGGAGGAGAGGAGGATGGGGTGATGGAGGTGGTGGATGGGGGAAGGGAGGGAGGAGGGTGGTGGGGAGTGGAGGATAGGGGGGAGAGTGTGGTGATGATGGGGGTGGTGTGGGGGGAGGAGGATGGGGGGGGAGGTGATGGTGGGGGGGGATAGGGGGTGGGGGGATGGGGTGATGTGGGATAGTGGAAGATTTGAGGGGGGAGGAGGATGGGGGTGATGATGGGGGAAAGGAGGAGGATGGGGGTGATGATGGGGGGGGTGGGGGAGGAGGATGGATGTGGGGGTGGATGATGGGGGGGGGGATGATGAGGATGGGGGATGATGGGGAGGATGGAGGTGATGATGATGATGAGGGGAGGAGGATGGGGGATGATGTGGGGAGGAGGATGGGGGGAGGAGGATGGGGTGATGATGGGGGGAGGAGGATGGAGGTGATGTGGGGAGGAGGAGGATGGAGATGGGGGTGATGAGGGGGGGGGAGGAGGATGGGGGATGGGGGAGGGGAGGAGGAGGATGGAGGTGATGTGGGAGGAGGGGATGGGGGTGGAGGATGATGTGATGGGGGATGGAGGAGGATGGATGGGGGTGATGACGTGATGGGGGGGGAGGATGGGGTGATGATGGGGTGATGTGGGGTAGGGGGGGATGAGGGATGGAGGAGGGGATGATGTGGGGGAGGAGGAGGGTGATGTGGGGAGGAGGAGGTGATGATGATGGGGAGGGGAGGAGGATGGGGTGATGATGGGGTAGGAGGAGGAGGATGGGGGTGATGGGGTGATGTGGGGAAGGAATGGAGAGGAGGATGATGATGATGATGGACGGTGTAATGGGGATGATGAGGGAAGGAGGATGGGATGTGGGGAGGAGGATGATGATGGGGGAGGGATGGGGGTGGTGATGACACAGGAAGGAGGTGATGATGATGATGATGATGGAGGATGATGTGGGGAGGGGGGATGATGATAAAGGATGGATGTGATGTGGGGGGAGGAGATGATAAAGGACGGTGATGATGGGGGTAAAGGGAGGAGGATGATGATGTGAGGTAGGGGAGGAGGATGGGGTGATGTGGGAGTGATGATGGGGGTGAGGAGGATGGAGGTGATGATGGGGTAATGGGGAGGGAGGAGGATGGGGGTGATGTGGGGGAGGGAGGAGGATGGGGTGATGATGGGGTAAGGGAGGAGGATGGGGGTGATGGGGGTAGGGAGGAGGATGGGGTGATGTGGGGTAAGGATGGATGGAGGGGGGAAGAGGATGGGGTGATGTGGGGGAAGGGGAGGATGGATGGGATGATGATGGGGTAGGGGGGAGGAGGAATGTGGGGGATAGGAGGAGGAGGATGGGGGGGAGGATGAGGATGATGTGGGGAGGAGGAGGATGGGGAGAGGGGGATGGAGGTGATGTGGGGTAAGGGAGGAGGAGGGGGACACATGGGGGGGATGGATGTGGGGAGGGGGAGGGGAGGATGGAGGTGATGTGGGAGGGATGATGGATGGGGATGGAAGATGTGGGGAAGGGATGATGGGGTAAGGGGGGGGAGGAGGATGTGATGTGGGGTAAGGGAGGAGGGTGATGGGTGATGTGGGGTAAGGGAGGAGGATGGATGGGGAGGAGGAGGGGGTGATGTGGGGAGGGGGAGGAGGAGGGGGTGATGTGGGGTAGGGAGGAGGGGGGAGGGGGTGATGGATGGAGGTGATGATGGGGAGGGAGGATGGAGGTGACGAGGTGGGATGTGGGGGAGGATGGAGGTGATGTGGGGGAGGGAGGATGGAGGTGGGGGGAGGAGGATGGGGGTGATGTGGGGGAGGGGAGGAGGATGGAGGTGATGTGGGGGAGGGGAGGATGGAGGGTGGGGGAGGAGGATGGGGTGATGTGGGGGAGGGGAGGAGATGGAGGGTGATGGGGGAGGAGGATGATGATGTGGGTGGGGGTGATGGGGGAGGAGGATGTGGGGTGATGTGGGGTAGGGAGGGAGGATGGTGATGTGGGGAAGGGGAGGAGGATGGGGGTGATGTGGGGTAGGGGAGGATACTCGCTCACGCACACAGTTCAAAGACCCCCTTCTCCATTTAACACCGAAGCCTCTGATCTTGACTGTAAAGCCAAAAGGCTGATGAGGCTAAAACTAGAAGCGGGAGACATCCACTGGAAAATGATGATGAACTGACACACACACACACACACACACACACACACACACACACACACACACACACACACACACACACACACACACACACACACACACACACACACACACACACACACACACACACACACACACACACACACACACACACACACACACACACACACACACACACACACACACACACACACACACACACACACACACACACACACACACACACACACACACACACACACACACACACACACACACACACACACACACACACACACACACTCAGACACACACACAGACACACTCACAGACACACACACACACACACACACACACACACACACACACACACACACACACACACACACACACACACACACACACACACACACACACACACACATAAACACGCACATCAATAACACACACACACACACACACACACACATCACACACACAAACACGCACATCAATAAACACACACACACACACACACACACACACACACACACACACACACACACACACACACACACACACACACACACACACACACACACACACACACACACACAACACACAACACACACAGACACAGACACACAGACACACTAAACCTCAGATGCGCTGGATTGGGATCCTTCCAGAAATGTTGGTCCACATCTTGTCAGGCAGCATGCAGGGTCCGTGTATATTAATCTGACTCTGTGTGTGTGTGTGTGTGTGTGTGTGTGTGTGTGTGTGTGTGTGTGTGTGTGTGTGTGTGTGTGTGTGTGTGTGTGTGTGTGTGTGTGTGTGTGGTGTCAACAGAACTAGAGGCATAATAACATCAATCAAATAAATAATCCACAACACACACACACACACACACACACACACATGCATTGCAAGGATAAACAGCAGGATTAAACCCCTGAAATCGTAGCTTCGAACTGAACAGGAACATTTTTGTTTAGAAAAACTTGGCCGGAACATCGGGAAAGAGAAAAAGAAACAGACAGGGGCAGAGGCAGAGGCAGAGGCAGAGGCAGAGGCAGGGGCAGAGGCAGGGGCAGAGGCAGGGGCAGAGGCAGGGGCAGGGGCAGGGGCAGAGGCAGAGGCAGAGGCAGAGGCAGGGGCAGAGGCAGAGGCAGAGGCAGAGGCAGAGGCAGAGGCAGGGGCAGAGGCAGAGGCAGAGGCAGGGGCAGAGGCAGAGGCAGAGGCAGAGGCAGGGGCAGAGGCAGAGGCAGGGGCAGAGGCAGAGGCAGAGACAGAGGCAGGGGCAGAGACAGGGCAGGGGCAGAGGCAGGGGCAGGGGCAGAGGCAGAGGCAGAGGCAGAGGCAGAGGCAGGGGCAGAGGCAGGGGCAGAGGCAGAGGCAGAGGCAGAGGCAGGGGCAGGGGCAGAGGCAGAGGCAGAGGCAGGGGCAGAGGCAGGGGCAGAGGCAGGGGCAGAGGCAGGGGCAGGGGCAGGGGCAGAGGCAGAGACAGAGGCAGGGGCAGAGGCAGGGGCAGAGGCAGGGGCAGAGGCAGGGGCAGGGGCAGGGGCAGAGGCAGAGACAGAGGCAGGGGCAGAGGCAGAGGCAGGGGCAGAGGCAGAGGCAGGGGCAGAGACAGAGGCAGCGGCAGGGGCAGAGGCAGGGACAGAGGCAGGGGCAGAGGCAGAGGCAGGGGCAGAGGCAGAGGCAGAGGCAGAGGCAGAGGCAGAGGCAGAGGCAGGGGCAGGCAGAGGCAGAGGCAGGGGGGCAGAGGCAGAGGCAGAGACAGAGGCAGGGGCAGAGACAGGGGCAGGGGCAGGGGCAGAGGCAGGGGCAGGGGCAGAGGCAGAGGCAGAGGCAGAGGCAGAGGCAGAGGCAGAGGCAGGGCAGAGGCAGGGGGCAGAGGCAGAGGCAGAGGCAGAGGCAGAGGCAGGGGCAGAGGCAGAGGCAGAGGCAGAGACAGAGACAGGGGCAGAGGCAGGGGCAGAGGCAGAGGCAGAGACAGGGGCAGAGGCAGGGGCAGAGACAGGGGCAGAGGCAGGGGCAGAGGCAGAGGCAGGGGCAGAGGCAGAGGCAGAGGCAGAGGCAGAGACAGAGGCAGAGGCAGAGACAGGGGCAGAGGCAGAGGCAGAGACAGGGGCAGAGGCAGAGGCAGAGACAGAGACAGGGGCAGAGGCAGAGGCAGAGGCAGAGGCAGAGACAGGGGCAGAGGCAGAGGCAGAGACAGGGGCAGAGGCAGAGGCAGAGACAGGGGCAGAGGCAGAGGCAGGGGCAGGGCAGAGGCAGAGGCAGAGGCAGAGGCAGAGGCAGAGGCAGAGGCAGAGGCAGAGGCAGAGGTCAGGGGCAGAGGCAGAGGCAGAGGCAGAGACAGGGGCAGAGGCAGAGGCAGAGGCAGAGACAGGGGCAGAGCAGAGGCAGAGGCCCCAAGCAGAACAGACTAGAGGAGAGACAGGGGCAGAGGCATAGGCAGACTACATGGGCAGAGGCAGAGTTAGGGGCAGAGAGCCATGACTACATGGAACTCATTCCACAGTACTACAGAGGCAGACTACAGGGGCAGAGGCAGAGGCAGAGACCATGGCTAGATGGAACTCTATTCCACAGTACTACATAGGCCAGACTACAGGGGCAGAGGCCACAGTACTACAGAGAGCAGACTACAGGGGACTCTAGGCCACAGACAGGGGCAGAGAGCAGACTACAGGGGCATTCCACAGGGGCAGAGGCAGAGCAGACTACAGGAACCATCCATACTACAAGACCATGACTACCAGGAACTCTATTCCACAGTCCCCAAGAGCCAGACTACAGGAACTATGGGAGGCCACAGTACTACATAGAGCCATGACTACATGGAACTCTATTCCACAGTACTACATAGAGCCATGACTACATGGAACTCTATTCCACAGTACTACATAGAGCCATGACTACATGGAACTCTATTCCACAGTACTACATAGAGCCATGACTACATGGAACTCTATTCCACAGTACTACATAGAGCCATGACTACATGGAACTCTATTCCACAGTACTACATAGAGCCATGACTACATGGGACTCTATTCCACAGTACTACATAGAGCCATGACTACATGGAACTCTATTCCACAGTACTACATAGAGCCATGACTACATGGAACTCTATTCCACAGTACTACATAGAGCCATGACTACATGGAACTCTATTCCACAGTACTACATAGAGCCATGACTACATGGGACTCTATTCCACAGTACTACATAGAGCATGACTACATGGAACTCTATTCCACAGTACTACATAGAGACATGACAACATGGAACTCTATTCCACAGTACTACATAGAGCCATGACTACATGGAACTCTATTCCACAGTACTACATAGAGCCATGACTACATGGAACTCTATTCCACAGTACATAGAGCATAGAGCCATGACTACATGGAACTCTATTCCACAGTACTACATAGAGATATGACTACATGGAACTCTATTCCACAGTACTACATAGAGCGATAACAACATGGAACTCTATTCCACAGTACTACATAGAGCCATGACTACATGGAACTCTATTCCACAGTACTACATAGAGCCATGACTACATGGGACTCTATTCCATATCAAGTAACTGATGCCGCAGTAAAATTTGATTTAAATACAACAGATATTAACAGATATATAAAACAGATAAAAATACACCTTATGGAACAGCGGGAAATGTGAAGCAACAGGAACTCTGAAGACACACAAACATTGGCACAGACACACACACACACACGATGACATGCGCACATACACACACATGGATTTAGTACTGTAGATATGTGGTAGTGGTGGAGTAGGGAAGAGTAGCTGCTGCCTTGGCAGGAACTAATGGGGATCCATAATAAACCCCAGGAAGAGTAGCTGCTGCCTTGGCAGGAACTAATGGGGATCCATAATAAACCACAGGAAGAGTAGCTGCTGCCTTGGCAGGAACTAATGGGGATCCATAATAAACCCCAGGAAGAGTAGCTGCTGCCTTGGCAGGAACTAATGGGGATCCATAATAAACCCCAGGAAGAGTAGCTGCTGCCTTGGCAGGAACTAATGGGGATCCATAATAAACCCCAGGAAGAGTAGCTGCTGCCTTGGCAGGAACTAATGGGGATCCATAATAAACCCCAGGAAGAGTAGCTGCTGCCTTGGCAGGAACTAATGGGGATCCATAATAAACCCCAGGAAGAGTAGCTGCTGCCTTGGCAGGAACTAATGGGGATCCATAATAAACCCCAGGAAGAGTAGCTGCTGCCTTGGCAGGAACTAATGGGGATCCATAATAAACCCCAGGAAGAGTAGCTGCTGCCTTGGCAGGAACTAATGGGGATCCATAATAAACCCCAGGAAGAGTAGCTGCTGCCTTGGCAGGAACTAATGGGGATCCATAATAAACCCCAAGAAGAGTAGCTGCTGCCTTGGCAGGAACTAATGGGGATCCATAATAAACCCCAAGAAGAGTAGCTGCTGCCTTGGCAGGAACTAATGGGGATCCATAATAAATACAAATACACTCACACACACTAACACTCAATTCTACTCACTCACACATAATATGCACATTTATATTGACTCTATACACACACACACTCACATAAAGCTGCTGCTACTCTGTTTATCTTATATCATGTTGCCTAGTCACCTTACCCCTACAGTTGAAATCGGAAGTTTACATACACTTAGGTTGGAGTCATTAAAACTAGTTTTTCAACCACTCCACACATTTCTTGTTAACAAACTATAGTTTTGGCAAGTCGGTTAGGACATCTACTTTGTGCATGACACAAGTCATTTCTCCAACAATTGTTTACAGACAGATTATTTCACTTGTAATTCACAGTGGGTGAGAAGTTTACATAAACTAAGTTGACTGTGCCTTTAAACAGCTTGGAAAATTCCCGAAAATGATGTCATGGCTTTAGAAGCTTCTGATTCTGCTAATTGACATCATTTGAGTCAATTGGAGGTGTACCTGTGGATGTATTTCAAGGCGTACCTTCAAACTAAATGCCTCTTTGCTTGACATCATGGGACAATCAAAAGAAATCAGCCCAAAATTGTAGACCTCCACAAGTCTTGTTCATTCTTGGGAGCAATTTCCAAACGCCTGAAGGTACCACGTTCATCTGTACAAACGATAGTACGCAAGTTTAAACACCATGGGACCACGCAGCCGTCATACCGCTCAGGAAGGAGACGCGTTCTGTCTCCTAGAGAAGAACGTACTTTGGTGTGACAAGTGTAAATCCCATCCCAGAACAACAGCAAAGGACCATGTGAAGATGCTGGAGGAAACAGATACAAAAGTATCTATATCCACAGTAAAACAAGTCATATATCGACATATCCTGAAAGGCCGTTCAGCAAGGAAGAAGCCACTGCTCCAAAACCGCCATTAAAAAAAAGCCAGTCTACAGTCTGCAACTGCACATGGGATTAAAGATCGTACTTTTTGGAGAAATGTCCCCTGGTCTGATGAAACAAAAATAGGACTTTTTGGCCATAATGACCATCGTTATGTTTGGAGTAAAAAGCCAAAGAACACCATCCCAACCGTGAAGCATGGGGGAGGCAGCATCATGCTGTGGGGTTGCTTTGCTGCAGGAGGGACTGGTGCACTTCATAAAATAGATGGCATCATGAGGAGGGGGAAAATTATGTGGATATATTGAAGCAACATCTCAAGACATCAGTCAGGAAGTTAAAGCTCGGTCATAAATGATTCTTCCAAATGGACAATGATCCCAAACATACTTCCAAGTTGTGGCAAAATGGCTTAAGGACAACAAACTCAAGGTATTGGAGTGGCCATCACAAAGCCCTCACCTCAATCCCATAGAAAATTTGTGGGAAGAACTGAAAAAGTGTGTGCGAGCAAGGAGGCCTACAAACCTGACTCAGTTACACCAGCTCTGTCAGGAGGAATGGGCCAGAATTCACCCAACTTATTGTGAGAAGCTTGTGGAAGGCTACCCGAAACGTTTGACCCAAGTTAAACAGTTTAAAGGCAATGCTACCAAATACTAATTGAGTGTATTTAAACTTCTGACCCACTGGGAATGTGATGAAAGAAATAAAAGCTTAAATAAATCATTCTCTCTACTATTATTCTGACATTTCACATTCTTCAAATAAAGTGGTGATCCTAACTGACAGACAGGGAATTTTTACGAGGATTAAATGTCAGGAATTGTGAAAAACTGAGTTGAAATATATTAGGCTAAGGTGTATGTAAACTTCCCACTTCAACTGCATATCTACCTCCATCCCTCCAGTATCCCTGTCTCCTTCCCCCTATACATATCTACCTCCTACTGACCCTGTATATAGTCACCTTACCCCTATATATATCTACCTCCATCCCTCCAGTATCCCTGCACATTGTTAATATAATACTGAACCTGTATATAGTCTTCTTACCCCTTTACATATCTACCTCCTACTGACCCTGTATATAGTCAGTCACCTTACCCCTTTACATATCTACCTCCTACTGACCCTGTATATAGTCATCTTACCCCTATACATATCTACCTAAATAAGTACTTTCTCAACAACACTTCTTTACCACTGAGGCAGAGGGGAGGAAGAGAGGGGGAAGAGAGGGGGGAGGAAAAAAGATTTGCTTGTTTAAGATGTGGAGAGATGGATGGGGGAGGGGTGGAGGGTGGACAGAGTAAGATGTGGAGATGAAGAGTAGGGGAGGATGGAGAGATGGGGGAGAAGAGGAGGAGAAGATGAGGAGAAGATGGGGGGAGGATGGAGAGATGGAGAGGAGGAGAAGATGAGGGGAGGATGGAGAGATGGGGGGGAGAAGAGGAGGATGAAGAGGGCAGGATGGAGAGGTGGAGAAGAGGAGGGGGAGGATGGAGAGATGGGGGAGAAGAGGAGTATGGAGGAGGAGGAGAAGATGAGGGGGAGGATGGAGAGATGGAGAGGAGGAGAAGATGGGGTGGGGGGATGGAGAGATGGGGGGAGAAGAGGAGGATGAAGAGGAGGAGAAGATGAGGGGGAGGATGGAGAGATGCAGAAGAGGAGGGAGGAAAGAAAGGATTAGGACATCAAAAGGAAAAAGGGATGACAGGATAATGAGTTGTACCAAAGGAGAGAGAGAACGAGGAGTTTAACAGCCCACCACCCACTGAGACAGTGACAAACACACACACACACACCAGACCGTCAGGTTCATAGGTCATTTCTAAGCTTTAAAAACACACTTGGGCTATGTAGGGCACTTCGTTTGACAAGTGCCTATAAGGCTCTGGGACATGGGTTATTATATGTTTTGAAAGAAAAATGACAAGAGATACGCAAATACTTCCTGTCCGTCTGTCCGTCTGTCCGTCTGTCCGTCTGTCCGTCTGTCCGTCCGTCCGTCCGTCCGTCCGTCCGTCCGTCCGTCTGTCTGCTGCGGATTTAGGAGAGTATAAAAGAGAGTCACACACATACTGCACACGTCAGAGGTAGAATCAGTCAATTAAGCCTTAGCCCAAACTATGTTTCTTTCATGAAATCTTTCAGACAATTCAAGGGTAAAAGATCTTTTACCCTTAATCTCTTATATGGGGCAGGCTTATCTGCAACAGAGTTCAACAGAGAGGGAAATTATTTAAGGGTCTGATAGAGGACACATACAACCATCATACAACCACAGGTCAGACGGGAAATTCTGAAATTCCTCTTTGTAATTAATGTACGGATATGATTTTGGTAGCTTAGTATCTCTACACATTTCAATGATTTAACATCATAATTCGGGAATGAAGGAATCCACATTTTGTCAGTGGATGACTACAGAGGACAAAGAAAACCAGCATGGACACACACACACACACACACACACACACACACACACACACACACACACACACACACACACACACACACACACACACACACACACACACACACACACACACACACACACACAGAAATAGCATGTGGTCTCAATCTCATTATAGATGCTGATCTTCAGGTGGGTGAGGTCAAGCAGACAGACCCCTGCCAACCCACATTCCCTGTTTGAAACACACACACACACACACACACACACACACACACACACACACACACACACACACACACACACACACACACACACACACACACACACACACACACACACACATCCCTATAGGCCTATGTAAAGTGAACAGGAGAGATGCATAGGGTTGTTTCACTGTTTGAAGTCTATAAAAGGAGGCATGAAGAGTTAGGGGGGTTAGGACCAGGGGAATAGGAGGATGGGGGGGTTAGGACCAGGGGAATAGGAGGATGGGGGGGTTAGGACCAGGGGAATAGGAGGATGGGGGGGTTAGGACCAGGGGAATAGGAGGATGGGGGGTTAGGACCAGGGGAATAGGAGGATGGGGGGGTTAGGACCAGGGGAATAGGAGGATGGGGGGGTTAGGACCAGGGGAATAGGAGGATGGGGGGGTAAGGACCAGGGGAATAGGAGGATGGGGGTTGTGGACCAGGGGAATAGGAGGATGGAGGGTTGTGGACCAGGGGAATAGGAGGATGGGGGTTAGGACCAGGGGAATAGGAGGATGGGGGGGTTAGGACCAGGGGAATAGGAGGATGGGGGTTTAGGACCAGGGAATAGGAGGATGGTGGGGATAGGACCAGGGGAATAGTTGGATGGAGGGGTTAGGACCAGGTGAATAGGAGGATGGGGTGTTGTGGACCAGGGAATATGAGGATGGGGGTTAGGACCAGGGAATAGGAGGATGGTGGGGTTATTACCAGGGAATAGTTGGATGGAGGGGTTAGTACCAGGTGAATAGGAGGATGGGGGTTTGGGACCAGGGAATAGGAGGATGAGGGGTTAGGACCAGTGGAATAGGAGGATGGGGTGGTTAGGACTGGGGAATAGTTGGATCGGGGGTTGGGACCAGGGGAAAAGGAGGATGGGGGCGTTAGGACCAGGGGAATAGGAGGATGGGGGGTTAGGACCAGTGGAATAGGAGGATGGGGGATTAGGACCAGTGGAATAGGAGGATTGGGGGTTAGGACCAGGGGAATAGGAGGACCGGGGTTTGGGGGGGAAAAGGAGGATGAGGGGTAAGGACCAGGGGAATAGGAGGATGGGGGTTAGGACCAGGGAATAGGAGGATGGGGGTTAGGACCAGGGAATAGGAGGATGGGGGGGTTAGGACCAGGGAATAGGAGGATGGGGGTGTTAGGACCAGGGAATAGGAGGATGGGGGTTAGGACCAGGGGAATAGGAGGATGAGGGGGTTAGGACCAGTGGAATAGGAGGATGGGGTGGTTAGGACTGGGGAATAGTTGGATCGGGGTTTGGGACCAGGGAAAAGGAGGATGGGGGGCGAAGGACCAGGGGAATAGGAGGATGGGGGTTAGGACCAGAGGAATAGGAGGATGGTGGGGGATATTACCAGGGAATAGTTGGATGGAGGGGTTAGTACCAGGTGAATAGGAGGATGGGGGTGTTGTGGACCAGGGGAATAGGAGGATGGGGGGGTTAGGACCAGGGGAATAGGAGGATGGTGGGGGTTATTACCAGGGGAATAGTTGGATGGAGGGGTTAGTACCAGGTGAATAGGAGGATGGGGGTTTGGGACCAGGGGAATAGGAGGATGAGGGGGTTAGGACCAGTGGAATAGGAGGATGGGGGGGTTAGGACTGGGGGAATAGTTGGATCGGGGGGTTGGGACCAGGGGAAAAGGAGGATGGGGGGCGTAAGGACCAGGGGAATAGGAGGATGAGGGGGTTAGGACCAGTGGAATAGGAGGATGGGGATTAGGACCAGTGGAATAGGAGGATTGGGGGGTTAGGACCGGGGGAATAGTTGGACCGGGGGTTTGGCACCAGGGGAAAAGGAGGATGAGGGGGTAAGGACCAGGGGAATAGGAGGATGGGGGGGTTAGGACCAGGGGAATTGGAGGATTGGGGGGTTGTGGACCAGGGGAATAGGAGGATGGGGGGGTTAGGACCAGGGGAATAGGAGGATGGGGGTGTTAGGACCAGGGGAATAGGAGGATGGGGGGTTAGGACCAGGGGAATAGGAGGATGGGGGTTAGGAACAGAGGGAATAGGAGGATGAGGGGGTTATTACCAGGGGAATAGTTGGATGGAGGGGTTAGTATCAGGTGAATTGGAGGATGGGGGTGTTGTGGACCAGGGGAATAGGAGGATGGGGGGGTTAGGACCAGGGGAATAGGAGGATGTGGGGGTTAGGACCAGGGGAATAGGAGGATGGGGGGGTTAGGACCAGGGGAATAGGAGGATGGTGGGGGTTATTACCAGGGGAATAGTTGGATGGAGGGGTTAGTACCAGGTGAATAGGAGGATGGGGGTTTGGGACCAGGGGAATAGGAGGATGAGGGGGTTAGGACCAGGGGAATAGGAGGATGGGGGGTTAGGACCAGGGGAATAGGAGGATGGGGGTTTAGGACCAGTGGAAAAGGAGGATGGGGGTAAGGACCAGGGGAATAGGAGGATGAGGGGGTTAGGACCAGTGGAACAGGAGGATTGGGGGGTTAGGACCAGGGGAATAGGAGGATTGGGGGGTTGTGGACCAGGGGAATAGGAGGATGGGTGTGTTGTGGACCAGGGGAATAGGAGTATGGGGGGTTAGGACCAGGGTAATAGGAGGATGGGGGGTTGGGACCAGGGGAATAGGAGGATGGAGGGTTGTGGACCAGGGGAATAGGAGGATGGGGGGGTTATGACCAGGGGAATAGTTGGATGGAGGGGTTAGTACCAGGGGAATAGGAGGATGGGGTTTGGGACCAGGGGAATAGGAGGATGGGGGTTAGGACCAGGGGAATGGGAGGATGAGAGGGTTAGGACCAGGGGAATAGGAGGATGAGGGGGTTAGTACCAGGGGAATAGGAGGATGGGGGGTTAGGACCAGGGGAATGGGAGGTTGAGGATGGGGGTGATGTGAGGTAGTGGGAGGAGGATGGGGGGTTTAGGACCAGTGGAATAGGAGGATGGGGGAGTAAGGACCAGGGGAATAGGAGGATCAGGTGGGGGGGGGGTTAGGACCAGGGAGTAGGAGGATGGGGGGTTAGGAAATAGGGGAATAGGAGGATGGGGGTTAGGACCAGGGTAGTAGGAGGATGGGGGTTAGGACCAGGGAATAGGAGGATGGGGATTGTGGACCAGGGAATAGGAGGATGGGGGTAAGACCAGGGAATAGGAGGATGGGGGGTGTTGTGGACCAGGGGAATAGGAGGATGGGGTGTTGGGGCCCGGGGAATAGGAAGATGGTGGGGTTAGGGCCAGGGGAATAGGAGGAAGGGGTAGGGGAGGAGGATGGGGTTTTGTGTCGTAGGGTGAGGAGGATTTGGGTGTTGTGTGGTAGGTCGAGGAGGATGGGGGTGATCTGGGGTAGGGGTGGAGGATGGGGTGATGTGGGGAGGAGGATGGGGTTTTGTGTGGTAGGGAGAGGAGGATGGGGGTGATTAAGGGAGGATGATGGTGGTGATGTGGGGGAGGGGATTGGGGTGATGTGGGGTAGGGGGAGGAGGAGGGGGTGTTGTGGGGTAGGGGGGGTGAGGAGGTTGCGGGTGTTGTGGGGGAGGATGATGGGGGTGTTGTGGGGAGGAGGATGGGGTGATGTGGGGTAGGGGGATGGGGAGTGTGTGGGTTGAGGAAGATGGGGTGTTTTGGGGGGGAGGATGGGGGTGATGTGGAGGGAGGGGATGGGGGTGTTTTGTGGGGTAGGGGAGGAGGATGGGGGTGTTGTGGGGTAGGGGAGGAGGATAGCGGTGATGTGGGGGGTGATGTGATGTGGGTGATGTGGGGGGGGAGGATGATGGGGGTGATTGTGGGGAGGAGGATGGGGGGGATGGGGTGATGTGGGGGGAGGAGGAAGGGGTGATGATGGGGTGAGGGGGAGGAGGATGGGGGGTGATTGTGGGGAGGAGGATGAGGGGGGGGAGGAGGATGGGGTGTTGTGTGGGGGAGGAGGGGGGGGTGTTGGATGGGGTGAAGGGGAATGGTGTGATGTGGGGAAGGGGAAGGAGGGGGATGGGGGTGATGTGGGGGGGAGGAGGATGGGGGTGTTGTGAGGGGAGGAGGATGGGGGTGTTGTGTGGTAGGGGAGGAGGATGGGGGTGTTGTGGGTCGGTCGAGGAGGATGGGGTGTTGTGAGGAGGAGGATGGGGGTGTTGTGGGGTAAGGGGGAGGATAGCGGTGATGTGGGGGTTGTTGGAGGAGGATGATGGGGTGTTGTGGGGAGGAGGATGGGGGTGATGTGGGGAGGAGGATGGGGTGTTGTGGGTAGGGGGAGGAGGATGGGGTGATGTGGGGTAGGGGGAGGAGGGATGGGGTGATGTGGGGGTGATGGGGGGGGGTGATAGGGGATGTGGGGAGGGGAGGAGGATGGGGGTGTTGTGAGGGAGGAGGATGGAGGTGATGTGGGGGAGGAGGATGGGGTGTTGTGGGGAGGGGAGGAGGATGGGGGTGATGTGGGGAGGGGGAGGAGGATGGGGGTGTTGTGGGGGGAGGAGGAGGGGTGTTGTTGGGGGGAGGAGGATGGGGGTGATGAGGAGGATGGAGGTGATGTGGGGGGAGGATGGGGTGTTGTGGGGAGGGGAGGAGGATGGGGTGTTGTGTGGGGGGGGGAGGGGAGGAGGATGGATGTGAGGGGAGGAGGATGGGGGTGTTGGGGGAAGGGGAAGGGAATGGGGGTGATGGGGGAGGAGGGGGTGTTGTGAGGGGGGGGGGTGTTGTGAGGAGGAGGATGGGGGTGTTGTGAGGGAGGAGGATGGGGTGTTGTGTGGTAGGGGAGGAGGATGGGGTGTTGTGTGGTCGGTCGAGGAGGATGGGGTGTTGTGAGGGGAGGAGGATGGGGTGTTGTGGGGGTAAGGGAGGAGGATAGCGGTGATGTGGGTAAGGGCTGTTGTTGGAGGAGGATGATGGGGTGTTGTGGGGGAGGAGGATGGGGGGATGGGGTGTTGTGGGTCAAGGAGGATGGGGTGATGGGGGAGGAGGATGGGGTTTTGTGGGGTAGGGGAGGAGGATGGGGTGTTGTGGGGTAGGGGGAGGAGGATGGGGTGATGTGGGGGTGATGGGGTGATGTGGGGGGTGATAGGGTGATGTGGGGAGGGGAGGAGGATGGGGGTGTTGTGGGGGAGGAGGATGGAGGTGATGTGGGGGAGGAGGATGGGGGTGTTGTGGGGGAGGGGAGGAGGGAGGGGGTGTTGTGGGGGAGGAGGATGGGGTGATGTGGGGAGGAGGATGGGGTGATGGGGGAGGAGGATGGGGGTGTTGTGGGGGGGGAGGAGGATGGGGGTGTTGTGGGGAAGGGGAGGGGAGGAGGATGGGGGTGATGTGAGTGGAGGAGGATGGGGGTGTTGTGGGGAAGGGGAAGGGGAATGGGGGTGATGGGGGGGAGGATGGGGGTGTTGTGAGGGGAGGAGGATGGGGGTGTTGTGAGGGGAGGAGGATGGGGTGTTGTGTGGTAGGGTGAGGAGGATGGGGGTGTTGTGTGGGGTCGAGGAGGATGGGGGTGTTGTGAGGGGAGGAGGATGGGGGTGTTGTGGGGTAAGGGGAGGAGGATAGCGGTGATGTGGGGTAAGGGCTGTTGTTGGAGGAGGATGATGGGGTGTTGTGGGGGAGGAGGATGGGGGGATGTGGGTGTTGTGGGTCAAGGAGGATGGGGGTGATGTGGGGGAGGAGGATGGGGGTTTGTGGGGTAGGGGGAGGAGGATGGGGTGTTGTGGGGTAGGGGAGGAGGATGGGGTGATGATGGGGTCATGTGGGGGTGATAGGGTGATGTGGGGAGGGGAGGAGGATGGGGGTGTTGTGGGGGAGGAGGATGGAGGTGATGTGGGGAGGAGGATGGGGGTGTTGTGGGGGAGGGGAGGAGGGGGTGTTGTGGGGGAGGGGAGGGGGAGGAGGATGGGGGTGATGTGAGGGGGAGGAGGATGGGTGTGTTGTGGGAAGGGGAATGGGGGTGATGTGGGGGGGGGGGGGGGAGGAGGATGGGGTGATGTGAGGGGAGGAGGATGGGGGTGTTGTGAGGAGGATGGGGTGTTGTGAGGGGAGGAGGATGTGGTGTTGTGTGGTAGGGGAGGAGGATGGGGGTGTTGTGTGGTCGGTCGAGGAGGATGGGGGTGTTGTGAGGGGAGGAGGATGGGGGTGATGTGAGGAGGAGGATGGGGGTGTTGTGTGGTAGGTCGAGGAGGATGGGGGTGTTGTGTGGTAGGGGGTGGAGGATGGGGGTGATGTGTGGTAGGGGGAGGAGGATGGGGGTGTTCTGTGGTAGGTCGAGGAGGATGGGGTGCTATGTGGTAGGTCGAGGAGGATGGGGGTGTTGTGTGGTAGGTCGAGGAGGATGAGTGACTATAGAGTCAGTAGGAGTGGCTACAGAGTCAGCTACCATCCTCAGTAGGAGTGGCTATAGAGTCAGTAGGAGTGACTATAGAGTCAGCTACCATCCTCAGTAGGAGTGGCTATAGAGTCAGCTACCATCCTCAGTAGGAGTGGCTATAGAGTCAGCTACCATCCTCAGTAGGAGTGGCTATAGAGTCAGCTACCATCCTCAGTAGGAGTGGCTATAGAGTCAGTAGGAGTGGCTATAGAGTCAGCTACCATCCTCAGTAGGAGTGGCTATAGAGTCAGCTACCATCCTCAGTAGGAGTGGCTATAGAGTCAGCTACCATCCTCAGTAGGAGTGGCTATAGAGTCAGCTACCATCCTCAGTAGGAGTGGTTATAGAGTCAGCTACCATCCTCAGTAGGAGTGGCTATAGAGTCAGCTACCATCCTCAGTAGGAGTGACTATAGAGTCAGCTACCATCCTCAGTAGGAGTGGCTATAGAGTCAGCTACCATCCTCAGTAGGAGTTACTATAGAGTCAGCTACCATCCTCAGTAGGAGTGACTATAGAGTCAGCTACCATCCTCAGTAGGAGTGGCTATAGATTCAGCTACCATCCTCAGTAGGAGTGGCTATAGAGTCAGCTACCATCCTCAGTAGGAGTTACTATAGAGTCAGCTACCATCCCCAGTAGGAGTGGCTATAGAGTCAGCTACCATCCTCAGTAGGAGTGGCTATAGAGTCAGCTACCATCCTCAGTAGGAGTTACTATAGAGTCAGCTACCATCCTCAGTAGGAGTGGCTATAGAGAGCTACCATCCTCAGTAGGAGTTACTATAGATTCAGCTACCATCCTCAGTAGGAGTGGCTATAGAGTCAGCTACCATCCTCAGTAGGAGTGGCTATAGATTCAGCTACCATCCTCAGTAGGAGTGGCTATAGAGTCAGCTACCATCCTCAGTAGGAGTGGCTATAGAGTCAGCTACCATCCTCAGTAGGAGTGGCTATAGAGAGCTACCATCCTCAGTAGGAGTTACTATAGATTCAGCTACCATCCTCAGTAGGAGTGGCTATAGAGTCAGCTACCATCCTCAGTAGGAGTGACTATAGAGTCAGCTACCATCCTCAGTAGGAGTGGCTATAGAGTCAGCTACCATCCTCAGTAGGAGTTACTATAGAGTCAGCTACCATCCTCAGTAGGAGTGGCTATAGAGTCACCTACCATCCTCAGTAGGAGTGGCTATAGAGTCAGCTACCATCCTCAGTAGGAGTGGCTATAGATTCAGCTACCATCCTCAGTAGGAGTGGCTATAGAGTCAGCTACCATCCTCAGTAGGAGTTACTATAGAGTCAGCTACCATCCTCAGTAGGAGTGACTATAGAGTCAGCTACCATCCTCAGTAGGAGTGGCTATAGATTCAGCTACCATCCTCAGTAGGAGTGACTATAGAGTCAGTAGGAGTGGCTATAGAGTCAGCTACCATCCTCAGTAGGAGTTACTATAGAGTCAGCTACCATCCTCAGTAGGAGTTGCTATAGAGTCACCTACCATCCTCAGTAGGAGTGGCTATAGAGTCAGCTACCATCCTCAGTAGGAGTGGCTATAGATTCAGCTACCATCCTCAGTAGGAGTGGCTATAGATTCAGCTACCATCCTCAGTAGGAGTGACTATAGAGTCAGTAGGAGTGGCTATAGAGTCAGCTACCATCCTCAGTAGGAGTTACTATAGAGTCAGCTACCATCCTCAGTAGGAGTGGCTATAGAGTCACCTACCATCCTCAGTAGGAGTGGCTATAGAGTCAGCTACCATCCTCAGTAGGAGTGGCTATAGATTCAGCTACCATCCTCAGTAGGAGTGGCTATAGAGTCAGCTACCATCCTCAGTAGGAGTTACTATAGAGTCAGCTACCATCCTCAGTAGGAGTGACTATAGAGTCAGCTACCATCCTCAGTAGGAGTGGCTATAGATTCAGCTACCATCCTCAGTAGGAGTGGCTATAGAGTCAGCTACCATCCTCAGTAGGAGTTACTATAGAGTCAGCTACCATCCTCAGTAGGAGTGGCTATAGAGTCAGCTACCATCCTCAGTAGGAGTGGCTATAGAGTCAGCTACCATCCTCAGTAGGAGTTACTATAGAGTCAGCTACCATCCTCAGTAGGAGTGGCTATAGAGTCAGCTACCATCCTCAGTAGGAGTGGCTATAGAGAGCTACCATCCTCAGTAGGAGTTACTATAGATTCAGCTACCATCCTCAGTAGGAGTGGCTATAGAGTCAGCTACCATCCTCAGTAGGAGTGACTATAGAGTCAGCTACCATCCTCAGTAGGAGTGGCTATAGAGTCAGCTACCATCCTCAGTAGGAGTGGCTATAGAGTCAGCTACCATCCTCAGTAGGAGTGGCTATAGAGTCAGCTACCATCCTCAGTAGGAGTGACTATAGAGTCAGCTACCATCCTCAGTAGGAGTGACTATAGAGTCAGCTACCATCCTCAGTAGGAGTGGCTATAGATTCAGCTACCATCCTCAGTAGGAGTGGCTATAGAGTCAGCTACCATCCTCAGTAGGAGTGACTATAGAGTCAGCTACCATCCTCAGTAGGAGTGACTATAGAGTCAGCTACCATCCTCAGTAGGAGTGGCTATAGATTCAGCTACCATCCTCAGTAGGAGTGACTATAGAGTCAGCTACCATCCTCAGTAGGAGTGACTATAGAGTCAGCTACCATCCTCAGTAGGAGTGGCTATAGAGTCAGCTACCATCCTCAGTAGGAGTGGCTATAGAGTCAGCTACCATCCTCAGTAGGAGTGGCTATAGAGTCAGCTACCATCCTCAGTAGGAGTGGCTATAGAGTCAGCTACCATCCTCAGTAGGAGTGGCTATAGAGTCAGCTACCATCCTCAGTAGGAGTGGCTATAGAGTCAGCTACCATCCTCAGTAGGAGTTACTATAGAGTCAGCTACCATCCTCAGTAGGAGTGACTATAGAGTCAGCTACCATCCTCAGTAGGAGTGGCTATAGAGTCAGCTACCATCCTCAGTAGGAGTGGCTATAGAGTCAGCTACCATCCTCAGTAGGAGTGGCTATAGAGTCAGCTACCATCCTCAGTAGGAGTGACTATAGAGTCAGCTACCATCCTCAGTAGGAGTGGCTATAGAGTCAGCTACCATCCTCAGTAGGAGTGACTATAGAGTCAGCTACCATCCTCAGTAGGAGTGGCTATAGAGTCAGCTACCATCCTCAGTAGGAGTGACTATAGAGTCAGCTACCATCCTCAGTAGGAGTTACTATAGAGTCAGCTACCATCCTCAGTAGGAGTGACTATAGAGTCAGCTACCATCCTCAGTAGGAGTGGCTATAGAGTCAGCTACCATCCTCAGTAGGAGTGGCTATAGAGTCAGCTACCATCCTCAGTAGGAGTTACTATAGAGTCAGCTACCATCCTCAGTAGTTTTCCATCTAAGTTGTCAATGCCAGGAGGTTTCGACCTTTCCCACACTAACTTTACAAAATTAAAACTTTACAATGCTTTTCTTTCATTATTCATATGTATAAATACAATGGTTCACTGTTTGTTGTTGGCATTTCCTGCCTAAGTTTTCCCACTTTGCCAACAAAGTAATTATTAAAATAATTTAAATAAAAGAATTGGCTACAAATGTTAACGTTATGAATAAGCCATCTGATTCGAAGAACAAAAAGAGTTTAATTTGTCATTCTGCCCCATAATTTCATTTAAAGTAATATTTTTAATTATTCTTTATATCATTGATCTTGACCTTATAATACAGTTTCTTATTCAGTTTTGTTGAGTTTAGTCACATTATATCTCAATTATGCATTAAGTCAGAGGTGCAGACAGACTTATTAGCCAATTCCTTTTGCCCCCATCTCCTTCTACCATACAGTTTTTCAATTCCAGGGCTTGCTGCTACCTATCTCTCTGATTTGGTCCTGCCGTACATACCTACACGTACGCTACGGTCACAAGACGCAGGCCTCCTAATTGTCCCTAGAATTTCTAAGCAAACAGCTGGAGGCAGGGCTTTCTCCTATAGAGCTCCATTTTTATGGAACGGTCTGCCTACCCATGTCAGAGACGCAAACTCGGTCTCAGCCTTTAAGTCTTTACTGAAGACTTATCTCTTCAGTGGGTCATATGATTGAGTGTAGTCTGGCCCAGGAGTGGGAAGGTGAACGGAAAGGCTCTGGAGCAACGAACTGCCCTTGCTGTCTCTGCCTGGCCAGTTCCCCTCTTTCCACTGGGATTCTCTGCCTCTAACCCTATTACAGGGGCTGAGTCACTGGCTTACTGGGGCTCTCTCATGCCGTCCCTGCAGGGGGGGCGTCACCTGAGTGGGTTGATTCACTGTTGTGGTCATCCTGTCTGGGTTGGCGCCCCCCCCCCTTGGGTTGTGCCGTGGCGGAGATCTTTGTGGGCTATACTCAGCCTTGTCTCAGGATGGTAAGTTGGTGGTTGAAGATATCCCTCTAGTGGTGTGGGGGCTGTGCTTTGGCAAAGTGGGTGGGGTTATATCCTTCCTGTTTGGCCCTGTCCGGGGGTGTCCTCGGATGGGGCCACAGTGTCTCCTGACCCCTCCTGTCTCAGCCTCCAGTATTTATGCTGCAGTAGTTTGTGTCGGGGGGCTAGGGTCAGTTTGTTATATCTGGAGTACTTCTCCTGTCCTAAGTGTGCGTTCTCTAATTCTCTCCTTCTTTCTTTCTCTCTCTCGGAGGACCTGAGCCCTAGGACCATGCCCCAGGACTACCTGACATGATGGCTCCTTGCTGTCCCCAGTCCACCTGGCCATGCTGCTGCTCCAGTTTCAACTTCCACCTGGCCATGCTGCTGCTCCAGTTTCAACTGTTCTGCCTTACTATTATTTGACCATGCTGGTCATTTATGAACATTTGAACATCTTGGCCATGTTCTGTTATAATCTCCACCCGGCACAGCCAGAAGAGGACTGGCCACCCCACATATGCTCTCTCTAATTCTCTCTTTCTTTCTCTCTCTCGGAGGACCTGAGCCCAAGGATCGTGCCCCAGGACGACCTGACATGATGACTCCTTGCTGTCCCCAGTCCACCTGACTGTGCTGCTGCTCCAGTTTCAACTGTTCTGCCTTGTTATTATTCGACCATGCTGGTCATTTATGAACATTTGAACATCTTGGCCATGTTCTGTTATAATCTCCACCCGGCACAGCCAGAAGAGGACTGGCCACCCCACATAGCCTGGTTCCTCTCTAGGTTTCTTCCTAGGTTTTGGCCTTTCTAGGGAGTTTTTCCTAGCCACCGTGCTTCTACACCTGCATTGCTTACTGTTTGGGGTTTTAGGCTGGGTTTCTGTACAGCACGTTGAGATATCAGCTGATGTACGAAGGGCTATATAAATAAAATTTGATTGATTGATTGATACACCAGGACTAACACAA
Organism: Oncorhynchus keta; assembly: GCF_023373465.1. NCBI lineage: Eukaryota > Metazoa > Chordata > Actinopteri > Salmoniformes > Salmonidae > Oncorhynchus > Oncorhynchus keta. The sequence goes on from NC_068426.1 coordinate 3,313,649, forward strand.
TACACCAGGACTAACACAATACACCAGGACTAACACAATACACCAGGACTAACACAATACACCAGGACTAACACAACACACCAGGACTAACACAACACACCAGGACTAACACAACACACCAGGACTAACACAATACACCAGGACTAATACAATACACCAGGACTAACACAATACACCAGGACTAACACAATACACCAGGACTAACACAATACACCAGGACTAACATACTACACCAGGACTAACACAACACACCAGGACTAACACAATACACCAGGACTAACACAACACACCAGGACTAACACAATACACCAGGACTAACACACTACACACCAGGACTAACATACTACACACCAGGACTAACATACTACATCAGAACTAACACACTACACACCAGGACTAACACAACACACCAGGACTAACATACTACACCAGGACTAACTCAATACACCAGGACTAACACAATACACCAGGACTAACACAACACACCAGGACTAACACAATACACCAGGACTAACACAACACACCAGGAGTAACATACTACACCAGGACTAACACACTACACACCAGGACTAACACAATACACCAGGACCAACATGCTACACCAGGACTAACACAATACACCAGGACCAACATGCTACACCAGGACTAACACAACACACCAGGACTAACACAATACACCAGGACTAACACAATACACCAGGACCAACATGCTACACCAGGACTAACACAATACACCAGGACTAACATACTACACCAGGACTAACACAATACACCAGGACCAACATGCTACACCAGGACTAACACAATACACCAGGACTAACATACTACACCAGGACTAACACAATACACCAGGACCAACATGCTACACCAGGACTAACATAACGACTATATATCAAGATGACATAACAAACCACACAGGGTGATGACAGGTTCAGAAACACACACAGAGCTTTCAAACAAAACAAACAATCCCTTCATCCTTCTCTCATCCCTGAATCTGTCCATCCCTCCATCTCTCTCTCCCCTCCATCTCTCTCTCCCTTCCATCTCTCTCTCCCTTCCATCTCTCTCTCCCTTCCATCTCTCTCTCCCCTCCTTCTCTCTCTCCCCTCCATCTCTCTCTCCCCTCCATCTCTCTCCCCTCCATCTCTCTCTCCCTTCCATGTCTCTCTCCCTTCCATGTCTCTCTCCCCTCCATATCTCTCTCCCTTCCACCTCTCTCTCCCCTCAGGGCCATACTCCTCTAATTAAAACAGGGTAATTGCTGCCACACACACACACACACACACACACACACACACACACACACACACACACACACACACACACACACACACACACACACACACACACACACACACACACACACACACACACACACACACACACACACACACACACACACACACACACACACACTAACAAGTTTAGAGAAGACAAACACTTGGGCTCACAGTAATTACTGAATACCTGTAGATACAAGCAGGAACACATACACACACACACACACTAAACACGCACACACACACACACACACACACACAGGAGAGAGAAGAATGAGGGCTCACAGTATTTACTGAAACACCTGTAGACACCAGCAGGATAGACACACATATCGACAGACAGACAGACAGACAGACAGACAGACAGACAGACAGACAGACAGACAGACAGACAGACAGACACAGGAAGCTTAGCCTATTGGACGAGCAACGGGAAGCTTAGCCTATTGGATGAGCAACGGGAAGCTTAGCCTATTGGACGAGCAGCGGGAAGCTTAGCCTATTGGACGAGCAACGGGAAGCTTAGCCTATTGGACGAGCAACGGGAAGCTTAGCCTATTGGACGAGCAGCGGGAAGCTTAGCCTATTGGACGAGCAGAGAGATGGAGGGAGATGTAGCCTATTGGACGAGCAGAGGTGAAGCTGGAGAGAGAGAGGTGGGAGAGAGAGGTAGCCTATTGGACGAGCAACGGGGAAGAGAGAGGTGGAGAGGGGAGGTGGAGAGAGGTAGCCTATTGGAGAGAGGGAGGTGGAAGCAATGAGAATAAAATAGAGAAAGAGGAGAAAGGGGTTTGGAGGAGAGAGAAGAAGCGGGAAGAGAGAAGAAGAACTTAGCCTATTGGAAGAGAGAAGAAGAACCACCGAGAGAGTTTAAGAAGAGATAAATGGGAGGTGGAGAGAGAGTGAACGTAGAGAAAAGATGGAGAGAGAGGTAGAGAGGTAGAGAGAGAGATGGAGGGAGATGTGGAGAAAGAGAGATGGAAGTGAGAGAAAGGTGGAGAGATAGGAGACGTAGAGGAAGAGAGAAGAAGGACGTAGAGAGAAGAGAGAGAAGAATGAGAGTAAAAGAGAAAGAAGAACAGAGAGGAGAGAAGAAGAACGTTGTTTAGAGAGGTAGAGAGAAGAAGAAACGTGGAGAGAAAGAGAGAGGAAGAACGAGAGAGAAAGAGAGAGAGAGAGAGAAGAGAGAGGAACAACAGAGAGAGGAAGAGAGAGAGGAAGAGAAGAAGAACGTAGAGAGGAAGAGAGAAGAAGAATGTAGAGGAAGAAGAAGAATGTAGAGAGGAAGAGAGAAGAAAGAGAGAAAGAATAACGAGAGAGGAAGATAGAATGAGAGAAGAGAAAGAAACAACAGAGTAGAGAGTAAGAACGTAGAGAGGAAGAGAGAAGAAGAACATAGAGAGGAAGAGAAAAGAAGAACGAGAGAGGAAGAGAAAAGAAGAACGTAGAGAGGAAGAGAGAAGAAGAACGAGAGAGGAAGAGAGAAGAAGAACGAGAGAGGAAGAGAGAAGAAGAACGTAGAGAGGAAGAAGAGAGAATGAGAGAAGAGAGAAACAACAGAGAGGTAGAGAGAGGAAGAATGTTTAGAGAAAGAGAGAGGAAGAACGTTTAGAGAAAGAGAGAGGAAGAACGTTTAGAGAAAGAGAGAGGAAGAACGAGAGAGAAAGAAGAGAGAGGAAGAACGTAGAGAGGAAGAGAGAGAAAGAACGTAGAGAGGAAGAGAGAAGAAGAATGTAGAGAGAAAGAGAGAGGAAGAACGCATACAGAAAGAGAGAGGAAGAACGTAGAGAGAAAGAGAGAGGAAGAATGTAGATAGAAAGAGAGAAAGAGAGGAACAACAGAGAGAGGAAGAATGTAGAGAGGAAGAGAGAAGAAGAACGTAGAGAGGAAGAGAGAAGAAGAATGTAGAGAGAAAGAGAGAGGAAGAACGAAAGAGAGAGAAGAACGTAGATAGAAAGAGAGAGGAAGAACGTTTAGAGAAAGAGAGAGAAGAACGTAGATAGAAAGAGAGAGGAAGAGAAGGAAGAACGTAGAGAGAAAGAGAGAGGAAGAACGTAGAGAGAAAGAGAGAGGAGAAGGTAGAGAGGAAGAGAGAAAGAGAGGAACAACAGAGAGAGGAAGAATGTAGAGAGGAAGAGAGAAGAAGAACGTAGAGAGGAAGAGAGAAGAAGAATGTAGAGAAGAGAGAAGAAGAACGTAGAGAGGAAGAGAGAAGAAGAATGTAGAGAGGAAGAGAGAAGAATAACGTAGAGAGGAAGATAAGAATGAGAGAAAGAGAGAAACAACAGAGAGAAGTAAGAACGAGAGAGAGAGAAGAGAAAGAAGAACGAGAGAGGAAGAGAAAAGAAGAACGTAGAGAGGAAGAGAAAAGAAGAACGTAGAGAGGAAGAGAGAAGAAGAACGTAGAGAGAAGAGAGAAGAAGAACGTAGAGAGGAAGAGAGAAGAAGAACGTAGAGAGGAAGAGAGAGAATGAGAGAAGAGAGAAACAACAGAGAGGTAGAGAGAGGAAGAATGTTTAGAGAAAGAGAGAGGAAGAACGTTTAGAGAAAGAGAGAGGAAGAACGTTTAGAGAAAGAGAGAGGAAGAACGTAGAGAGAAAGAGAGAGGAAGAACGTAGAGAGGAAGAGAGAGGAAGAACGTAGAGAGGAAGAGAGAAGAAGAATGTAGAGAGAAAGAGAGAGGAAGAACGCATACAGAAAGAGAGAGGAAGAACGTAGAGAGAAAGAGAGAGGAAGAATGTAGATAGAAAGAGAGAAAGAGAGGAACAACAGAGAGAGGAAGAATGTAGAGAGGAAGAGAGAAGAAGAACGTAGAGAGGAAGAGAGAAGAAGAATGTAGAGAGAAAGAGAGAGGAAGAACGCTTAGAGAAAGAGAGAGGAAGAACGTAGATAGAAAGAGAGAGGAAGAACGTTTAGAGAAAGAGAGAGGAAGAACGAGATAGAAAGAAGAGGAAGAGAGAGGAAGAACGTAGAGAGAAAGAGAGAGGAAGAACGTAGAGCGAAAGAGAGAGGGAGAAGGTAGAGAGGAAGAGAGAAAGAGAGGAACAACAGAGAGAGGAAGAATGTAGAGAGGAAGAGAGAAGAAGAACGTAGAGAGGAAGAGAGAAGAAGAATGTAGAGAGGAAGAGAGAAGAATAACGTAGAGAGGAAGAGAGAAGAAGAATGTAGAGAGGAAGAGAGAAGAATAACGTAGAGAGGAAGATAGAATGAGAGAAGAGAGAAACAACAGAGAGTAAGAACGTAGAGAGGAAGAGAGAAGAAGAATGTAGAGAGGAAGAGAAAAGAAGAACGTAGAGAGGAAGAGAAAAGAAGAACGTAGAGAGGAAGAGAGAAGAAGAACGTAGAGAGGAAGAGAGAAGAAGAACGAGAGAGGAAGAGAGAAGAAGAACGTAGAGAGGAAGAGAGAATGAGAGAAGAGAGAAACAACAGAGAGGTAGAGAGAGGAAGAATGTTTAGAGAAAGAGAGAGGAAGAACGTTTAGAGAAAGAGAGAGGAAGAACGTTTAGAGAAAGAGAGAGGAAGAACGTAGAGAGAAAGAGAGAGGAAGAACGTAGAGAGGAAGAGAGAGGAAGAACGAGAGAGGAAGAGAGAAGAAGAATGTAGAGAGAAAGAGAGAGGAAGAACGATACAGAAAGAGAGAGGAAGAACGTAGAGAGAAAGAGAGAGGAAGAATGTAGATAGAAAGAGAGAAAGAGAGGAACAACAGAGAGAGGAAGAATGTAGAGAGGAAGAGAGAAGAAGAACGTAGAGAGGAAGAGAGAAGAAGAATGTAGAGAGAAAGAGAGAGGAAGAACGCTTAGAGAAAGAGAGAGGAAGAACGTAGATAGAAAGAGAGAGGAAGAACGTTTAGAGAAAGAGAGAGGAAGAACGAGATAGAAAGAGAGAGGAAGAGAGAGGAAGAACGTAGAGAGAAAGAGAGAGGAAGAACGTAGAGAGAAAGAGAGAGGAAGAACGTAGAGAGAAAGAGAGAGGAAGAACGTAGAGAGAAAGAGAGAGGAAGAACGTAGAGAGAAAGAGAGAGGAAGAGAGAGGAAGAACGTTTAGAGAAAGAGAGAGGAAGAGAGAGGAAGAAGGTAGAGAGAAAGAGAGAGAAACAACAGAGAGAGGAAGAATGTATAGAGAAAGAGAGAGGAAGAACGTTTAGAGAAAGAGAGAGGAAGAACGTTTAGAGAAAGAGAGAGGAAGAACGTAGAGAGAAAGAGAGAGGAAGAGAGAGGAAGAACGTATAGAGAAAGAGAGAGGAAGAACGTAGAGAGAAAGAGAGAGGAAGAAGGTAGAGAGGAAGAGAGAAAGAGAGGAACAACAGAGAGAGGAAGAATGTAGAGAGGAAGAGAGAAGAAGAACGTAGAGAGGAAGAGAGAAGAAGAATGTAGAGAGGAAGAGAGAAGAATAACGTAGAGAGGAAGAGAGAAGAAGAATGTAGAGAGGAAGAGAGAAGAATAACGTAGAGAGGAAGATAGAATGAGAGAAGAGAGAAACAACAGAGAGAGTAAGAACGTAGAGAGGAAGAGAGAAGAAGAACGTAGAGAGGAAGAGAAAAGAAGAACGTAGAGAGGAAGAGAAAAGAAGAACGTAGAGAGGAAGAGAGAAGAAGAACGTAGAGAGGAAGAGAGAAGAAGAACGTAGAGAGGAAGAGAGAAGAAGAACGTAGAGAGGAAGAGAGAATGAGAGAAGAGAGAAACAACAGAGAGGTAGAGAGAGGAAGAATGTTTAGAGAAAGAGAGAGGAAGAACGTTTAGAGAAAGAGAGAGGAAGAACGTTTAGAGAAAGAGAGAGGAAGAACGTAGAGAGAAAGAGAGAGGAAGAACGTAGAGAGGAAGAGAGAGGAAGAACGTAGAGAGGAAGAGAGAAGAAGAATGTAGAGAGAAAGAGAGAGGAAGAACGTAAGAGAGAGGAAGAACGTAGAGAGAAAGAGAGAGGAAGAATGTAGATAGAAAGAGAGAAAGAGAGGAACAACAGAGAGAGGAAGAATGTAGAGAGGAAGAGAGAAGAAGAACGTAGAGAGGAAGAGAGAAGAAGAATGTAGAGAGAAAGAGAGAGGAAGAACGCTTAGAGAAAGAGAGAGGAAGAACGTAGATAGAAAGAGAGAGGAAGAACGTTTAGAGAAAGAGAGAGGAAGAACGTAGATAGAAAGAGAGAGGAAGAGAGAGGAAGAACGAGAGAAAGAGAGAGGAAGAACGTAGAGCGAAAGAGAGAGGGAGAAGGTAGAGAGGAAGAGAGAAAGAGAGGAACAACAGAGAGAGAAGAATGTAGAGAGGAAGAGAGAAGAAGAACGTAGAGAGGAAGAGAGAAGAAGAATGTAGAGAGGAAGAGAGAAGAATAACGTAGAGAGGAAGAGAGAAGAAGAATGTAGAGAGGAAGAGAGAAGAATAACGTAGAGAGGAAGATAGAATGAGAGAAGAGAGAAACAACAGAGAGAGTAAGAACGTAGAGAGGAAGAGAGAAGAAGAACGAGAGAGGAAGAGAAAAGAAGAACGTAGAGAGGAAGAGAAAAGAAGAACGTAGAGAGGAAGAGAGAAGAAGAACGTAGAGAGGAAGAGAGAAGAAGAACGAGAGAGGAAGAGAGAAGAAGAACGTAGAGAGGAAGAGAGAATGAGAGAAGAGAGAAACAACAGAGAGGTAGAGAGAGGAAGAATGTTTAGAGAAAGAGAGAGGAAGAACGTTTAGAGAAAGAGAGAGGAAGAACGTTTAGAGAAAGAGAGAGGAAGAACGTAGAGAGAAAGAGAGAGGAAGAACGTGAGAGGAAGAGAGAGGAAGAACGTAGAGAGGAAGAGAGAAGAAGAATGTAGAGAGAAAGAGAGAGGAAGAACGCATACAGAAAGAGAGAGGAAGAACGTAGAGAGAAAGAGAGAGGAAGAATGTAGATAGAAAGAGAGAAAGAGAGGAACAACAGAGAGAGGAAGAATGTAGAGAGGAAGAGAGAAGAAGAACGTAGAGAGGAAGAGAGAAGAAGAATGTAGAGAGAAAGAGAGAGGAAGAACGCTTAGAGAAAGAGAGAGGAAGAACGTAGATAGAAAGAGAGAGGAAGAACGTTTAGAGAAAGAGAGAGGAAGAACGTAGATAGAAAGAGAGAGGAAGAGAGAGGAAGAACGTAGAGAGAAAGAGAGAGGAAGAACGTAGAGAGAAAGAGAGAGGAAGAACGTAGAGAGAAAGAGAGAGGAAGAACGTAGAGAGAAAGAGAGAGGAAGAACGTAGAGAGAAAGAGAGAGGAAGAGAGAGGAAGAACGTATAGAGAAAGAGAGAGGAAGAGAGAGGAAGAAGGTAGAGAGAAAGAGAGAGAAACAACAGAGAGAGGAAGAATGTATAGAGAAAGAGAGAGGAAGAACGTTTAGAGAAAGAGAGAGGAAGAACGTTTAGAGAAAGAGAGAGGAAGAACGTAGAGAGAAAGAGAGAGGAAGAACGTAGAGAGAAAGAGAGAGGAAGAGAGAGGAAGAAGGTAGAGAGAATGAGAGAGAAACAACAGAGAGAGGAAGAAGGTAGAGAGAAAGAGAGAGAAGAACGCTTAGAGAAAGAGAGAGGAAGAATGTAGATAGAAAGAGAGAAAGAGAGGAACAACAGAGAGAGGAAGAATGTAGAGAGGAAGAGAGAAGAAGAACGTAGAGAGGAAGAGAGAAGAAGAATGTAGAGAGGAAGAGAGAAGAAGAATGTAGAGAGGAAGAGAGAGGAAGAAAATAGAGAGAATGAGAGAAAGAGAGAGAAACAACAGAGAGAGGAAGAAGGTAGAGAGAAAGAGAGAGGAAGAACGCTTAGAGAAAGAGAGAGGAAGAACGTAGATAGAAAGAGAGAGGAAGAACGTTTAGAGAAAGAGAGAGGAAGAACGTAGATAGAAAGAGAGAGGAAGAGAGAGGAAGAACGTAGAGAGAAAGAGAGAGGAAGAACGTAGAGAGAAAGAGAGAGGAAGAACGTAGAGAGAAAGAGAGAGGAAGAACGTAGAGAGAAAGAGAGAGGAAGAACGTAGAGAGAAAGAGAGAGGAAGAGAGAGGAAGAACGTATAGAGAAAGAGAGAGGAAGAGAGAGGAAGAAGGTAGAGAGAAAGAGAGAGAAACAACAGAGAGAGGAAGAATGTATAGAGAAAGAGAGAGGAAGAACGTTTAGAGAAAGAGAGAGGAAGAACGTTTAGAGAAAGAGAGAGGAAGAACGTAGAGAGAAAGAGAGAGGAAGAACGTAGAGAGAAAGAGAGAGGAAGAGAGAGGAAGAAGGTAGAGAGAATGAGAGAGAAACAACAGAGAGAGGAAGAAGGTAGAGAGAAAGAGAGAGGAAGAACGCTTAGAGAAAGAGAGAGGAAGAACGTTTAGAGAAAGAGAGAGGAAGAATGTAGATAGAAAGAGAGAAAGAGAGAAACAACAGAGAGAGGAAGAATGTAGAGAGGAAGAGAGAAGAACAACGTAGAGAGGAAGAGAGAAGAAGAATGTAGAGAGGAAGAGAGAAGAAGAATGTAGAGAGGAAGAGAGAGGAAGAAAATCGAGAGAATGAGAGAAAGAGAGAGAAACAACAGAGAGAGGAAGAAGGTAGAGAGAAAGAGAGAGGAAGAACGCTTAGAGAAAGAGAGAGGAAGAACGTTTAGAGAAAGAGAGAGGAAGAATGTAGATAGAAAGAGAGAAAGAGAGGAACAACAGAGAGAGGAAGAATGTAGAGAGGAAGAGAGAAGAAGAAGAACGTAGAGAGGAAGAGAGAAGAAGAATGTAGAGAGGAAGAGAGAAGAAGAATGTAGAGAGGAAGAGAGAGGAAGAACATATAGAGAATGAGAGAAAGAGAGAGAAACAACAGAGAGAGAAAGAACGTAGAGAGGAAGAGAAAAGAAGAACGTAGAGAGGAAGAGAGAAGAAGAATGTAGAGAGAGGGGAGAGAGGAAGAGAGAGGAAGAGAGAATGGGAAACAGTAACATTCTCTCTAGCCTGGGTATGAACATTCTAGAATTTCACTCTGCATAGAGACATATGGGGTGTCATTGACCCTCACTGACCCTCTCTCTCTCCCTGCTTCCCTTTCTTTCCCTCCTCCTTTTATCCCTCTGTTTCTTACCCTCCCCCATCCATACAGCTCTTCCACATATCTTCAAATCCTATGCTTCAAATGGCTGCATTCCCTCCCTTTATCTCCCTACCTCGCTCTCTTTCTCTTTGGCAGATGAAGAGGACTGACCCCAGTCTTCCCCTCCCTCCCTCCCTCCCTCCCTCCAAATGGAGTGTGTAGACCTAGCCCTCTCCTTGGGGAAAGGAAACGCAATTCACACCTGGGTGGCATATCTAGTACACACGTGACAGCTTAATGTCCAACACCCACACACACACACACACACACACACACACACACACACACACACACACACACACACACACACACACACACACACACACACACACACACACACACACACACACACACACACACACACACACACACACACACACACACACACACACACACACACACACACACACACACACACACACACACACACACACACACACACACACACACACGGGTGCACCCACACAAACACAAACACACACACACACACACACACACACACACACACACACACACACACACACACACACACACACACACACACACACACACACACACACACACACACACACACACGGGTGCACACACACACACACAAACACACACACACACACACACCCACACACAACACACACACACACACACACACAAACACACACACACACACACACACGCACACACACACCCACACAAACACACACCCACACAAACACACACACACAAACACACACAAACACACACACACACACGCGCACACACACACCCACACAAACACACACCCACACAAACACACACCCACACGAACACACACACACTATTTGCTAACTGCAAAGAGACCGTTTAAATTTGCACTTCCTCTAACCGTCTCTACATCATCAGCTGTATTGATAAGAACATTTAAATAAGTGTCTGGAAACTTACATGCTTACAATATCTGATAGAGTAGAGAGATTGAAGAGAGAGTGGAGAGAGAGTGGAGAAAGAGAGAGCGGAGAGAGTGAATAGAGTGTAGAGAGTGTAGAGAGAGTGGAGAGAGAGAGTGGAGAGAGTGGAGAGAGTGGAGAGAAAGAGTGGACATAGAGATTGGAGAGAGAGTGGAGCGAGAGAGTGGAGAGAGAGTGAATAGAGAGTGGAGAGAGAGAGTGGAGAGAGTGAAGCGATTGGATAATGAGTAGAGAGTGAGGAGAGAGAGTGGAGAGAGAGAGGAGAGAGTGGAGAGAGTGGAGAGAGAGTGAATAGAGAGTGGAGAGAGAGAGTGGAGAGAGTGAAGCGATTGGATAATGAGTAGAGAGTGAGGAGAGAGAGTGGAGAGAGTGAGGAGAGAGTGGAGAGTGAGAGTGGAGAGAGTGGAGAGTGAGAGAGGAGAGAGTGGAGAGAGTGGAGAGTGAGAGTGGAGAGAGTGAAGCGATTGGATAATGAGTAGAGAGTGAGGAGAGAGAGTGGAGAGAGTGAGGAGAGAGTGGAGAGAGTGGAGAGTGAGAGAGGAGAGAGTGGAGAGAGTGGAGAGTGAGGAGAGAGAGTGGAGAGAGTGAGGAGAGAGTGGAGAGTGAGAGTGGAGAGAGAATGGAAATAATTATAACAACAGAGCAATCTGGAATGCTATTCGGCCCTAAACTAAATTCTGGCAGAATACCTGACCACTGTGACTGATCCCAAATTAAGAAAATCCTTGACTATGTACAGACTCAGTGAGCATAGCCTTGCTATTGAGAAAGGCCGCATAGTCAGTAATGGCTCTCAAGAGAAGACAAGAGAAGAGAAGACAGGCTATGTGCACACTGCCCACAAAATGAGGTGGAAACTGAGTTGCACTTCCTAACCTCCTGCCAAATTTATGACCATATTAGAGACACATATTTCCCTCATATTCAATATTACAGATTACACAGATCCACAAAGAATTCTAAAGCAAATCCCATATCTACTGGGTGAAGAGAGGAAGAACGTATAGAGAAAGAGAGATGAAGAACGTTTATAGAAAGAGAGAGGAAGAACGTTTAGAGAAAGAGAGAGGAAGAACGTTTAGAGAAAGAGAGAGGAAGAAGGTAGAGAGAAAGAGAGAGGAAGAGAGAGGAAGAAGGTAGAGAGAAATGGGATGGGAGCAGGTTTTGTGACCTGTTGTGTTGTCACAAGAAAAGGGCAACCAGGGAAGAACAAACTTTTTATTGTAAATTCAACCCTCCGGAGTTCTGTCAGAGTGACCATCGGGTTCTTGGGCACCGGACCAGGCTGCTTGCTTAGTTGAAGCCTTGGCAGTAGCTAATTGGGGATCCTAATCAATACTAAATACTTAAATGGAACCAAACCAATCAATCAATCAATAAATCAATTGCAAAAGCAACCATAATTTATCCTGTTTTATGTTTTATGTCTCATCTATAATCCTTTTAATTAATTAATTTATTTTATTTTAATTTATTCTGCTCCTTGTTCTTGCTGATTTATTTCCGTCTCTCTTTTAACCTCATAGTCCGCCCCATCCCGCATGCGGTCGCGTTACTACAGCCTCAAGCTCATTACCATAACGCAACGTTAGTGATTTCTAAAAATCGCAAATGAAATGAAATAAATATGCCTGCTCTCAAGCTTATCCTTTTCTTAACAATCCTGTCGTCTCAGATTTTCAAAATATGCTTTAGAACCAGAGAAAATCAATAATTTGTGTAAGAGTGGTGATAGCTAGCTTAGCATTTAGCGTTAGCATTTAGCACGCAACATATTCACAAAAACCAGCAAAGGGATCAAATAAAATAATTTACCTTTGAAGAACTTCAGATGTTTCAATGAGGAGACTCTCAGTTACATAGCAGATGTCCAGTTTTTCCTGAAAGATTCTTGTGTAGGACACATCGTTCCGTTTGTTACTATGCATTGGCTACCGAAACTAACCAAAAATTCAGTCACCTACACGTCGAACTTTTTCCGAATTAACTCCATAATATCGACTGAAACATGGAAAACGTTGTTTGAATCAATCCTCAAGGTGTTTTGTCATATATCTCTTCATTGAAATGGCAGTCCTAGAAGCCTTCTTTGTTCTCTGATTCGGATGGAAAAATACTGGTAGCTGACTTTTGCGCACCAATTTCCACGCAGACACCGTGCGGGACACTTGGCAATTGTAGTCTCTTATGGTCAATCTTCCAATGATATGCCTACAAATACGTCACAATGCTGCAGACACCTTGGGGAAACGCTAGAAAGTGTCCGTTCATTCCTGTCGCATTCACAGCCATATAAGGCGATCATGGAAAACGTACCTTCAGAAATCCTGTTCATTTCCTGGTCGCTCAAACATCTTGGTTTTGCCTGAAGCTTTTGTTATAAGGCACTCACAGTGAAAATCTTTGCAGTTCTGGAAACGTAAGAGTGTCTTCTTTCCAAAACTATCAATTCCAAGCATAGTCGAGCATCTTTTCATGACAAAATATTGCGCTTAAAATGGGCACGTCTTTTTATCCAAAAATGAAATAATGCCCCTAGTGGACTAACAGGTTAATTTTCTTGTTTCTTTTGTTCTTTCTGGGGTTTTAATTTATTAATCTTTAGCTTAATCTGACATGTGAGATGGAGAGCAGATGTCGGACAGCGTGTGTTTATGCTGACTTCATGAGCAGGTTATTGGGCTTCATGAAAAACAAAACACATAAAACAGTAGATCATATCAACTGTATTACTGTTGGGTTCAGATGGGGGTCACTTTATTTGACACACACACACACTAGTGTATCCACACACACACACACACACACTAGTGTATATATTTGACCAAGAGAAACAGAGAAAGACAGACAAGAGTAAAGCAAAAGAGAGAGAGAGAGAGAGAGAGAGAGAGAGAGAGAGAGAGAGAGCGAGAGAGAGAGAGAGAGAAAAAAATATATACTTGAATCAGTTATAGAGCTAATTTCCCTTTATGGTTGTGAGGTCTGTGGTCCGCTCACCAACCAAGAATTCACAAAATGGGACAAGCACCAAATTGAGACTGCAAAGACATCCTCTGTGAACAATGTAAACCGCCAAATAATGCATGCAGAGCAGAATACCGATACACACGAATTATCCAAATCCAGAAAATAACCTTCCATAACAAAGCCATCACCTACAGAGAGATGAACCTGGAGAAGAGTCCCCTAAGCAAGCAGGTCCTGGGGCTCTGTTCACAAACACAAACACACCCCACAGAGCCCCAGGACAGCAGCACAATTAGACCCAACCAAATCATGAGAAAACAAAAAGATAATTACTTTGCACATTGGAAAGAATTAACAACAACAAAAACGCAAACTAGAATGTTATTTGGCCCTAAACAGAGAGTAGTGGCAGAATACCTGACCACTGTGACTGACCCAAACTTAAGGAAAGCTTTGACTATGTACAGACTCAGTGAGCATAGCCTTGCTATTGAGAAAGGTCGCCATAGGCAGACCTGGCTGTCAAGAGAAGACAGGCTATGTGCTCACTGCCCACAAAAAAAGAGGTGGAAACTGAGTTGCACTTCCTAACCTCCTACCCAATATATGACCATATTAGAGACACACATATTTCCCTTAGATTACACAGATCCACAAAGAAGTCCTCACAAGGATAGTAAAACAAGGACAATTCAGACAAGCGGGAACATTTAGGGTTTGGTCCCCACAAGGATAAGGAGAGTTAGAATTAGGGTTAGGTCCCCACAAGGAAAAAGAGGGTTAGAATTAGGGTTAGGTCCCCACAAGGATAAGGAGAGTTAGAATTAGGGTTAGGTCCCCACAAGGAAAAAGAGAGTTAGAATTAGGGTTAGGTCCCCACAAGGATAAGGAGAGTTAGGGGTTAGGTCCCCACAAGGAAAAAGAGGGTTAGAATTAGGGTTAGGTCCCCACAAGGATAAGGAGAGTTAGAATTAGGGTTAGGTCCCCACAAGGAAAAAGAGAGTTAGAATTAGGGTTAGGTCCCCACAAGGAAAAAGAGGGTTAGAATTAGGGTTAGGTCCCCACAAGGAAAAAGAGAGTTAGAATTAGGGTTAGGTCCCCACAAGGATAAGGAGAGTTAGAATTAGGGTTAGGTCCCCACAAGGAAAAAGAGAGTTAGAATTAGGGTTAGGTCCCCACAAGGATAAGGAGAGTTAGAATTAGGGTTAGGTCCCCACAAGGAAAAAGAGAGTTAGAATTAGGGTTAGAGGATAAGGAGAGTTAGAATTAGGGTTAGGTCCCCACAAGGAAAAAGAGGGTTAGAATTAGGGTTAGGTCCCCACAAGGAAAGGAGAGTTAGAATTAGGGTTAGGTCCCCACAAGGAAAAAGAGGGTTAGAATTAGGGTTAGGTCCCCACAAGGATAAGGAGAGTTAGAATTAGGGTTAGGTCCCCACAAGGAAAAAGAGGGTTAGAATTAGGGTTAGGTCCCCACAAGGAAAAAGAGAGTTAGAATTAGGGTTAGGTCCCCACAAGGAAAAAGAGGGTTAGAATTAGGGTTAGGTCCCCACAAGGAAAAAGAGGGTTAGAATTAGGGTTAGGTCCCCACAAGGAAAAAGAGGGTTAGAATTAGGGTTTGGTCCCCACAAGGAAAAAGAGAGTTAGAATTAGGGTTAGGTCCCCACAAGGATAAGGAGAGTTAGAATTAGGGTTAGGTCCCCACAAGGATAAGGAGAGTTAGAATTAGGGTTAGGTCCCCACAAGGAAAAAGAGGGTTAGAATTAGGGTTAGGTCCCCACAAGGAAAAAGAGGGTTAGAATTAGGGTTAGGTCCCCACAAGGAAAAAGAGAGTTAGAATTAGGGTTAGGTCCCCACAAGGAAAAAGAGGGTTAGAATTAGGGTTAGGTCCCCACAAGGAAAAAGAGAGTTAGAATTAGGGTTAGGTCCCCACAAGGAAAAAGAGGGTTAGAATTAGGGTTAGGTCCCCACAAGGAAAAAGAGGGTTAGAATTAGGGTTAGGTCCCCACAAGGAAAAGAGGGTTAGAATTAGGGTTTGGTCCCCACAAGGAAAAAGAGGTTAGAATTAGGGTTAGGTCCCCACAAGGATAAGGAGAGTTAGAATTAGGGTTAGGTCCCCACAAGGATAAGGAGAGTTAGAATTAGGGTTAGGTCCCCACAAGGAAAAAGAGGGTTAGAATTAGGGTTAGGTCCCCACAAGGAAAAAGAGGGTTAGAATTAGGGTTAGGTCCCCACTAGGAAAAAGAGAGTTAGAATTAGGGTTAGGTCCCCACTAGGAATAAGAGGGTTAGAATTAGGGTTAGGTCCCCACTAGGAATAAGAGGGTTAGAATTAGGGTTAGGTCCCCACAAGGAAAAAGAGGGTTAGAATTAGGGTTAGGTCCCCACTAGGAATAAGAGGGTTAGAATTAGGGTTAGGTCCCCACTAGGAATAAGAGGGTTAGAATTAGGGTTAGGTCCCCACTAGGAATAAGAGGGTTAGAATTAGGGTTAGGTCCCCACTAGGAAAAAGAGGGTTAGAATTAGGGTTAGGTCCCCACTAGGAATAAGAGGGTTAGAATTAGGGTTAGGTCCCCACTAGGAATAAGAGGGTTAGAATTAGGGTTAGGTCCCCACTAGGAATAAGAGGGTTAGAATTAGGGTTAGGTCCCCAGGAATAAGAGGGTTAGAATTAGGGTTAGGTCCCCACTAGGAATAAGAGGGTTAGAATTAAGGTCCCCACTAGGAATAAGAGGGTTAGAATTAGGGTTAGGTCCCCACTAGGAATAAGAGGGTTAGAATTAGGGTTAGGTCCCCACTAGGAATAAGAGGGTTAGAATTAGGGTTAGGTCCCCACTAGGAATAAGAGGGTTAGAATTAGGGTTAGGTCCCCACTAGGAATAAGAGGGTTAGAATTAGGGTTAGGTCCCCACTAGGAATAAGAGGGTTAGAATTAGGGTTAGGTCCCCACTAGGAATAAGAGGGTTAGAATTAGGGTTAGGTCCCCACTAGGAATAAGAGGGTTAGAATTAGGGTTAGGTCCCCACTAGGAATAAGAGGGTTAGAATTAGGGTTAGGTCCCCACTAGGAATAAGAGGGTTAGAATTAGGGTTAGGTCCCCACTAGGAATAAGAGGGTTAGAATTAGGGTTAGGTCCCCACTAGGAATAAGAGGGTTAGAATTAGGGTTAGGTCCCCACTAGGAATAAGAGGGTTAGAATTAGGGTTAGGTCCCCACTAGGAATAAGAGGGTTAGAATTAGGGTTAGGTCCCCACTAGGAATAAGAGGGTTAGAATTAGGGTAAGAGGGTTAGAATTAGGTTAGGTCCCCACTAGGAATAAGAGGGTTAGAATTAGGGTTAGGTCCCCACTAGGAATAAGAGGGTTAGAATTAGGGTTAGGTCCCCACTAGGAATAAGAGGGTTAGAATTAGGGTTAGGTCCCCACTAGGAATAAGAGGGTTAGAATTAGGGTTAGGTCCCCACTAGGAATAAGAGGGTTAGGGTTAGGTCCCCACTAGGAATAAGAGGGTTAGGGTTAGGTCCCCACTAGGAATAAGAGGGTTAGAATTAGGGTTAGGTCCCCACTAGGAATAAGAGGGTTAGAATTAGGGTTAGGTCCCCACTAGGAATAAGAGGGTTAGAATTAGGGTTAGGTCCCCACTAGGAATAAGAGGGTTAGAATTAGGGTTAGGTCCCCACTAGGAATAAGAGGGTT
>NC_068426.1:3333063-3410563 GCF_023373465.1 Oncorhynchus keta
AACGTCCTCTCACTGTCAACTGCGTTTATTTTCAGCAAACTTAACATGTGTATGTATTTGTATGAACATAACAAGATTCAACAACTGAGACATAAACTGAACAAGTTCCACAGACATGTGACTAACAGAAATTGAATAATTTGTCCCGAACAAAGGTGGGGGTCAAAATCAAGACTAACAGTCAGTATCTGGTGTGGCCACCAGCTGCATTAAATACTGCGGTGCATCACCTCCTCATGGACTGCACCATATTTGCCGTTCTTGCTGTGAGACGTTACCCCACTCTTCCACCAAGGCACCTGCAAGTTCCCAGACATTTCTGGGTAGAATGGCCCTAGCCCTCAGGGGATTTGTGCGTTCCTGGTGTAACTCGGGCAGTTGTTGCCATCCTGTACCTGTCCCGCAGGTGTGATGTTCGGATGTACCAATCCTGTGCAGGTGTTGTTACACGTGGTCTGCCACTGTGAGGACGATCAGCTGTCCGTCCTATCTCCCTGTAGCGCTGTCTTAGGTGTCTCACAGTACGGAAATGTCAATTTATTGCCCCTGCTACATCTGCAGTCCTCATGCCTCCTTGCAGCATGCCTAAGGCACGTTCACGCAGATGAGCAAGGACCCTAGGCATCTTTCTTTGGTGTTTTTCAGAGTCAGTAGAAATGCCTCTTTAGTGTCCTAAGTTTTCATAACTGTGACCTTTACTGCCTACCGTCTGTAAGCTGTTAGTGTCTTAACTTCCTGCTACTCATGCCAAGAATATAAGATATGCATATGATTAGTTGATTTGGATAGAAAACACTCTGAAGTTTCTAAAACTGTTTGAATCATGTCTGTGAGTATAACAGAACTTATGTAGCAGGCAAAACCCCGAGGACTAACCGTTCAGAATTTAGTTTTTTGAGGTCTCTGTCTGTTCACTGAATTCTCATTGGGAAACAATATTTCTTAGGAACCTGTTTTCAGTTCCTACCGTTTCCACTGGATGTCACTAGTCTTTGGAATTTGGTTGAGGTTATTCCTTTGTGCAATGAAGAAGTACGGCCATCTAGGAACTGCGTAACACTGTTGAGAGTTGCGCAAGACTTGAAAAGTAACTTGGTTTGTTGTCTTCCGGTATTGAACACAGATAGACCCGTCTTCAATTTGATCGATTATTAACGTTTATAAATACCTAAAGTTGTATTACAAAAGTAGTTTGAAATGTTTTGGCAAAGTTTACAGGCAACTTCTGAAATATTTTGTAGTGACGTTGCGCAATTTGGAAGCTGTTTTTTTCTGGATCAAACGAGCCAAATAAATGGACATTTTGGATATATATGGACGGAATGAATCAAACAAAAGGACCAATTGTGATGTTTATGAGACATATTGGAGTGCCAACAAAAGAAGCTTGTCAAAGGTAAGGCATGTTTTATATTTTATTTCTGCATTTTGTGTAGCGCCTGCAGGGTTGAAATATGCTACTCTCTTTGTTTGCTATTCTGCTATCATCAGATAATAGCTTCTTATGCTTTCGTCGAAAAGCATGTTACACATGCAAATAAAGCCCCTTGAATTGGAGAGAGAGAGAGAGAGAGAGAGGGGGAGAGTGGGAGAGTGAGTGAGTGAGTGAGTGAGTGAGTGAGTGAGTGAGTGAGTGAGTGAGTGAGTGAGTGAGTGAGTGAGTGAGTGAGTGAGTGAGTGAGTGAGTGAGTGAGTGAGTGAGTGAGTGAGTGAGTGAGTGAGTGAGTGAGTGAGTGAGTGAGTGAGTGAGTGAGTCTCTTTCAGCCCAACACAACGTTGAAGTTTATTGCCATGCGTCCTGGAGGCAGAACTGAGTAATTTCCTGTTTAGATGGGCCAGCTGCAAAGACGAAATTATATTATATGAATTCATAAAAAACAACAATTATCTTTTTTTTTTGTGGGGAGGGGGTGTAATTGAATTGAATGGTTAGGGTTAGGCATTAGGGTTAGCAGTGTGGTTAAGGTGAGATTGTATGACTTTGTGGCTGCGTGACCACCCCGCAAGGCTGTCTGTGGAACAACATTCATGAGGGATAAACGCTAACCTGAGAAACAGGAGAAAGAGGAAGTCGGCCCTCAGAGATGAGCCCACCCTGCTTGTTGTCATGAGGCCGTTGGAGCGGTATGAGTTCTAATGTGGAGACACACACACACACACACACACACACACACACACACACACACAACACACACACACACACACACACACACACACACACACACACACACACACACACACACACACACACACACACACACACACACACACACACACACACTACACATACACATACACACACAGTCACACACACAGATGGGCATATTGACACACACACACAAACACACACACAGCGTTTCATACACAGATTGGCATATTGACACACAAACACACACACACACAAGCACACAAACACACACACAATTGCACACACATATGGGAATATTAACACACACACACTCTCTTTCTCTTACATAACCCTAACAGCACTTCCCCTTCTGAGTCACCTCTAGTCTAAACTCCTGGGGATCCACCCTCAGCTGCCCCGCATTGCTAGGCAACCACTGTCTGGCCCCTACTGGGTGTGTGTGTGTGTGTGTGTGTGTGTGTGTGTGTGTGTGTGTGTGTGTGTGTGTGTGTGTGTGTGTGTGTGTGTGTGTGTGTGTGTGTGTGTGTGTGTGTGTGTGTGTGTGTGTGTGTGTGTGTGTTTTAGGGGTAAACACTCCACTGTAACAGTAATTAACGGTAACATATAAACATTACTATTGAATTGTGACAGGAGAATCCTGCTATTCTCTATTCTCTTTAGCATCCGTGGTTTCACTGACCAGATGTGATCCCTTGAATATCTCTATGGAGTCCGTGGTTTCACTGACCAGATGTGATCCCTTGAATATCTCTATGGAGTCCGTGGTTTCACTGATCAGATGTGATCCCTTGAATATCTCTATGGAGTCCGTGGTTTCACTGATCAGATGTGATCCCTTGAATATCTCTACGGAGTCCGTGGTTTCACTGATCAGATGTGATCCCTTGAATATCTCTATGGAGTCCGTGGTTTCACTGATCAGATGTGATCCCTTGAATATCTCTATGTAGTCCGTGGTTTCACTGATCACATGTGATCCCTTGAATATCTCTACGAGTCCGTGGTTTCACTGATCACATGTGATCCCTTGAATATCTCTACGGAGTCCGTGGTTTCACTGATCACATGTGATCCCTTGAATATCTCTACCAGCTGTGATCCCTTGAATATCTTTATGGAGTCAGTAGTTTCACTGATCAATGTGATCCCTTGAATATCTCTACAGCATCTGTGGTTTCACTGTAATCATTCCTGCCCATTAATACATCCTGGTTGTTATTTATTTAGAGATTTTATTGTTGTAATGTAAAGTGCCAATCAGACAGCAGTCCTGCTGTTCCTGGCTCATCAGACAGGGGTCAAGCTGTTCCTGGCTCATCAAACAGTGGTCAAGCTGTTCCTGGCTCATCAGACAGGGGTCAAGCTGTTCATGGCTCATCAGACAGGGGCCAAGCTGTTCCTGGCTCATCAGACAGGGGTCAAGCTGTTCCTGGCTCATCAGACAGGGGTCAAGCTGTTCCTGGCTCATCAGACAGGGGTCAAACTGTTCCTGGCTCATCAGACAGGGGCCAAGCTGTTCCTGGCTCATCAGACAGGGGTCAAGCTGTTCCAGGCTCATCAGACAGGGATCAAGCTGTTCCAGGCTCATCAGACAGGGGTCAAGCTGTTCCTGGCTCATCAGACAGGGGTCAAGCTGTTCCTGGCTCATCAGACAGTGGTCAAGCTGTTCCTGGCTCATCAGACAGGGGTCAAGCTGTTCCTGGCTCATCAGACAGGGGCCAAGCTGTTCCAGGCTCATCAGACAGGGATCAAGCTGTTCCAGGCTCATCAGACAGGGGTCAAGCTGTTCCAGGCTCATCAGACAGGGGTCAAGCTGTTCCTGGCTCATCAGATAGGGGTCAAGCTGTTCCTGGCTCATCAGACAGTGGTCAAGCTGTTCCTGGCTCATCAGACAGGGGCCAAGCTGTTCCTGGCTCATCAGACAGGGGTCAAGCTGTTCCTGGCTCATCAGACAGGGGTCAAGCTGTTCCTGGCTCATCAGACAGGGGTCAAGCTGTTCCTGGCTCATCAGACAGGGGTCAAGCTTTTCCTGGCTCATCAGACAGTGGTTAAGCTGTTCCTGGCTCATCAGACAGTGGTCAAGCTGTTCCTGGCTCATCAGACAGGGGTCAAGCTGTTCCTGGCTCATCAGACAGGGGCCAAGCTGTTCCTGGCTCATCAGACAGGGGTCAAGCTGTTCCTGGCTCATCAGACAGGGGTCAAGCTGTTCCTGGCTCATCAGACAGTGGTCAAGCTGTTCCTGGCTCATCAGACAGGGGTCAAGCTGTTCCTGGCTCATCAGACAGGGGTCAAACTGTTCCTGGCTCATCAGACAGGGGCCAAGCTGTTCCTGGCTCATCAGACAGGGGTCAAGCTGTTCCAGGCTCATCAGACAGGGATCAGTAGGATGTTCCAGGCTCATCAGACAGGGGTCAAGCTGTTCCTGGCTCATCAGACAGGGGTCAAGCTGTTCCTGGCTCATCGGACAGTGGTCACTGTTCCTGGCTCATCAGACAGGGGTCCAAGCTGTTCCTGGCTCATCAGACAGGGGAAACCAAGCTGTTCCAGGCTCATCAGACAGGGACTAACTAAACTGTTCCAGGCTCATCAGAAACAGGGGTCAACTGTTCCAGGCTCATCAGACAGGGGTCAAGCTGTTCCTGGCTCATCAGATAGGGGTCAAGCTGTTCCTGGCTCATCAGACAGTGGTCAAGCTGTTCCTGGCTCATCAGACAGGGGCCAAGCTGTTCCTGGCTCATCAGACAGGGGTCAAGCTGTTCCTGGCTCATCAGACAGGGGTCAAGCTGTTCCTGGCTCATCAGACAGGGGTCAAGCTGTTCCTGGCTCATCAGACAGGGGCCAAGCTGTTCCTGGCTCATCAGACAGTGGCCAAGCTGTTCCTGGCTCATCAGACAGGGGCCAAGCTGTTCCTGGCTCATCAGACAGGGGTCAAGCTGTTCCTGGCTCATCAGACAGGGGTCAAGCTGTTCCTGGCTCATCAGACAGGGGCCAAGCTGTTCCTGGCTCATCAGACAGGGGCCAAGCTGTTCCTGGCTCATCAGACAGGGGCCAAGCTGTTCCTGGCTCATCAGACAGGGGCCAAGCTGTTCCTGGCTCATCAGACAGGGGTCAAGCTGTTCCTGGCTCATCAGACAGGGGTCAAGCTGTTCCTGGCTCATCAGACAGGGGTTAAGCTGTTCCTGGCTCATCAGACAGGGGCCAAGCTGTTCCTGGCACATCAGACAGGGGTCAAGCTGTTCCTGGCTCATCAGACAGGGGTCAAGCTGTTCCTGGCTCATCAGACAGGGGTCAAGCTGTTCCTGGCTCATCAGACAGTGGTCAAGCTGTTCCTGGCTCATCAGACAGGGGTCAAGCTGTTCCTGGCTCATCAGACAGGGGTCAAGCTGTTCCTGGCTCATCCAACAGCGTTCTTAACTGACTTGCCTAGTTAAATAAAGGTTCAAAAAATAAAAATATTTTTTTAAGTATTTAAAAAAATAACAAGCAACCTCAGCTATTCAAGTATTTTTTCTACTTCTGGGATATACAGTACCTCCCACTTCCAGATATGCAGTATGATGACACGGTAGGGTGTATGAAACCATGACGACACGGTAGGATGTATGAAACCATGACGACACAGTAGGATGTATGAAACTATGACAACACGGTAGGATGTATGAAACCATGACGACACAGTAGGATGTATGAAACCAGGACGACACAGTAGGATGTATGAAACCATGACGACACGGTAGGATGTATGAAACCATGACGACACGGTAGGATGTATGAAACCATGACGACACGGTAGGATGTATGAAACCATGACGACACGGTAGGATGTATGAAACCATGACGACACGGTAGGATGTATGAAACCATGACAACACGGTAGGATGTATGAAACCATGACGACACAGTAGGATGTATGAAACCATGACAACATGGTAGGATGCATGAAACCATGACGACACGGTAGGATGTATGAAACCATGACGACACAGTAGGATGTATGAAACCATGACGACACAGTATGATGTCTGAAACCATGACGACACAGTAGGATGTATGAAACCATGACGACACAGTAGGATGTATGAAACCATGACAACATTGTAGGATGTATGAAACCATGACGACACGGTAGGATGTATGAAACCATGACGACACAGTAGGATGTATGAAACTATGACAACACGGTAGGATGTATGAAACTATGACGACACGGTAGGATGTATGAAACCATGACGACACGGTAGGATGTATGAAACCATGACGACACAGTAGGATGTATGAAACTATGACAAAACGGTAGGATGTATGAAACTATGACGACACGGTAGGATGTATGAAACCATGACGACACGGTAGGATGTATGAAACACAGTAGGATGTATGAAACCATGACGACACAGTAGGATGTATGAAACCATGACGACACTGTAGGATGTATGAAACCATGACGACACTGTAGGATGTATGAAACCAAGATGACACAATAGGATTAATTTCCCAGATAATTACAGGTTGTGATATGAAACCACACACGCAACATCTTCCACATAAAAACCCACCCACTATGACTAACTAAACTATATATAGGTTATGATATGAAACTCCACTATGAGTGTAAAACAGGTTATGATGACAACGCCCTGAAGAAAGGCTCTGAACACTGAAACTCAGAGATGTTCATACGAGCTAAAGAGGGAAAGGTTGTTTACTGGAGGTGCAAATACACAGAGGACTTATCAGATACACCGAGTACTTATCAGATACACCGAGGACTTATCAGATACACCGAGGACTTATCAGATACACTGACGACTTATCAGATACACCGAGGACTTATCAGATACACCGAGGACTTATCAGATACACCGAGGACTTATCAGATACACCGAGGACTTATCAGATACACGAGGACTTATCAGATACACCGAGGACTTATCAGATACACCGACGACACAGGTAACCATTCTCCTGCCTCACCAACACAGGTAACCATTCTCCTGCCTCACCAACACAGGTAACCATTCTCCTGCCTCGCCAACACAGGCCTCACCAACACAGGTAACCATTCTCCCGCTCACACCGAGACTAGAAACCAGGACCTCTGCCTCACCAACACAGGTAACCACTCTCCTGCCTCACCAACACAGGTAACCATTCTCCTGCCTCACCAACACAGGTCTCATCAACACAGGCCTCACCAACACAGGTAACCATAATCCTGCCTCACCAACACAGGTCTCATCAACACAGGCCTCACCAACACAGGTAACCATTATCCTGCCTCACCAACACAGGTAACCATTATCCTGCCTCACCAACACAGGTAACCATTCTCCTGCCTCACCAACACAGGTAACCATTCTCCTGCCTCACAAACACAGGTAACCACTCTCCTGCCTCACCAACACAGGCCTCACCAACACAGGTAACCATTATCCTGCCTCACCAACACAGGTAACCACTCTCCTGCCTCACCAACACAGGTAACCACTCTCCTGCCTCACCAACACAGGTAACCACTCTCCTGCCTCACCAACACAGGTAACCATTCTCCTGCCTCACCAACACAGGTAACCATTCTCCTGCCTCACCAACACAGGTAACCACTCTCCTGCCTCACCAACACAGGTAACCACTCTCCTGCCTCACCAACACAGGTAACCATTCTCCTGCCTCACCAACACAGGTAACCATTCTCCTGCCTCACCAACACAGGTAACCACTCTCCTGCCTCACCAACACAGGTAACCACTCTCCTGCCTCACCAACACAGGTAACCATTCTCCTGCCTCACCAACACAGGTAACCACTCTCCTGCCTCACCAACACAGGTGACCATTATCCTGCCTCACCAACACAGGTAACCATTCTCCTGCCTCACCAACACAGGTAACCACTCTCCTGCCTCACCAACACAGGTAACCACTCTCCTGCCTCACCAACACAGGTAACCATTATCCTGCCTCACCAACACAGGTAACCATTCTCCTGCCTCACCAACACAGGTAACCACTCTCCTGCCTCACCAACACAGGTAACCACTCTCCTGCCTCACCAACACAGGTAACCATTCTCCTGCCTCACCAACACAGGT
This sequence comes from Oncorhynchus keta, assembly GCF_023373465.1. NCBI lineage: Eukaryota > Metazoa > Chordata > Actinopteri > Salmoniformes > Salmonidae > Oncorhynchus > Oncorhynchus keta. Next base: position 3,341,304 of record NC_068426.1, read on the forward strand.
AACCACTCTCCTGCCTCACCAACACAGGTAACCATTCTCCTGCCTCACCAACACAGGTAACCACTCTCCTGCCTCACCAACACAGGTAACCACTCTCCTGCCTCACCAACACAGGTGACCATTATCCTGCCTCACCAACACAGGTAACCATTCTCCTGCCTCACCAACACAGGTAACCATTCTCCTGCCTCACCAACACAGGTAACCACTCTCCTGCCTCACCAACACAGGTAACCATTCTCCTGCCTCACCAACACAGGTAACCACTCTCCTGCCTCACCAACACAGGTAACCATTATCCTGCCTCACAAACACAGATAACCATTCTCCTGCCTCACCAACACAGGTAACCATTCTCCTGCCTCACAAACACAGGTAACCACTCTCCTGCCTCACAAACACAGGTAACCACCCTCCTGCCTCACAAACACAGGTAACCATTCTCCTGCCTCACCAACAGAGGTAACCATTCTCCTGCCTCACCAACACAGGTAATCACTCTCCTGCCTCACCAACACAGGTAACCACTCTCCTGCCTCACCAACAGAGGTAACCATTCTCCTGAAACGTTCTTACACAGTCGTGCCACCGACTGGCATTATATTGTATTATTCATTTCTCCTCCTCTCTCCACCCCTCCACATTCCTCTCTCTCTCGCTCTCTCGCTCTCTCGCCCTCTCAAACATCCATCTCCATCACACTACAGGCTATTTATACATGATGCTCTCTGTCTGTACCTACAGTGTGCTGCACTCCTGACTTCCTCTCTGTCTGTCTTTCTCATCTCATCTCAGCAACCATCACTTAAGACCGGTTCTATGAATTCCTATCCTGCAAGCCCATGCACACACGTACATAAAACACACACACACACACACACACACACACACACACACACACACACACACACACACACACACACACACACACACACCCACACACAAACACCCACACACACAATCACACACACACACACAACACACACACACACACACACACACACACACACACACACACACACACACACACACACACACACACACACACACACACACGACAAACACACACAAACACACACACACACACGATAACACACACAAACACACGATAACATACGCACTATACATACACTTAGTACTTAGATTTAGTACTGTAGATATGTGGTAGTGGTGGAGTAGGGGCCTGAGGGCACACAGTGTGTTGTGAAATCGGTGAATGTTTCTGTAATGTTTCACAGATCGTTCTGGAACATTCATCACGACCCACTTTTGTCCCCTATTCCCGCTGATTGTACTTGTCCATACGTGCCCTTTTGTTCACCACGGTGCCGTCGTTTATTGTTACGACGTCCGTTGGTGCGTGTGAGTACCTGTGCTGTGTGTTTTGGGCTTTCGTGCCCTTGTGGACCGGTGATTACGGGTCTCGTCCCGTGTGTTATTTATTCTCCTCGCTCTTTTGTTTGGGGTTTTTGTTACGTGTTTTGTTTGGTCTTCGTGCCCGTGTCGTTGCACGGCAACGCCGTAGTTCATCTTGGTCCAGGTCGCAGTTGTAAATGAGAACTTGTTCTCGACTGGCCTACCTGGTTAAATAAAGGTGTTCGACTGGCCTACCTGGTTAAATAAAGGTGTTCGACTGGCCTACCTGGTTAAATAAAGGTGTTCGACTGGCCTACCTGGTTAAATAAAGGTGTTCGACTGGCCTACCTGGTTAAATAAAGGTGTTCGACTGGCCTACCTGGTTAAATAAAGGTGTTCGACTGGCCTACCTGGTTAAATAAAGGTGTTCGACTGGCCTACCTGGTTAAATAAAGGTGTTCGACTGGCCTACCTGGTTAAATAAAGGTGTTCGACTGGCCTACCTGGTTAAATAAAGGTGTTCGACTGGCCTACCTGGTTAAATAAAGGTGTTCGACTGGCCTACCTGGTTAAATAAAGGTGTTCGACTGGTCTACCTGGTTAGATAAAGGTGTTCGACTGGCCTACCTGGTTAAAAAAGGTGTTCGACTGGCCTACCTGGTTAAATAAAGGTGTTCGACTGGCCTACCTGGTTAAATAAAGGTGTTCGACTGGCCTACCTGGTTAAATAAAGGTGTTCGACTGGCCTACCTGGTTAGATAAAGGTGTTCGACTGGCCAACCTGGTTAAATAAAGGTGAAATAAAAACTATTACGCATTCCTCCGGGAACTAATGGGGATCCATAATAAACCCCAGGAAGAGTAGCTGCTGCCTTGACAGGAACTAATGGGGATCCATAATAAACCCCAGGAAGAGTAGCTGCTGCCTTGAAAGGAACTAATGGGGATCCATAATAAACCCCAGGAAGAGTAGCTGCTGCCTTGGCAGGAACTAATAGGGATCCATAATAAACCCCAGGAAGAGTAGCTGCTGCCTTGGCAGGAACTAATGGGGATCCATAATAAACCCCAGGAGAGTAGCTGCTGCCTTGGCAGGAACTAATGGGGATCCATAATAAACCCCAGGAAGAGTAGCTGCTGCCTTGACAGGAACTAATGGGGATCCATAATAAACCCCAGGAAGAGTAGCTGCTGCCTTGACGGGAACTAATGGGGATCCATAATAAACCCCAGGAAGAGTAGCTGCTGCCTTGGCGGGAACTAATGGGGATCCATAAAAAAAACAGGAAGAGTAGCTGCTGCCTTGGCAGGAACTAATGGGGATCCATAATAAACCCCAGGAAGAGTAGCTGGTGCCTTGAAGGGAACTAATGGGGATCCATAATAAACCCCAGGAAGAGTTGCTGCTGCCTTGACAGGAACTAATGGGGATCCATAATAAACCCCAGGAAGAGTAGCTGCTGCCTTGGTAGGAACTAATGGGGATCCATAATAAACCCCAGGAAGAGTAGCTGCTGCCTTGGCAGGAACTAATGGGGATCCATAATAAACCCCAGGAAGAGTAGATGCTGCCTTGACAGGAACTAATGGGGATCCATAATAAACCCCAGGAAGAGTAGCTGCTGCCTTGACGGGAACTAATGGGGATCCATAATAAACCCCAGGAAGAGTAGACTTTAACAGCTGTAATCGCTGCCAAAGCTGCATCTGCAAAATATTGACTCAGGGTTGTGAGTCCTTATATAAATGAGATATTTTTAAATGAGATATTACATTTTTATTTGATTTTATTGCTAACATTTGTAAAAACATGTTTGCATTATGCGGTAGTGTGTGTAGAAATGGGCGAAATTAAAACAAGTTGATTTAATCCGTTCTGAATTCAGGCTGTAACACAACAAAATGTGGAATAAGTCAAAAGGTATGAATACTTCTGAAGGCTCGGTACAGTATATCCTCTCTCAAAGCACATTATGGGTATTGCGTGTGTGTGTGTGTGTGTGTGTGTGTGTGTGTGTGTGTGTGTGTGTGTGTGTGTGTGTGTGTGTGTGTGTGTGTGTGTGTGTGTGTGTGTGTGCCGGTCAGAGTGGGGTGGGGGTCAATTCCAATTCCTTCAATTGCGTCTGCACTCCCTATAGCTTGCCTGACCATCATTACGGTTCATGCATTTTCAATGCCAACAATTTCATGAGCGTTCTATAGCCTGCCTCTATCTGTTCCCAAGGGCTTTTTTCTCTATCGAAGGCTCTCCAATCTTTCATTACCCCTAGAGAGAATAGAGGGAAAGGGGGAGGGAGAGGAGAATAGGAGAGAAAGAGAGAGGAGAGAAAAGGGGAGGAGAGGATAGGAAAGGAGAAGAGATAGGTAAGGAGAAGAGAGGGGAAGGGAGAAGAGCAAGGAGAAGAGGATAGGAAAGGAGAGGAGAGGGGAAGGGAGAAGAGCAAGGGGGAGAGGATAGGAAAGGAGAAGAGAGGGGAAGGGAGAAGAGCAAGGGGAGAGGATAGGAAAGGAGAGGAGAGGGAAGGGAGAAGAACAAGGGGAGAGGATAGGAAAGGAGAGGAGAGGATAGGAAAGGAGAGGAGAGGGGAAGGGAGAAGAGCAAGGGGGAGAGGATAGGAAAGGAGAGGAGAGGGGAAGGAGAAAGCAATTATGGGAGAGATAGGAAAGGAGAGGAGATAGGTAAGGAGAGGAGAGGGGAAGGGAGAAGAGCAAGGGGGAGAGGATAGGAAAGGAGAAGAGAGGGGAAGGAGAAGAAAGAGGGGGAGAGGATAGGAAAGGAGAAGAGAGGGGAAGGGAGAAGAGCAAGGGGAGAGGAAATGAGAAAAGGGGAGGAGAGGATAGGAAAGGAGAAGAGAGGGGAAGGGAGAAGAACAAGGGGGAGAGGAAATGAGAAACAGGGAGGAGAGGATAGGAAGAGGGAGGACATAGAAAATAGTAAAAATCCTCTGCTTTTCCCATGAAAAGGACTAAAGGCTCTTGGAGCATGTTGTCCCAGCAGCCATACGCTGGCCAGCTGTGTGTGTATCGGCAAAATTAGGCCACAGCTGTCTGATAGCAATATAAAATATGAAGTCGGATGTTAGTGAGGAAGAGACATCCACCCACTCCAGATTTGGGGAATGTGTGTGTTTGTATGAAACGAAGAGCAGACACCATGACTTTTTCAATCCCAGACTATTCATAACTAGATGGTAACTTTACATTAAGTAAACCTGTGGTTTAGTTTAGTTATTTAACAGTATGTTTGTGGTAGTGGAGAAAACGTGTTCTGATTTTAGATGTGAATAGCCAAAGAAGTAGAGAACGATTTAATATTCTGAAATGCAGATGTTTCAAAATAAAGTTAAGACAAGTAGTCAGTTCCTCAAAATCAGTTCCTCAAAAATGGTTCGATTGGTAGAATATATATTTTTTGTTCTGATTTCAGATGTGAATAGCCTGAGAAGTAGAGGAAGATTTCATATGCTCCATCTACCTTTTTGTCTAATTTGTTTGGGAAAGGGGTCAGAATAGTAGATGTTTGTAAAAAAAAAAGTTTGGAAAAAGATGTCATTCTTGTAGAGGTTTATTTGTATCATGGTGCTGTCTGGGTTGTCTAGCTACCTCTTTCTTTATGGATGGGTACTACTGAGTGCCATGCATTTGGCTGGTCAGTGAAAAAAGATGGGATTACTCACATCACCCTTTCTGTAGAGGTATATAAGAAAAAAAAGGGTTTCTGGCCTCTCCTTTAGTAGTTATTGTTTACAAGATTTTCCTCAATGTGTGTGTGTTTTTTTTTCTGCCTCCGTGGGATGGAGAACGAACTCCGTGCTGAGGGGGGAGTGGTGCTCCGTTCTGCACCGTTGCCATGGCAACCGTTTTTTTGTTTGTCCCCTGCTATTTGCCCACGAGCTCAAACCTGCAGGTTGTCTATGTGTGGAGTACGTGCCCAACTCTTTGGGGGGTTTACTCACTCAGTTTTGGGCGTTTTATGTAGTTATATAAATAACGTAATGTTTAAGGATGTGTTTCTAGTCAGCGGACATATGGAATTGTTTTAGGACGGTCGTACCATGGATCATTTAGCTATTTGATTTAGAGTTTTAGGAGCGATCAAAAATGTTTTGGATAAAACATTGAATTTGGCCTTACTGCTATTAGGCCCGTAGAAACACATTGAATAACAAATTCATACCTGGCAAAACAGACAGTCGAAAAATGTATAAAATGGAAGTTTGTTTTTAAATGTCCTATATCTGAGAGACATATGAAAGCTCAGGAAATTATTTTGTATTATTTTCTACCCACATTTAAGCCTTTTTGGGGGCATTAAACTACTTCCATACACAGACCCTTTCAGCAAGTATTCACACCTCTTGACTTAATTCCACATTTCGTTGTGTTACAGCCTGAATTCAAAACGGATTTTGTAAAAAATAAAATACAAAATCTACACACAATAACCCATAATGCCAAAGTCAAATAATGTTTTTAGAAAACATTTATTTATTATAATTTTTTTTACAAATGATTTCAAAATGAAAATCTGAAATGTCTTGAGTCATTAAGTATGTAAGTCCTTTCTGAAGGTACTGTGTGCATGACTGGAATCAACTATAGTCTGCATTGAGATGAGAATCCATATATATGACTGGAATCAACTATAGTCTGCATTGAGATGAGAATCCATATATATGTATATATTATATATGTATATATATATATAAGACCTGTAATATCCATATAAGTTTGCATTACATTTCTAGCTTCTAGGTGTATGAGGAGTTACGTTCCAAAGCATGTCGAAGATTTAAAGTGGGGACTGTTGCTTCGCAAGCCACACTAAAAACACCATAGATTTCTTATATAGACCATTCTGTAGTGCTCAGGTGCGTGTAATCAACTATAGTCCGCATTGAGATGAGAATCCATATTCAACTGGCTTCTTTCAGGAAAGGCAACGTTGTGTATGTTAATGAGGAGATGGAAAAAACATTTTTTTAGTAATGAGTTCTTGAAATATCTTTAATTTGATTCATTTAGAAAACAGACACTCTTATCCAGAGTGACTTAGAGTAGATAAATGCATTTTACTTATCCCTTTCTATTTCATACTGGTCCCTCATAGGGATTTGAACCCACAACCCTGGCATTGCAAGCACCACGCTCTACCAAGTGAACCGTATGAAACCCTAAAAAAACACGATAGGAAACGCTGTGTTTATGGTCAGTCGGTGTTGAACTCTTCTATAGGGACGTTTCTTTACGTTAAGTTGTTTTTACAGAGCCTTCGGAAAGTATTCAGACCCCCTTGACTTCTGACAACAGTTTGTTACATGACAGCCTGATTCTAAAATAGATTCAATACTAAAAGAATTTAAAATCTACATACAAATACCCCATAGACAAAGCGAAAATATGTTTTTTGAAATGTTTGCGAATTTATTACAAATAAAAAAAACAGAAATACCTTATTTACTTACGTTTTCAGCCCCTTTGCAATGAGACTCAACATTGAGTTCAGGTGCTTCCTGTTTCCATTGATCATCCTTGAGATGTTTCTACAACTTGATGGGGGTCCACTTGTGGTAAATTCAATTGATTGGACATGATTTGGAAAGGCACACACCTGTCTATATAAGGTCCCACATTTGACAGTGCGTGTCAGAGCAAAAACCAAGCCGTGAGGACAAAGAGCTCTGAGACAGGATTATGTCGAGGCACAGATCTGGGGAAGGGTACCAAAAAATGTCTGCAGCATTGAAGGTCTCCAAGAACACAGTGGCCTCCATCATTCTTAAATGGAAGAAGTTTGGAACCACCAAGACTCTTTCTAGATCTGGTCGCCCGGACAAACTGAGAAATCGGGGGAGAAGGGTCTTGGTCAGGGAGGTGATCAAGAACCTGATGGTCACTCTGACAGAGCTCCAGAGTTCCTCTTTGGAGATTGAAGAACCTTCCAGAAGGACAACCATCTCTGCAGCACTCCACCAATCAGGCCTTTGTGGTAGAGTGGCCAGACTGAAGCCACTCCTCAGTAAAAGGCACATGACAGTCCGCTTGGTGTTTGCCAAAAGGCACCTAAAGTCTCTCAGACCATGAGAAACCAGATTCTCCGGTCTAATGAAACCAAGGTTGAACTCTTTGTCCTGAATGCCAAGTGTCACATCTGGAGGAAACCAGATCATGCAGCATCATGTTGTGGGGATGTTTTTCAGGGACTGGGAGACTAGTAAGGATCGAGGGAAAGATGAATGGAGAAAAGTACAGAGAGATCCTTGATGAAAACCTGCTCCAGAGCGCTCAGCACCCTATTAGAGCCACCCTATTTGTTACATAGCGCACTACTTTGACCAGTGTGCCGTGTTCAAGCCTGTAGATCCACAGTAGTCTGTCTACCTGTAATCAGGCACAGCTCTACACCGCCCTCTAGTGTCAGAAAACCTGTCTCTCAGCACCAGAGAACTGTTGGAGACTTTGATCAACTCTAATTTGAACTCGGGATAAAAAGTGGCACACCTTTTAGACAGGTACATTTCTATGGCAACGAATCCTTCACAACTAACCTGTTCCGGTGTTCCATTTATCGAGTTGAGGACCAATGAAATGAGAGGATTCCCTCCCTCTCGCAAAGATTGTCATCATCCCCTTCATTTGAGGAAGATGACTGATTAAATATTTTATTAACCCCCCCAAAAACGTTTGTGTGTAAAAATAAATGATAATGTTAAAATACCTACAGTGCCTTGCAAATGTATTCATCCCCCTTGGTGTTTTTCCTATTTTGTTGCATTATAACCTGTAATTTAAATGGATTTTAATTTGGATTTCATGTAATGGACAGACACAAAATAGTCCAAATTGGTGAAATGAAAAAAATGACTTGTTTCAAAAAATGTTAAAAAATTAAAAACTGAAAAGTGGTGCGTACATTCACCCCCTTCGCTATGAAGCCCCTAAATAAGATCTGGTGTAACATATTACATTCAAAAGTCGAATAATTAGTCTAATAAGTCCACCTGTGTGCAATCTAAGTGTCACATGATCGGTCACATGATCTCAATATATATACACCTGTTCTGAAAGGCCCCAGAGTCTGCAACACCACCAAGCAAGCATCACCATGAAGACCAAGTAGCTCTCCAGGGACAAAGTTGTGGAGAAGTACATATCAGGGTTATAAAAAAAATATACGAAACTTTGAACATCCCACGGAGCACCATTAAATCCATTATTAAAAAATGGAAAGAATATGGCACCACAACAAACCTACCAGGAGAGGGCCGCCCACCAAAACCTACGGACCAGGCAAGGAGGGCATTAATCAGAGGCAACAAAGAGACCAAAGATAAACCTGGAGGAGCTGCAAAGCTCCACAGCGGAGATTGGAGTATCTTGTCCATAGGACCACTTTAAGCCGTACCATCCACAGAGCTGGGCTTTACGGAAGAGTGTCCAGAAAAAAATACATTGTTTAAAGAGATAAATAAGCAAACACGTTTGGTGTTGGCCAAAAAGCCTGTGGGAAACTCCCCAAACCTATGGAAGAAGGTACTCTGGTCAGATGAGACAATTAGTAAATAGTAATGACAACGCCTCCTTTCCAAACTAAGTTTTTCACACGATTGTATTTAGAAATGTGCTTAAAGACAAACCGACAGGCACAACCAACCATAGACAAATCATCCATAAAGGGCGGTTCCCATCCAAGTCACGAGTGTCAGGCATTGCTAGCGTACCCATACATTTAACAGGAAAATTGTCAGGGTTAGAGGTTTCAAAACCCTTCCATGAATTGTATGTCCATAGCCACCACATGTAGTCATGTCTCTATGTAGTACTGTGGAATAGAGTTCCATGTAGTCATGGCTCTATGTAGTACTGTGGAATAGAGTTCCATGTAGTCATGGCTCTATGTAGTACTGTGGAATAGAGTTCCATGTAGTCATGGCTCTATGTAGTACTGTGGAATAGAGTTCCATGTAGTCATGGCTCTATGTAGTACTGTGGAATAGAGTTCCATGTAGTCATGGCTCTATGTAGTACTGTGGAATAGAGTTCCATGTAGTCATGTCTCTATGTAGTACTGTGGAATAGAGTTCCATGTAGTCATGTCTCTATGTAGTACTGTGGAATAGAGTTCCATGTAGTCATGGCTCTATGTAGTACTGTGGAATAGAGTTCCATGTAGTCATGGCTCTATGTAGTACTGTGGAATAGAGTTCCATGTAGTCATGGCTCTATGTAGTACTGTGGAATAGAGTTCCATGTAGTCATGTCTCTATGTAGTACTGTGGAATAGAGTTCCATGTAGTCATGTCTCTATGTAGTACTGTGGAATAGAGTTCCATGTAGTCATGGCTCTATGTAGTACTGTGGAATAGAGTTCCATGTAGTCATGTCTCTATGTAGTACTGTGGAATAGAGTTCCATGTAGTCATGTCTCTATGTAGTACTGTGGAATAGAGTTCCATGAAGTCAATGGCTCTATGTAGTACTGTGGAATAGAGTTCCATGTAGTCATGGCTCTATGTAGTACTGTGGAATAGAGTTCCATGTAGTCATGTCTCTATGTAGTACTGTGGAATAGAGTTCCATGTAGTCATGGCTCTATGTAGTACTGTGGAATAGAGTTCCATGTAGTCATGTCTCTATGTATTACTGTGGAATAGAGTTCCATGTAGTCATGGCTCTATGTAGTACTGTGGAATAGAGTTCCATGTAGTCATGGCTCTATGTAGTACTGTGGAATAGAGTTCCATGTAGTCATGACTCTATGTAGTACTGTGGAATAGAGTTCCATGTAGTACTGTGGAATAGAGTTTCATGTAGCCATGGCTCTATGTAGTACTGTAGAATAGAGTTCCATGTAGTACTGTGGAATAGAGTTCCATGTAGTCATGTCTCTATGTAGTACTGTGGAATAGAGTTCCATGTAGCCATGGCTCTATGTAGTACTTTGGAATAGAGTTCCATGTAGTCATGGCTCTATGTAGTACTGTGGAATAGAGTTCCATGTATTACTGTGGAATAGAGTTCCATGTAGCCATGGCTCTATGTAGTACTGTGGAATAGAGTTCCATGTAGTTATGGCTCTATGTAGTACTGTGGAATAGAGTTCCATGTAGTACTGTGGAATAGAGTTCCATGTGGTCATGTCTCTATGTAGTACTGTGGAATAGAGTTACATGTAGCCATGGCTCTATGTAGTACTTTGGAATAGAGTTCCATGTAGTCATGGCTCTATGTAGTACTGTGGAATAGAGTTCCATGTAGTTATGGATCTATGTAGTAATGTGGAATAGAGTTCCATGTAGTACTGTGGAATAGAGTTCCATGTAGCCATGGCTCTATATAGTACTGTGGAATAGAGTTCCATGTAGTTATGGCTCTATGTAGTACTGTGGAATAGAGTTCCATGTAGTACTGTGGAATAGAGTTCCATGTCCATGTAGCCATGGCTCTATGTAGTACTGTAGAATAGAGTTCCATGTAGTCATGTCTCTATGTAGTACTGTGGAATAGAGTTCCATGTAGTCATGTCTCTATGTAGTACTGTGGAATAGAGTTCCATGTAGTCATGTCTCTATGTACATTTACATTTACTGTGGAATAAGTCATTTAGCAGACGCTCTTATCCAGAGTGTAGTACTGTGGAATAGAGTTCCATGAAGCAATGGCTCTATGTAGTACTGTGGAATAGAGTTCCATGTAGTCATGGCTCTATGTAGTACTGTGGAATAGAGTTCCATGTAGTCATGGCTCTATGTAGTACTGTGGAATAGAGTTCCATGTAGTCATGACTCTATGTAGTACTGTGGAATAGAGTTCCATGTAGTACTGTGGAATAGAGTTTCATGTAGCCATGGCTCTATGTAGTACTGTAGAATAGAGTTCCATGTAGTACTGTGGAATAGAGTTCCATGTAGTCATGTCTCTATGTAGTACTGTGGAATAGAGTTCCATGTAGCCATGGCTCTATGTAGTACTTTGGAATAGAGTTCCATGTAGTCATGGCTCTATGTAGTACTGTGGAATAGAGTTCCATGTATTACTGTGGAATAGAGTTCCATGTAGCCATGGCTCTATGTAGTACTGTGGAATAGAGTTCCATGTAGTTATGGCTCTATGTAGTACTGTGGAATAGAGTTCCATGTAGTACTGTGGAATAGAGTTCCATGTGGTCATGTCTCTATGTAGTACTGTGGAATAGAGTTACATGTAGCCATGGCTCTATGTAGTACTTTGGAATAGAGTTCCATGTAGTCATGGCTCTATGTAGTACTGTGGAATAGAGTTCCATGTAGTTATGGATCTATGTAGTAATGTGGAATAGAGTTCCATGTAGTACTGTGGAATAGAGTTCCATGTAGCCATGGCTCTATATAGTACTGTGGAATAGAGTTCCATGTAGTTATGGCTCTATGTAGTACTGTGGAATTCCATGTAGTTCCATGTAGTACTGTGGAATAGAGTTCCATGTCCATGTAGCCATGGCTCTATGTAGTACTGTAGAATAGAGTTCCATGTAGTCATGTCTCTATGTAGTACTGTGGAATAGAGTTCCATGTAGTCATGTCTCTATGTAGTACTGTGGAATAGAGTTCCATGTAGTCATGTCTCTATGTACATTTACATTTACATTTAAGTCATTTAGCAGACGCTCTTATCCAGAGCGTAGTACTGTGGAATAGAGTTCCATGTAGTTATGGCTCTATGTAGTACTGTGGAATAGAGTTCCATGTAGTTATGGCTCTATGTAGTACTGTGGAATAGAGTTCCATGTAGCCATGGCTCTATGTAGTACTGTGGAATAGAGTTCCATGTAGCCATGGCTCTATGTAGTACTGTAGAATAGAGTTCCATGTAGTCATGTCTCTATGTAGTACTGTGGAATAGAGTTCCATGTAGTCATGTCTCTATGTAGTACTGTGGAATAGAGTTCCATGTAGTCATGTCTCTATGTACATTTACATTTAAGTCATTTAGTCAGACGCTCTTATCCAGAGCGTAGTACTGTGGAATAGAGTTCCATGTAGTTATGGCTCTATGTAGTACTGTGGAATAGAGTTCCATGTAGTCATGGCTCTATGTAGTACTGTGGAATAGAGTTCCATGTAGCCATGGCTCTATGTAGTACTGTGGAATAGAGTTCCATGTAGTTATGGCTCTATGTAGTACTGTGGAATAGAGTTCCATGTAGTCATGTCTCTATGTAGTACTGTGGAATAGAGTTCCATGTAGTCATGTCTCTATGTAGTACTGTGGAATAGAGTTCCATGTAGTCATGTCTCTATGTAGTACTGTGGAATAGAGTTCCATGTAGTCATGGCTCTATGTAGTACTGTGGAATAGAGTTCCATGTAGTCATGTCTCTATGTAGTACTGTGGAATAGAGTTCCATGTAGTCATGGCTCTATGTAGTACTGTGGAATAGAGTTCCATGTAGTCATGGCTCTATGTAGTACTGTGGAATAGAGTTCCATGTAGTCATGTCTCTATGTACATTTACATTTACATTTAAGTCAGAGTACTCTTATCCAGAGCGTAGTACTGTGGAATAGAGTTCCATGTAGTTATGGCTCTATGTAGTACTGTGGAATAGAGTTCCATGTAGTCATGGCTCTATGTAGTACTGTGGAATAGAGTTCCATGTAGTCATGGCTCTATGTAGTACTGTGGAATAGAGTTCCATGTAGTCATGTCTCTATGTACATTTACATTTACATTTAAGTCATTTAGCAGACGCTCTTATCCAGTAGTACTGTGGAATAGAGTTCCATGTAGTTATGGCTCTATGTAGTACTGTGGAATAGAGTTCCATGTAGTCATGGCTCTATGTAGTACTGTGGAATAGAGTTCCATGTAGCCATGGCTCTATGTAGTACTGTGGAATAGAGTTCCATGTAGCCATGGCTCTATGTAGTACTGTGGAATAGAGTTCCATGTAGTTATGGCTCTATGTAGTACTGTGGAATAGAGTTCCATGTAGTCATGTCTCTATGTAGTACTGTGGAATAGAGTTCCATGTAGTCATGTCTCTATGTAGTACTGTGGAATAGAGTTCCATGTAGTCATGTCTCTATGTAGTACTGTGGAATAGAGTTCCATGTAGTCATGTCTCTATGTAGTACTGTGGAATAGAGTTCCATGTAGTCATGTCTCTATGTAGTACTGTGGAATAGAGTTCCATGTAGTCATGGCTCTATGTAGTACTGTGGAATAGAGTTCCATGAAGCCATGGCTCTATGTAGTACTGTAGAATAGAGTTCCATGTAGTCATGGCTCTATGTAGTACTGTGGAATAGAGTTCCATGTAGTCATGGCTCTATGTAGTACTGTGGAATAGAGTTCCATGTAGCCATGGCTCTATGTAGTACTGTGGAATAGAGTTCCATGTAGCCATGGCTCTATGTAGTACTGTGGAATAGAGTTCCATGTAGTCATGGCTCTATGTAGTACTGTGGAATAGAGTTCCATGTAGTCATGTCTCTATGTAGTACTGTGGAATAGAGTTCCATGTAGTCATGTCTCTATGTAGTACTGTGGAATAGAGTTCCATGTAGTCATGTCTCTATGTAGTACTGTGGAATAGAGTTCCATGTAGTCATGTCTCTATGTAGTACTGTGGAATAGAGTTCCATGTAGTCATGTCTCTATGTAGTACTGTGGAATAGAGTTCCATGTAGTCATGGCTCTATGTAGTACTGTGGAATAGAGTTCCATGAAGCCATGGCTCTATGTAGTACTGTAGAATAGAGTTCCATGTAGTCATGGCTCTATGTAGTACTGTGGAATAGAGTTCCATGTAATCATGGCTCTATGTAGTACTGTGGAATAGAGTTCCATGTAGTCATGGCTCTATGTAGTACTGTGGAATAGAGTTCCATGTAGTCATGGCTCTATGTAGTACTGTGGAATAGAGTTCCATGTAGTCATGGCTCTATGTAGTACTGTGGAATAGAGTTCCATTCAACATGTCAATACCTCTCACAAACACAAGTGGTGATGAAGTGAATCTCTCCTCCACTTTGAGCCAGGAGAGATGGACATGCATATGATTAATGTCAGCTCTCTGTGTACATCCAAGGGAAATGGTCAGCCGTGCTGCCCTGTTCTGAGCCAATTGCAATTTTCCTAAATCCCTCTTTGTGGCACCTGACCACACGACTGAACAGTAGTCCAGGTGCGACAAAACTAGAGCCTGTAGGACCTGCCTTGTTGATAGTGTTGTTAAGAATTCAGAGCAGGGATTTATTACAGACAGACTTCTCCTCATCCTAGCTACTGTTGTATCAATATGTTTCGACCATGACAGTTTACGATCCAGGGTTAATGCAGCAATTTAGCCTCCTCAACTTGCTCAACTGCCACATTATTCATTACAAGATGTAGTTGAGGTTTAGGGTTTAGTCAATGATTTATCCCAAATACAATGCTTTTAGTTTTTGAAATATTTAGGACTAACATTCCTTGCCACCCATTCGGAAACTAACTGCAGCTCTTAAGTGTTGCAGTAATTTCAGTCGCTGTAGTAACTGATGTGTATAGTGTTGAGTCATCCGCATACATAGACACACTGGCTTTACTCAAAGCCAGTGGCATGTCGTTAGTAAATATTAAAAATGTAAGGGGCCTAGACAGCTGCCTTGGGGAATTCCTGATTCTACCTGGATTATGTTGGAGAGGCTTCCATTAAAGAACACCCTTTGTGTTCTGTTAGACAGGTAACTCTTTATCCACATTATAGCAGGGGGTGTAAAGCCATAACACCCTCTGTGTTCTGTTAGACAGGTAACTCTTTATCCACATTATAGCAGGGGGTGTAAAGCCATAACACCCTCTGTGTTCTGTTAGACAGGTAACTCTTTATCCACATTATAGCAGGGGGTGTAAAGCCATAACACCCTCTGTGTTCTGTTAGCAGGTAACTCTTTATCCACATTATAGCAGGGGTGTAAAGCCATAACACCCTCTGTGTTCTGTTAGACAGGTAACTCTTTATCCACATTATAGCAGGGGGTGTAAAGCCATAACACCCTCTGTGTTCTGTTAGACAGGTAACTCTTTATCCACATTATAGCAGGGGGTGTAAAGCCATAACACCCTCTGTGTTCTGTTAGACAGGTAACTCTTTATCCACATTATAGCAGGGGGTGTAAAGCCATAACACAAGTTTTCCAGCAGCAGACTATGATCGATAATGTCAAAAGCTGCACTGATATCTAACAAGACAACCCCCACAATCATTTTTATCATAATTTTATCTCAGCCAATCATCAGTCATTTGTGTAAGTGCAGTGATGTGCTTGTTAAATGTCCTTCCCTATAAGCTGAAAGTCTGTTGATTTGTTTACTGTAAAAATATAAGTGTATCTGGTGAAAACACAATTTTCCCAGAAGTTTACTAAGGGTTGGTAACAGGCTGATTGGTCGGCTATTTGAGCCAGTAATGGGGACTTTATTATTCTTAGGTAGGGGAATATTTTCTGCTTCCATCCAGGCCTGAGGGCACACGCTTTCTAGTAGGTTTAAATTGAAGATAAGGCAAATAGGAGTGGAAATACTGCCCGCTATTATCTTCAGTAATTTTCCATCCAAGTTGTCAGACCCCGGTGGCTTGTCATTGTTGATAGACAAATTGTTTTTTCACCTCTTAGTTACTTTACGGAATTCCAAATGACAATGCTCGTCTGTCAACATTTGGTCAGATATACTTGGATGTGTAGTGTCAGTGTTTGTTGCTGGTATGTCATGCCTAAATTTGCTAATCTTGCCAATGAATAAACATTAGTGGGTTTTGTGATGAATGAGCCATCTGATTCAATGAATGATGGAGGGTAGTTTGTGAGCCATCTGATTTAATGAATGGAGGGTAGTTTGTGAGCCATCTGATTTAATGAATGATGGAGGGTAGTTTGTGAGCCATCTGATTTAATGAATGATGGAGGGTAGTTTGTGAGCCATCTGATTTAATGAATGATGGAGGGTAGTTTGTGAGCCATCTGATTTAATGAATGATGGAGGGTAGTTTGTGAGCCATCTGATTTAATGAATGATGGAGGGTAGTTTGTGAGCCATCTGATTTAATGAATGATGGAGGGTAGTTTGTGAGCCATCTGATTTAATAAATGATGGAGGGTAGTTTGTGAGCCATCTGATTTAATGAATGATGGAGGGTAGTTTGTGAGCCATCTGATTTAATGAATGATGGAGGGTAGTTTGTGTTTTTAATGAATGAGCCATCTGATTTAATGAATGATGGAGGGTAGTTTGTGAGCCATCTGATTTAATGAATGATGGAGGGTAGTTTGTGAGCCATCTGATTTAATGAATGATGGAGGGTAGTTTGTGAGCCATCTGATTTAATGAATGATGGAGGGTAGTTTGTGAGCCATCTGATTTAATGAATGATGGAGGGTAGTTTGTGAGCCATCTGATTTAATGAATGATGGAGGGTAGTTTGTGAGCCATCTGATTTAATGAATGATGGAGGGTAGTTTGTGAGCCATCTGATTTAATGAATGATGGAGGGTAGTTTGTGAGCCATCTGATTTAATGAATGATGGAGGGTATAGTTTGTGAGCCATCTGATTTAATGAATGATGGAGGGTAGTTTGTTAATCATCTGATTTAATAAGGCGCTTCAAAGCTTTTTACTATCATTCTTTATGTAATTTATATTTGTTTCATAGTGTATTTTCTTCTTTTTATTCAGTTTCGTAACATGATTTCTCAATTTGCAATATGTTTGCCAATCGGTTGTACATCCAGACTTATTTGCCATTTCTTTTGCCTCATCCCTCTCAACCATACATTTTTTTCAATTTCTCATCAATCTAATTTAACCGTTTGTACAGTCCTTTTCTTAATGGGTGCATTGCTTATTAGTAACTGGAGAAAGTCATTTCATAGATGTGCAGCGTCTGGTTGCTCCTCATTACACCCCACAGATCAACACATTATTTACATCAACAAACTAGGAATCACTACAAAACTTATTGTATGACCTCTTATACACTATATTAGGCCCAGCCTGACCTCTTATACACTATATTAGGAGGGTAGCCTGACCTCTTATACACTTAAACTGGATATTAGGCCCAGCCTGACCTCTGAATGATACCATCTATATTAGGCCCAGCCTGACCTCTTATACACTATATTAGGCCCAGCCTGACCTCTTATACATATATTAGGCCCAGCCTGACCTCTTATACACTATATTAGGCCCAGCCTGACCTCTTATACACTATATTAAGCCTCTGGATAAGATGGAGTCTTTGCTCTGATTTAATGACTGAAATGTAAAGGCCAGCCTGACCTAAATAACTATATTAGGCCCAGCCTGACCTCTTATACACTATATTAGGCCCAGCCTGACCTCTTATACCTCTATATTAGGCCCAGCCTGACCTCTTATACTCTATATTAGGCCCAGCCTGACCTCTTATACACTATATTAGGCCCAGCCTGACCTCTTATACACTATATTAGGCCCAGCCTGACCTCTTATACACTATATTAGGCCCAGCCTGACCTCTTATACACTATATTAGGCCCAGCCTGACCTCTTATACACTATATTAGGCCCAGCCTGACCTCTTATACACTATATATTAGGCCCAGCTTGACCTCTTATACAATATACCTTTTACCCAGCCTGACCTCTTATACACTATATTAGGCCCAGCCTGACCTCTTATACACTATATTAGGCCCAGCCTGACCTCTTATACTACTTAGGCCCAGCCTGACCTCTTAGTACATTATTAGGCCCAGCCTGACCTCTTATACACTATATTAGGCCCAGTCTGACCTCTTATACACTATATTAGACTCAGCCTGACCTCTTATACACTACATTAGGCTCAGCCTGACCTCTTATACACTATATTAGGCCCAGCCTGACCTCTTATACACTATATTAAGTCGCTCTGGATAAGATTTCATTCGTCTGCTAAATGACTTAAATGTAAATGTAAATGTATATTAGGCCCAGCCTGACCTCTTATACACTATATTAGGCCCAGCCTGACCTCTTATACACTATATTAGGCCCAGCGTGACCTCTTATACTCTATATTAGGCCCAGTCTGACCTCTTATACACTATATTAGGCCCAGCCTGACCTCTTATACACTATATTAGGCCCAGCCTGACCTCTTATACACTATATTAGGCCCAGCCTGACCTCTTATACACTATATTAGGCCCAGCCTGACCTCTTATACACTATATTAGGCCCAGCCTGACCTCTTATACACTATATTAAGTCGCTCTGGATAAGAGTACTAGCTCTGGTTCACATAAATGACTTAAATGTAAATGTAAATGTATATTAGGCCCAGCCTGACCTCTTATACACTATATTAGGCCCAGCCTGACCTCTTATACACTATATTAGGCCCAGCCTGACCTCTTATACTCTATATTAGGCCCAGCCTGACCTCTTATACACTATATTAGGCCCAGCCTGACCTCTTATACACTATATTAGGCCCAGCCTGACCTCTTATACACTATATTAGGCCCAGCCTGACCTCTTATACACTATATTAGGCCCAGCCTGACCTCTTATACTCTATATTAGGCCCAGCCTGACCTCTTATACACTATATTAGGCCCAGCCTGACCTCTTATACACTATATTAGGCCCAGCCTGACCTCTTATACACTATATTAGGCCCAGCCTGACCTCTTATACACTATATTAGGCCCAGCCTGACCTCTTATACACTATATTAGGCCCAGCCTGACCTCTTATACACTATATTAGGCCCAGCCTGACCTCTTATACACTATATTAGGCCCAGCCTGACCTCTTATACACTATATTAGGCCCAGCCTGACCTCTTATACACTATATTAGGCCCAGCTGTGACCTCTTATACACTATATTAGGCCCAGCCTGACCTCTTATACACTATATTAGGCCCAGCCTGACCTCTTATACACTATATTAGGCCCAGCCTGACCTCTTATACACTATATTAGACCCAGCCTGACCTCTTATACACTATATTAGGCCCAGCCTGACCTCTTATACACTATATTAGGCCCAGCCTGACCTCTTATACACTATATTAGGCCCAGCCTGACCTCTTATACACTATATTAGGCCCAGCCTGACCTCTTATACACTATATTAGGCCCAGCCTGACCTCTTATACACTATATTAGGCCCAGCCTTTTATAATAATAATAATAATATATGCCATTTAGCAGATGCTTTTAGTCCAACTCTGGTTCGACCTTACAGTCATGTGTGCATACCATTCATACTGTTATACTAACTGGTCCCCACCTCATACTGTTAGTAATCTGGTTCAACCCACTACCCTGGTACGTTACAAGCGCCATGCTCTACCATACTGTTAGCTACAGGTTCCAGCCTCAGGACCTTTTGAACTTTAGTTAGTACTAACTCTGGTTCACCTCCTGTTAGTACCTCATACTGTTAGTACTAACTCTGGTTCACACCACCTCATACTGTTAGTACTAACTCTGGTTCACCCACCTCATACTGTTAGTACTAACTCTGGTTCACACCACCTCATACTGTTAGTACTAACTCTGGTTCACACCACCTCATACTGTTAGTACTAACTCTGGTTCACACCACCTCATACTGTTAGTACTAACTCTGGTTCACACCACCTCATACTGTTAGTACTAACTCTGGTTCACACCACCTCATACCGCCTCATACTGTTAGTACTAACTCTGGTTCACTCCGCCTCATACTGTTAGTACTAACTCTGGTTCACACCACCTCAACTACTGTTGTTAGTACTAACTCTGGTTCACCACCTCACCACCTCATACTGTTAGTACTAACTCTGGTTCACACCACCTCATACTGTTAGTACTAACTCTGGTTCACACCACCTCATACTGTTAGTACTAACTCTGGTTCACACCGCCTCATACTGTTAGTACTAACTCTGGTTCACACCACCTCATACTGTTAGTACTAACTCTGGTTCACACCACCTCATACTGTTAGTACTAACTCTGGTTCACACCACCTCATACTGTTAGTACTAACTCTGGTTCACACCACCTCATACTGTTAGTACTAACTCTGGTTCACACCACCTCATACTGTTAGTACTAACTCTGGTTCACACCACCTCATACTGTTAGTACTAACTCTGGTTCACACCACCTCATACTGTTAGTACTAACTCTGGTTCACACCACCTCATACTGTTAGTACTGTTCACACCACCTCAGTTAGTACTAACTCTGGTTCACACCACCTCATACTGTTAGTACTAACTCTGGTTCACACCACCTCATACTGTTAGTACTAACTCTGGTTCACACCACCTCATACTGTTAGTACTAACTCTGGTTCACACCACCTCATACTGTTAGTACTAACTCTGGTTCACAACTCTGGTTCACCTCATACTGTTAGTACTAACTCTGGTTCACACCACCTCATACTGTTAGTACTAACTCTGGTTCACACCACCTCATACTGTTAGTACTAACTCTGGTTCACACCACCTCATACTGTTAGTACTAACTCTGGTTCACACCACCTCATACTGTTAGTACTAACTCTGGTTCACACCACCTCATACTGTTAGTACTAACTCTGGTTCACACCACCTCATACTGTTAGTACTAACTCTGGTTCACACCACCTCATACTGTTAGTACTAACTCTGGTTCACACCACCTCATACTGTTAGTACTAACTCTGGTTCACACCACCTCATACTGTTAGTACTAACTCTGGTTCACACCGCCTCATACTGTTAGTACTAACTCTGGTTCACACCACCTCATACTGTTAGTACTAACTCTGGTTCACACCGCCTCATACTGTTAGTACTAACTCTGGTTCACACCACCTCATACTGTTAGTACTAACTCTGGTTCACACCACCTCATACTGTTAGTACTAACTCTGGTTCACACCACCTCATACTGTTAGTACTAACTCTGGTTCACTCCGCCTCATACTGTTAGTACTAACTCTGGTTCACACCACCTCATACTGTTAGTACTAACTCTGGTTCACTCTGGTTCACACACCTCATACTGTTAGTACTAACTCTGGTTCACACCACCTCATACTGTTAGTACTAACTCTGGTTCACACCACCTCATACTGTTAGTACTAACTCTGGTTCACACCACCTCATACTGTTAGTACTAACTCTGGTTCACACCACCTCATACTGTTAGTACTAACTCTGGTTCACCCACCTCATACTGTTAGTACTAACTCTGGTTCACTCCGCCTCATACTGTTAGTACTAACTCTGGTTCACACCACCTCATACTGTTAGTACTAACTCTGGTTCACACCACCTCATACTGTTAGTACTAACTCTGGTTCACACCGCCTCATACTGTTAGTACTAACTCTGGTTCACACCACCTCATACTGTTAGTACTAACTCTGGTTCACACCACCTCATACTGTTAGTACTAACTCTGGTTCACTCCACCTCATACTGTTAGTACTAACTCTGGTTCACACCACCTCATACTGTTAGTACTAACTCTGGTTCACACCACCTCATACTGTTAGTACTAACTCTGGTTCACACCACCTCATACTGTTAGTACTAACTCTGGTTCACACCACCTCATACTGTTAGTACTAACTCTGGTTCACACCACCTCATACTGTTAGTACTAACTCTGGTTCACACCACCTCATACTGTTAGTACTAACTCTGGTTCACTCCGCCTCATACTGTTAGTACTAACTCTGGTTCACACCACCTCATACTGTTAGTACTAACTCTGGTTCACACCACCTCATACTGTTAGTACTAACTCTGGTTCACTCCGCCTCATACTGTTAGTACTAACTCTGGTTCACACCACCTCATACTGTTAGTACTAACTCTGGTTCACACCACCTCATACTGTTAGTACTAACTCTGGTTCACACCACCTCATACTGTTAGTACTAACTCTGGTTCACACCACCTCATACTGTTAGTACTAACTCTGGTTCACACCACCTCATACTGTTAGTACTAACTCTGGTTCACACCACCTCATACTGTTAGTACTAACTCTGGTTCACACCACCTCATACTGTTAGTACTAACTCTGGTTCACACCGCCTCATACTGTTAGTACTAACTCTGGTTCACACCACCTCATACTGTTAGTACTAACTCTGGTTCACACCACCTCATACTGTTAGTACTAACTCTGGTTCACTCCACCTCATACTGTTAGTACTAACTCTGGTTCACACCACCTCATACTGTTAGTACTAACTCTGGTTCACTCCGCCTCATACTGTTAGTACTAACTCTGGTTCACACCGCCTCATACTGTTAGTACTAACTCTGGTTCACACCACCTCATACTGTTAGTACTAACTCTGGTTCACACCACCTCATACTGTTAGTACTAACTCTGGTTCACACCGCCTCATACTGTTAGTACTAACTCTGGTTCACACCACCTCATACTGTTAGTACTAACTCTGGTTCACACCGCCTCATACTGTTAGTACTAACTCTGGTTCACACCACCTCATACTGTTAGTACTAACTCTGGTTCACTCCGCCTCATACTGTTAGTACTAACTCTGGTTCACACCGCCTCATACTGTTAGTACTAACTCTGGTTCACACCACCTCATACTGTTAGTACTAACTCTGGTTCACACCACCTCATACTGTTAGTACTAACTCTGGTTCACACCACCTCATACTGTTAGTACTAACTCTGGTTCACACCACCTCATACTGTTAGTACTAACTCTGGTTCACACCACCTCATACTGTTAGTACTAACTCTGGTTCACACCACCTCATACTGTTAGTACTAACTCTGGTTCACACCACCTCATACTGTTAGTACTAACTCTGGTTCACACCACCTCATACTGTTAGTACTAACTCTGGTTCACACCACCTCATACTGTTAGTACTAACTCTGGTTCACACCACCTCATACTGTTAGTACTAACTCTGGTTCACTCCACCTCATACTGTTAGTACTAACTCTGGTTCACACCACCTCATACTGTTAGTACTAACTCTGGTTCACACCACCTCATACTGTTAGTACTAACTCTGGTTCACTACCACCTCATACTGTTAGTACTAACTCTGGTTCACACCGCCTCATACTGTTAGTACTAACTCTGGTTCACACCACCTCATACTGTTAGTACTAACTCTGGTTCACACCACCTCATACTGTTAGTACTAACTCTGGTTCACACCACCTCATACTGTTAGTACTAACTCTGGTTCACACCACCTCATACTGTTAGTACTAACTCTGGTACTAACTTCACACCACCTCATACTGTTAGTACTAACTCTGGTTCACCTCACCACCTCATACTGTTAGTACTAACTCTGGTTCACACCACCTCATACTGTTAGTACTAACTCTGGTTCACACCACCTCATACTGTTAGTACTAACTCTGGTTCACTGTTACCACCTCATACTGTTAGTACTAACTCTGGTTCACACCACCTCATACTGTTAGTACTAACTCTGGTTCACACCACCTCATACTGTTAGTACTAACTCTGGTTCACACCACCTCATACTGTTAGTACTAACTCTGGTTCACACCACCTCATACTGTTAGTACTAACTCTGGTTCACACCGCCTCATACTGTTAGTACTAACTCTGGTTCACACCACCTCATACTGTTAGTACTAACTCTGGTTCACACCACCTCATACTGTTAGTACTAACTCTGGTTCACACCACCTCATACTGTTAGTACTAACCTCATGGTTAGTACTAACTCTGGTTCACCACCTCATACTGTTAGTACTAACTCTGGTTCTGGTTCACACCACCTCATACATACTGTTAGTACTAACTCTGGTTCACACCACCTCATACTGTTAGTACTAACTCTGGTTCACACCGCCTCATACTGTTAGTACTAACTCTGGTTCACACCACCTCATACTGTTAGTACTAACTCTGGTTCACACCACCTCATACTGTTAGTACTAACTCTGGTTCACACCACCTCATACTGTTAGTACTAACTCTGGTTCACACCACCTCATACTGTTAGTACTAACTCTGGTTCACACCACCTCATACTGTTAGTACTAACTCTGGTTCACACCACCTCATACTGTTAGTACTAACTCTGGTTCACACCACCTCATACTGTTAGTACTAACTCTGGTTCACACCACCTCATACTGTTAGTACTAACTCTGGTTCACACCACCTCATACTGTTAGTACTAACTCTGGTTCACACCACCTCATACTGTTAGTACTAACTCTGGTTCACACCACCTCATACTGTTAGTACTAACTCTGGTTCACACCACCTCATACTGTTAGTACTAACTCTGGTTCACACCACCTCATACTGTTAGTACTAACTCTGGTTCACACCACCTCATACTGTTAGTACTAACTCTGGTTCACACCACCTCATACTGTTAGTACTAACTCTGGTTCACACCACCTCATACTGTTAGTACTAACTCTGGTTCACACCACCTCATACTGTTAGTACTAACTCTGGTTCACACCACCTCATACTGTTAGTACTAACTCTGGTTCACACCACCTCATACTGTTAGTACTAACTCTGGTTCACACCACCTCATACTGTTAGTACTAACTCTGGTTCACACCACCTCATACTGTTAGTACTAACTCTGGTTCACACCACCTCATACTGTTAGTACTAACTCTGGTTCACACCACCTCATACTGTTAGTACTAACTCTGGTTCACACCACCTCATACTGTTAGTACTAACTCTGGTTCACACCACCTCATACTGTTAGTACTAACTCTGGTTCACACCACCTCATACTGTTAGTACTAACTCTGGTTCACACCACCTCATACTGTTAGTACTAACTCTGGTTCACACCGCCTCATACTGTTAGTACTAACTCTGGTTCACACCACCTCATACTGTTAGTACTAACTCTGGTTCACACCACCTCATACTGTTAGTACTAACTCTGGTTCACACCACCTCATACTGTTAGTACTAACTCTGGTTCACACCACCTCATACTGTTAGTACTAACTCTGGTTCACTCCGCCTCATACTGTTAGTACTAACTCTGGTTCACACCACCTCATACTGTTAGTACTAACTCTGGTTCACACCGCCTCATACTGTTAGTACTAACTCTGGTTCACACCACCTCATACTGTTAGTACTAACTCTGGTTCACTCCGCCTCATACTGTTAGTACTAACTCTGGTTCACACCACCTCATACTGTTAGTACTAACTCTGGTTCACACCACCTCATACTGTTAGTACTAACTCTGGTTCACACCGCCTCATACTGTTAGTACTAACTCTGGTTCACACCGCCTCATACTGTTAGTACTAACTCTGGTTCACACCACCTCATACTGTTAGTACTAACTCTGGTTCACACCGCCTCATACTGTTAGTACTAACTCTGGTTCACACCACCTCATACTGTTAGTACTAACTCTGGTTCACTCCGCCTCATACTGTTAGTACTAACTCTGGTTCACACCACCTCATACTGTTAGTACTAACTCTGGTTCACACCACCTCATACTGTTAGTACTAACTCTGGTTCACACCACCTCATACTGTTAGTACTAACTCTGGTTCACACCACCTCATACTGTTACTAACTCTGTACTAACTCTAACTCTGGTTCACACCGCCTCATACTGTTAGTACTAACTCTGGTTCACACCACCTCATACTGTTAGTACTAACTCTGGTTCACACCACCTCATACTGTTAGTACTAACTCTGGTTCACACCGCCTCATACTGTTAGTACTAACTCTGGTTCACTCCACCTCATACTGTTAGTACTAACTCTGGTTCACACCACCTCATACTGTTAGTACTAACTCTGGTTCACACCACCTCATACTGTTAGTACTAACTCTGGTTCACACCACCTCATACTGTTAGTACTAACTCTGGTTCACACCACCTCATACTGTTAGTACTAACTCTGGTTCACACCGCCTCATACTGTTAGTACTAACTCTGGTTCACACCACCTCATACTGTTAGTACTAACCTCATACTGTTAGTACTAACTCTGGTTCACACCGCCTCATACTGTTAGTACTAACTCTGGTTCACACCACCTCATACTGTTAGTACTAACTCTGGTTCACACCGCCTCATACTGTTAGTACTAACTCTGGTTCACACCACCTCATACTGTTAGTACTAACTCTGGTTCACACCACCTCATACTGTTAGTACTAACTCTGGTTCACACCACCTCATACTGTTAGTACTAACTCTGGTTCACACCGCCTCATACTGTTAGTACTAACTCTGGTTCACTCCGCCTCATACTGTTAGTACTAACTCTGGTTCACACCACCTCATACTGTTAGTACTAACTCTGGTTCACACCGCCTCATACTGTTAGTACTAACTCTGGTTCACACCACCTCATGAGCAGACACATTCAGGGCAGTAAGAGGAACATAAATTAGGTTACTTACATTGTGTCTTCCAACGCCCCCCTGGGATAATGTACATTTGCTGAAGCATTATGACATCTCAACGACACAACGGTAGGGATTAACTGAGCTGGACTTGGGTCATATTCTTTTTATATTTAATGTGTGTAATAGATCTGTCATTGTCATTGAAAGCCAGTCTAAAAAAAACGGTAGATTTGTTCTATGTGCGCTATTTCTATGCTTCCCTGTTCTTAAGTTTTGTTTAAGTCTTTTACATTCAGTTATGTTGAAACAGCTTGAAACAGATGAAAATACAATACTTCAGGTTATGGAAGATCCACTGCTGTTTTGATGGCGTAATGATTCTCTACACTATACTTGCTTGTTTTGTCACAAACTGAAATTAAACAAACTATGACAATTTAATTTTTTGCCACCAGGAAATAAATGAAGAGATTCCTGCATAGAGCATCTTAAAGTAAAATAATAATAAATCATTTTAAAAAAGAACATTGGAATTTCAGTTTACTTTATGAATTGCAATGGATTTAAATCCAACCATAGCTCTAAATGACCCCACCTCTGCTCACTATGATTATCCATGATATTGACCAGAACGTCGAGTGGCCACTCTAACAATGTCCTCAAAGATGGAAGGCAGTCGGGAGGAGGCGAGATCAGGTGGGACCATTCTAGCCAATGAGAGGGCAGATATACGGTCACTGTAACAGCCTTTCTGCCACGAGTCACGGCCGCAGTCACATTCCACGTAACTGTTTAGTCACGGTAATTAGGCTTCTCCAAGCTCTGATACTGCTGATGGTCATTAGTATCCTACTTGGTACTCATCACTCTATAGTCCCTCTAATCACTCTGACATCAATGCAAATGTTTTTTTTTTTATTATTTTTTAAAAATCTAACAATTCATGAGTCCATGATCTCATGTTGCTAAACATTTCTATAGGCTATGCAATTGTGGGAGAAAAATAGAGTGATGGCCTCTATTAAAAAGAGGATGATCCCATCAGCTTTCTATAGGCTAGGCCTACTATATTTATAAACTTTCCTAATATTAAGCACATTGCTTCTCTTTACAACAGGAGTATAGCCTACCTGGCTGGCATGAAAATAAACCATGGGAAAAGCGTCCTCCATTTGCTATTTAAGTGCATTTAAAAAAAAAAATTCACACATATAGTGTACTGTATGTAAAGACATTAGCCAAACACTTGTTAATGATGCCCAGTTTATGCAGTAAGGCAAGAAAAAAAAAAGCTTTGTTGAATTTTTCCAAGGCCCTAGTCACACACCTCATGTAACCCTAGCCAATAGGTCTATATGTTTTGATAAGGTTAGTATCACAACGTAAGTGGCCAAATAAAGTATTGCATTAAAGCACATTAGCCTGCTTTTACAAACGGTGTAGAACCTAACTGGCACACATAAGCGGTGCCTGAGTTTAGTTTGGGGAAGATCATTTTCCCTGGCATACGGTTTGATTATATTTTCTAGAAGAAAAAACACCTGTTTAGACGAGGTGCTGGCTAGCGGAGTAGAAAACTTGAAAATAAAAGAGCTGCACACTCCAGGAGCTCAGATGCAACAATGTCATTACCAACGTTCCGACAGCCAAGCTGTCTTCATCGGGGTATAATTGATTATATTTTCACCCCCCCCCCCAAAAAAATGCACATTCATACATTTGCGGGCATTTCAGAACAGTGTTTTCCCGCTGAGTGCACTCTAAAATAAGATTTGGGAAGGCGTAGGCTATATAAAAATGCATTTAGACTTTATTAAATATGTAAATGTTACATAGTTCAGCATTAGTGGCTTGTAAAGCTGTGTGGGAGACAGGAGAGGTTAAATGTGTTAATGAATGGTAAATTACCATGAGACAAGCATTTACTTGCTTAACAAATCAGCTGAAAAAAAAAGTCCTGACCGCAACAGCCCAACATGTGAACAGGCACAATCCCGGTGTCGTGTTTTTTCACGGTAAATTGCCAGGATGTCAACGTTTCCTACAACCTCAGCATTAGACTAATTCATCTACATTAACCAAAAGACCTCGCATGTGGAGCATTTTATCAACACCACCTGTTAGAGACACGGCTGAGTTAATCCCGCCAGCGTCACCTGTTCCTCAACCATTCCGTGACTGGAACAGACAGGGCGGTGGCGCCATCTAGTGGGACCAAAAAAAATGACAAGCGCAAAATTTTCTCAATGTACTACAGAGTACGACAGTTAGAGGCCTTTTTTTGTAAGCAGTAACACAGCGGTCAACAGCCTAGTTACTGCAGAGATATTTGGTACACCCCCTTTCACTGTTGAGTCAACAAATATTTGTCTAGGTTGTTCTATTCAAAACTGGCACTAAAGCTTACTCAGGATGCTACAGAAAAATGACTTTAAATTACCAAATCATTTCTGCCTACAGATGTAGCCCTCTACCATCCCGTCTCACGTTAACTTCCAACCAAATCTCCTCCACTGGACGTGACAAGCCAATAATGACCATAGGAACACCAGCAAAATAACACAATCGAGTTTCACCGGTGACAATTAATTTTTTATTTATTGGGGCAGCTTGGTACTCAAAGTGAACATACATGGATGTGTCCAAAATGTCCCCTGTACTAGCTTCAGGTCAGCGTACAACAGAATAACATGACACATAGACAGGAAGCAACAAGTCTTAGCAAGATCGAGAGAGATACTGGTTGATAATGAACTTTTAATAAGCGCTTTATATTCTGCGGACATTAGAAACCAAATCCCAAAACAACCCTAGCCACTGCATCGTAGGGCACTTGATCTGATTTTTATAGGTACAAACAATATGGTGAAATTTCCACCTAGCTTACCAGAGTGCACAGGGGGGGGGGGGACACACGACGACTACCAGATGGTCTGTACCTGCCGTAGGGCTCTTGTCTAAATAGGGAGTCATTTGGGTCACCCCTGCAACCTGTGTGTCCGAGTCAAAGCCCTCAGAACCCAGGGTCTCTGTCCCATATGGCACCCTAACCCATTTGTAGTGCACTACATAAACACTAGGGGGTCATTTGGGACACAGTTCTGTCAGATGGAGGTGTCATAAAGGACTAGGTAGGGGCGGGGCTAGAAATGTATTTTACAGAACCTTCTATGGGGGTCGGCGGTAGCTACAGTGGTCTTCAAGCAGAGGCTAGTGTGTTCCAGGGCTCCCAGTAAGGGAGTGTGTCCTGTTTACTGGGCAATGCCAATAACTCCACAGGCCTGCCGACCGCCAGCGTTGCCAGTCTTCAGACTCTCCTCGTTGCCTCCTTTTCCCAGATCATCAGCCTTCTCATGGATCTAATGATAAAAGGGGGAGGAGGGCCGCAAGAGAGAGCGAGGACAGAGAGGGGAGATTAAAGGTGAAACAGGGTTGTGTTTATGTAGAGAAACCTTAAAGTGTGGTTGTGTTCATTAGGAATACAATTCTGAAAAATGGGTCTTACCACCATGGTCCTGCCGATGATAGAGTTGGGTCCAGTGAGAGTCAACATCTTATCCTGGATGTTGATCTTAGCCACATTGTCAGCTCCTGCAGTCACGTTGCCAAGGTCCCCTACGTGCCTAGCAACACAGACAGGATATGACAGAGGAAAGGGTATGGTTTTAGAAGTGTACACCCACCCCCAAAAGTGCACACCGTAGCAAGACAATGAGCCAAGAGTAGGTGGTTGACATTTCCCTAAACCACTATTTTTGCATGTGATCTCATTTTGATTCCATCACAGATCTACCCAATAAGAGTCAACATAGCATCTAAAAAAAAAAGAAAGTAGAGTAAACAGACTCCCGACAACTAAGTATGTGAATTGGAGGCTAAACTGGTCTGCTGTTCTGGTCCCGTCCATTAAGAGCGCTACTGTAAGTTCTCTATCTGCGTCTCATCCGGTTGCCCGTAGCAACTTCATATCGCTGAGTCTTAGTTCAGACCGTATGATCAGTTGACTACAGTACATTCAGACCCCTTGCAACCTTCCCCCAATTATATAGACTTAAATTATAATCAGGCTGTAACGTAACAAAATGTGGAGAAAGTAGTCAAGGGGGTCTGAATACTTCCTAATGTTACTGCTATTTATGGGGATCAGGCCCGAGGGCCAATCACGGAGCTTCCAACATGCAGTCTCTCCACCCGGATGGTTCTGCTGGGCATCAGTTGGTCAAGCCAACACAGAGGACATGAGACGCGAGAGGCATAGAATCAGGGGGAGAATCGCAATTGCATTTATTTGATTCCCTATGAATTGCCAGGGGACCTGACAATACGATCACCATAAGTTAGGTCCCAAATACGATACAGATTCGAATCTCACGATATGCATTACGATTCAATGTTCCAAACATATTGCTCAGCATGTGTCCTGCTACAAAGGGACGAGACAGAGCACCGAGAACAAATGTTGATCAACCACAGTAATAAACAAGCGCTGAAAACAAATTAACTCCCTAGAAAAAGACGAGAACAAGCTATGAAGGGAAAAATAGCAGAATTTTGGTTTGAGTAGACAACCAGAGCAAAAAATAATATCCAGATAACTATCGATTCACCCCCCATCACTAAATCCCTCGCTACCTCAAACATTGCACGAGGTCAGAACATTGTTTTTGAGGGGAGCAGAGGACGTGAGAGGAGGAGAGGATGTGAAGAGTCACAGCAACGGAGAGATTCTCCACTTAGTGGGTCTGTCCCATAGACGATTAGAAGGTTAAACAAGGGCAAGACTGGCAAGAGTTAAAAACACCAAGGTTCATTACATTAACTAGACTCCTACGTGTTTGATTATAACCAATTCTATTAGGTATTTTTAAACTGTGTTGAACAGTCTACACAGCTGTACCATTAAATCATTACTAGTGTGGCCAACTAGCGCAAAAACTTTCAAAAACTCTCCTCAGGGACCATCCAGACGTTTCACAATTGTGTCGTCTCACTGAGCTGGGAATATCCGAGGAGAGGATTGGAAAAAACTCCTGGTCTATCAGGCCTAACTCCTTCAGTCATGGGGGGGGGCAGACTAACCGAACAGCATCAGTGGGTCCTCCGTGGGTCTTGTTGTTGGGGTTGAAGTGGGGTCCGGCACTCATACAGCCGTTGGTGTTGTCTCCAAAAGCATGGACGTGGAAGCCATGTTCGCCCGGGGCCAGACCAGAGATCTCCCCAATCAGATGCACTGGACCATCGGCACCCTACAGACAGACAAGTTATAGGCCTAAACACACACACTGTACGGGTTTTATGGATTACTCCATTTGATATACCCACTCTCTTCCTGCATGCCACTAACCACACCGCCTCAAATCGTATTGGTCACATACACATGGTTAGCAGATGTTAATGCGAGTGTAGCGAAATGCTTGTGCGTCCTTCTGTAGCTCAGTTGGTAGAGCATGGCGCTTGTAACGCCAGGGTAGTGGGTTCGATCCCCGGGACCACCCATACGTAGAATGTATGCACACATGACTGTAAGTCGCTTTGGATAAAAGCGACTGCTAAATGGCATATATTATATTATTATATTCTAGTTCCGACCGTGCAGTAATAACTAACAATTCCCTTACACACGTGTAAAGGAATGATACATTATTATATGAAAGAGGGATTAATAAATATATGAATGAGCGATGGCTGAACGGCATAGGGAAGTTGCAGTAGATGGTATAGAGTACAACACATGCATATATGTAAACATTATATGAAGTGGCATTGTTTAAAGTGACACATTTATTACATCAATTTTTCCATTATTAAAGTGAACTGGAGATGAGTCAGTATGTTGGCAGCAGCCACTCAATGTTAGTGGTGGCTGTTTTAACAGCCTGATGGCCTTGAGATAAAAGCTGTGTTTTTCAGTCTCTCAGTGCCCGCGTGCACCTAAGGGAGAGAGCGGTTGGCTCAACCACAGAGCCAGTGGGACTGTGTTGCTCGGTGACATGCTGCTCTCCACAAACATTCTATACACCATTTAGTCGTCTACCAACTGCTAGTTTTGTTCCTTGCGTTAGCCCCTAATGCTAAAAATCACTAGTAAGCTGGCTATCTAGCTTGCTGAATGTATTAAGAGTCAGAGCAAACGTAGCTCGCTAACACTGCCTGGTAGCAGCGCTGGTGTCTAGCTAGATAGTGATGCACAAACATGCTTATCTTATCAGAGAGGAATAGGAGAAACATGATTACGTTGGCTAGATAGATAAAGTATGAAAACATGCAATTAAAAAAATCAAAACTGAACAAAATATATTCAAACGGGTTACCAAAGTAACTAGAAAAGTAAAAACGTTGTCATACACGTGGTATACGTCTGATATACCACGGCTGTCAACCAATCAGTATTCAACCAGCCAGCCCAAACCGTTCATTAATCCATCAATTATTCTGCGGTTTTTAGCCAGAGTGAATTTACAAAGTAATTTATCAAGTGTTTGGCATGACAGCACAGTATATGGCACCAGCCGTTTTTAGACATTTTGCAAATGTTGAGAGATCAACTGTGAACTAGTTTACAACAGTCACCGCTAGTTTGTTGGCCTCGACGACCACACGCCTTCTCAGTGCACATTGGTCAGGCCAGATTAACACACCAGGTTCAAGGGAAATGGAGGTGGAGGGGCAGACAAGGCAGAACGACTCCAGCCTGATCCGACAGGACTCACTCCCTTACTGTATCTGCTCTGTTAACATGAGATCAGAAACGGACTGGCGCACAGGATACAATGACTCAGCAATAAAAAATAAATTTTAAAAAAGGGGGTCGGCCTTTTATTAATCTGTTCCCCGCCGTGTTTTAGTAGTTACGGTAACGTGTTAGTAGTGTGCTTTAGTTTTCCCCAAACGTCCTAGTTAAAACATTAAGTGTGTAACAGGCAGAACTAGTTACAATTTAATGCATACAATTCCCACTTTTACGCCGCTTACAGACTACCAGCTATGGCATCTAACTACATGGAGTTAATCATTTACAATGAGAGGTTTAAAAGTACAACTACAGGTTACGAGACGGCTGGTATCAAAAGGCTGGGAGACATGCTACGGCCTGCAGGCTGTCGACTAAACGACTGAGCTTTGAATTAATCTGGTTTTAAGCAGACATATATCTATATTTTTCTTTAAAGCAACCTAGTTAGCGTTAAAAACGTCAGGAAAAAAATAATTAGTTAGGGATCTATGAGACTAAACAGTTGCATAAGTGACCGGCAAGAGTTGACAACGTTAGTTAGCTAAGACATCCCAGCCGCTAACGTTAGCTAGTTGAACGAGGCCCCGTCATCTACACAGACTACGTCTCCAAATGCATACATGTATTTCCCACAGAAACGAAATATTTTACCTCCTGCTCAAAGAATACGGTCCCGGTAACTTCACCGGTGCCTTTGAGCACGCAAACAGCCTTCATTGCCATCTCTTCACGTCCTGACCTAAAGCTCTCAAGTCCCGAATAGCAAATTTCTGCACGCTTAGAAGTCGAGTTTCCTTCCTCTAATAGTGTCCAATCAGGGGCGTGGGGATAATAGTGTCCAATCAGGGGCGAGGTGATGGGGTGAGCAGAGATCTGATTGGTTAATGAGAACACTCGTTTATAGGCTTGTTTTAAATCAAGTTTGAACGATATATAACTCCGGGGAACGCAATGTACAAACAGTTGCAACCTGTCATTCAGGGCAGGTGAGCCCTACCTTGTTTAGAAAATAAAAATAAATAAAAAGGCAACTCCAAATTGCAGGTGTTTTAGCCTGAGGCTGAATTAACTGTTTGGCTGCCAGACAAGGATCCACTGATAGCCAGGTGTAGCAGTGGTAAGATGTTGGGACAGCTTTATGTAGGCCCTAACAGTTTGTGGGCACCGTTTGTCACTGTTATAGTGCAATTAATGTATTGTTTATTGTTTAGTGTTGTGTTGTGTAGTGTAGTGGCTTTGCTTTGCTGGCATCCATCTAAACATTTAAAAAAATTGCCCCACCAAGATTTACACTAGTAAGCCAGTGATATGTAACCCACTCAAGTGACGCACCCCTCCCAGGAACGGCATGGAGGAGCACCAGTAAGCCAGTGACTCAGCCCATGTAATAGGGTCTGTCAGAGGCAGAGAATCCCAGTGGAGAGAGGGGAACCAGCCAGGCAGAGACAGAAAAGGGTGGTTCGTCATTCCAGTGCCTCAATCATAGAATCTACTGAAGAGATGAGTCTTCAGTAAAGAGGCAGACCATTCCATAAAAATCTAAATTTATTTGTCACATGCGCAGAATACAACACATGTAGACCTTCCCGTGAAATGTTAACTTACAGGCCCTTAACCAACAATGCAGTTCAAGAAATAGAGTTAATCAAATATTTACTAAATAAACTAAAGTAAAAAAAAAAATTATATTCAATCACAAAGTAACACAAAAAATGTACATAACAATAATGAGGTTTTATACAGGGTGTTACGGTACAGAGTCAATGTGGAGGTTATATAAAGGGTATTACGGTACAAAGTCAATGTGGAGGCTATATACAGGGTATTACGGTACAGAGTCAATGTGGAGGCAGAGTCAAAGTGTGGAGGCTATATACAGGGTGTTCAATGTGGAGGCTATATACAGGGGGTACAGAGTCAATGTGGAGGCGATATACAGGGTGTTACGTTACAGAGTCAATGTGGAGGCTATATACAGGGTGTTACGGTACAGAGTCAATGTGGAGGCTATATACAGGGTGTTACGGTACAGAGTCAATGTGGAGGCTATATAGAGGGTGTTACGGTACAGAGTCAATGTGGAGGCTATATACAGGGTGTTACGGTACAGAGTCAATGTGGAGGCTATATACAGGGTGTTACAGTACAGAGTCAATGTGGAGGCTATATACAGGGTGTTACGGTACAGAGTCAATGTGGAGGCTATATACAGGGGGTACCGGTACGGAGTCAATGTAAATAGTCTGGGTGGCCATTTGATTAATTGTTCAGCAGTCTTATGGCTTGGGGGTAGAAGCTGTTAAGGAGCCTTTTGGTCCTAGACTTGGTGTTCTGGTTCCGCGCGGTAGCAGAGAGAACAGTCTATGACTTGGAATTGTTTTGGGCCTTCCTCTGAGTAGTATATATGTCCTGGATGGCAGGAAGCTTGGCCCTAGAGATGTACTGGGCCGTATGCACTACCCTCTGTAGCGTCTTACGGTCAGATGCCGAGCAGTTGCCATACCAGGCGGTGATGCAACCGGTCAGGATACTCTCGATGGTGCAGCTGTATAACTTTTTGACGATCTGGGGACCCATGTCAAATCTTTTCAGTCTCGTGAGGGAGAAAAGCTGATGTCGTGCACTCTTCACAAATGTCTTGGTGTGTTTGGACCATGATAGTTTGTTGGTGATGTGGACACCAAGGAATTTGAAACTCTCGACCCGCTACACTACAGCCCGTCGATGTTAATGGGCCTGTTCGGCCCTCCTTTTCCTGTAGTCCACAATCAGCTCCTTTGTCTTGTCCACATTGAGGGAGAGGTTGTTGTCCTGGCACCACACGGCCAGGTCTCTGACCTCCTTCCTTCCTACCTCCGTCTCTTCATTGTCGGTGATCAGACCTACCACTGTTGTGTCGTCAGAAAACTTAATGATGGCGTTGGAGTCGTGCCTGGCCATGCAATCATGGATGAACAGGGAGTACAGGAGGGGACTAAGCACGCACCCCTGAGGGGCTCCAGTGTTGAGGATCAGCATGGCAGATGAGTTGTTGCCTACCCTTATCACCTGGGGGGCGGCCCATTAAAAAGGATCCAGTTGCAGAGGGAGGTGTTCAGTCCCAGGGTCCTTAGCTTAGTGATGAGCTTTGTTGGCACTATGGTGTTGAACGCTGAGCTGTAGTCAATGAATAACATTCTCACGTAGGTGTTCCTTTTGTCCAGGTGTGAAAGGACAGTGTGGAGTGCGATTGAGATTGCATCATCTGTGGATCTGTGAGGGCGGTATGCAAATTGGAGTGGGTCTATGGTTTCTGGGATAATGGTGTTGATGTGAGCCATTACCAGCCTTTCAAAGCACTTCATGGATACGAACATGAGTACGATGGGGTCTGTAGTCATTTTGGCAGGTTGCCTTTGTGTTCTTGGGCACAGGGACTGTGGTCGTCTGCTTGAAACATGTTGGTATTACAGACTAGGCCAGGGAGTGGTTGAAAATGTCAGTGAAGACACAGATTGTGGTTGTTGTGGATGGCTGTTCACAAATCTAAATGTGTATTTGAACCCACTGATGGTTGAATTCAAGAAGTTTAAGCTGCCTGTCATTGTAAATAAGAATATGTTCTTAACTGATTTGCCTAGTTAAAGGTTAAATAAAAATAAATACAATTATTCAGGATACTCTAAAGTCGTTCCAACAGATCAAGACTTGATTTTAATATACCCAATAACATTTACATTTACATTTAAGTCATTTAGCAGACGCTCTTATCCAGAGCGACTTACAAATTGGTGCATACACCTTATGGCATCCAGTGGAACAGCCACTTGCATCTAAATCTTTTTTTTTTTTGGGGGTGAGAAGGGGGGTGAGAAGGATTACTTACCCTTACTTACCCTATCCTAGGTAAGGACTTCTTTTTTTTTTTTGTAAGTATCTCCAATTCAGACATTTTGTAGAGGGCCAGAAGAAAGTGGGTAAACTATGTTTTCAAATGACTGAGGTAGAAAAAAAACATTCTAATCATACTGCTCGGAGGGGTTTAATCTGTGACATATATTCTATCTTGTCAAGCAGAAGTGACTCATCCTATGACGCATTGAGACATACTCTGGAGAGAGACATTGGGAGTCCATTCGGGTAACGAAGACTGGACCGCTTACCGCGAAATGATCTACCCCGATTGTCTCTCTATAAAACATACAAGAACTCCATTTAAAAAAAATCTTTCATAGAACCAGTTCGCCTTAACAGAATGTTTACCGGTGCATCACATTTATGTTTCAAATGTCAACAAGATATTGGCACCTTTCTGCGTGTATGTTGGCAACAGAATACAGTTATTATTAGAATTAGGTTCATTTATACAATCTTAGACAATTTACTCGTTCACCGAACATACTGTTCTGGTCTATTTAGCCCTCCAAAAATGTAATCTGGTATTGTGTTCAACACCTGAAATACCGCCTGCGAGAATGTGGCTCTCTCAGGCTTTCATCTATTTTACCACTAGAAAAACAAACTTTTGACCTGCGCCAGAGTACTGAAAAGTTCTGGAAAATCTGGTCACCATCGATTAGTTTAGATTGTTATTTAGTCACATGCACAGGACTGTAGATATAGTTGCAGGGTACAGTGAAATACTTCAGATCCGAGCTCGAACTGTGCAGGTGTGAATGAAGCAATGAAACATAAAGTACCAGTCAAACGTTTGGACACACCTACTCATTCAAGAGTTTTTCTTTATTTTTTACTATTTTCTACATTGTAGAACAACAGTGAAGACATCAACATTATAAAATAACACATATGGAATCATGTAGTAGCCAAAAAAGTGTTAAATAAAATCAAAATATATTTTATATTTGAGATTCTTCAAAGTAGCCACCTTTTGCCTTGATGACAGCTTTGCTTTCTCTTGGTATTCTCTCAACCAGCTTCATGAGGTAGTCACCTGGAATGCATTTCAATTAGCAGGTGTGCCTTGTTAAAAGTACATTTGTGGAATTACTTTCCTTCTTAATGCATTTGAGACAATCAGTTGTGTTGTGACAAGGTAGGGGTGGTATAATTTGGTAAAAGACCAAGTACATATTATGGCAGGAACCGCACAAATAAGCAAAGAGAAAGGACAGTCCATCATTACTTTAATGTCACACCCTGATCTGTTTCACTTGTCTTTGTGTTTGTCTCCACCCCCCTCCAGGTGTCGCCCGTCTTCCCCATTATCCCCTGTGTATTTATACCCGTGTTCTCCGTCTGTTGCCAGTTCGTTTTGTTCATTCATACCTACCAGCGTTTTCCCCCTTGCTCCTGACCTCTGCCTGCCCTGACCCTGGGGGCCTGCCTACCGTCCCGTACCTTTGCCCCACTACTCTGTATTACCGACCCCTGCCTGACCCTGGGCCTGCCTACCGTCCCGTACCTTTGCCCCACTACTCTGTATTACCGACCCCTGCCTGACCCTGGGCCTGCCTACCGTCCCGTACCTTTGCCCCACTACTCTGGATTACCGACCCCTGCCTGACCCTGGGCCTGCCTACCGTCCCGTAACTTTGCCCCACTACTCTGGATTACCGACCCCTGCCTGACCCTGGGCCTGCCCCGTAACTACCGTCCCCCCTGCCTGACCTTTGCCCCACTACTCTGTATTACCGACCCCTGCCTGACCCTGGGCCTACCTACCGTCCCGTAACTTTGCCCCACTACTCTGGATTACCGACCCCTGCCTGACCCTGGGCCTGCCTACCGTCCCGTACCTTTGCCCCACTACTCTGTATTACCGACCCCTGCCTGACCCTGGGCCTACCTACCGTCCCGTACCTTTGCCCCACTACTCTGGATTACCGACCCCTGCCTGACCCTGGGCCTGCCTACCGTCCCGTAACTTTGCCCCACTACTCTGGATTACCGACCCCTGCCTGACCCTGGGCCTGCCTACCGTCCCGTACCTTTGCCCCACTACTCTGTATTACCGACCCCTGCCTGACCCTGGGCCTACCTACCGTCCCGTAACTTTGCCCCACTACTCTGGATTACCGACCCCTGCCTGACCCTGGGCCTGCCTACCGTCCCGTACCTTTGCCCCACTACTCTGCATTACCGACCCCTGCCTGACCCTGGGCCTACCTACCGTCCCGTACCTTTGCCCCACTACTCTGGATTACCGACCCCTGTCTGACCCTGGGCCTGCCTACCGTCCCGTACCTTTGCCCCACTACTCTGGATTACCGACCCCTGTCTGACCCTGCCTACCGTCCCGTACCTTTGCCCCACTACTCTGTATTACCGACCCCTGTCTGACCCTGACCCCGTCTACCGTTGACTGCCCATGTTCAAATTAATACACTTTTGTTACTTCGACATCGTCTGTCTTACCTTCAAACGTGTTACTTTAAAGACATGAAGGTCAGTCATTACGGAAAATTTCAAAGAACTTTGAAAGTTTTTTTCAAGTGCAGTTGCAAAAAAACATCAAGCGCTATGATGAAACCGCCACAGGAAAGGAAGACCCAGAGTTACCTCTGTTGCAGCGGATATGTTCATTAAAGTTAACCGCACCTCAGATTGCAGCCCATAGAAATGCTTCCCGGAGTTGAAGTAACAGACACATCTCAACATCAACTGTTCAGAGGAGACTGCGTGAATCAGGCCCCTCGTGTTGGAAAAGCATTCCAGGTGAAGCTGGTTGAGAGAATGCCAAGAGTGTGCAAAGCTGTCATCAAGGCAAAGGGTGATATATTTTGATTTGTTTAACACTTTTTTGGTTACTACATGATTCCATGTGTTATTCCATCATTTCGATGCCTTCACTATTATTCTACAATGTAGAAAATAGTGCAAATAAAGAAACCCTTGAATGAGTAGGTGTGTCCAAACTTTTCACTGGTACTGTACATATTACGTCAACTACCTCTACCACTGCACATTGACTCGGTAGTGGTATGTATATAGATTATTTTTGGTTAAGGGCTTGTAAAGTAAGCATTTCACAGTAAAGTCTACACCTGTTGTATTCGGCCATGTGACAAATACATGCGATTTGCCTTGGCTAGGATGAGGCTACTTTACCTTAAATCAATTTACAGTTAACACCACAATAATACCAGACCTTTTTGTTCAAATACTCTTTAAATTAAGTTCACGTACATTTTGAAGTAAGTATTCAGAGATATTTTATTTGGAAAATACAAGTATTGGAAAGTATTGCAATGTATTTGAAAATACTCAACAAAAAAAAAAAACACAGATTATTTTCAAATACAAATTAATACTCCCATGCATTTGGACCCAGGTCCGTAAGAGTATTTGAAATAATGTATTTGAAAATATTGTAGCGATTTTTAACCCAAGAGAGAGGCGTGTACACATGAGGGACTTGGTTTAGAGAAGCTTGGGGACAGGCTCTCCCGAAGGAAAGGGGGGGGGTATTGTAGCGACCTTAACCGAACATCTAGCGTAGGTTCAGACCTCTTGGCGTAACGGTTAGGTTAAGGTGTTTGCTTGACCGTTGTTGGACACGAGTTCGAGTGCTGGTCGGGGCTACAATACTTTCAAATACATCCATTTAAAGTCGTTGATTTCAGCCACATTATTAGGAAATACTCAAAATACAGTATATGTATATTTAAATAAATAATAAAATACACACGTCTATATAGTACTATGTCTAGGCTATATGTGTTAACTTTAAAATCAGCTTACTTTTGACCCTGTTTTACAACATTGGAGTTGTAGGTTTGGTATCAAGAATAAGCCGATTAAAATTGGGTCAAACTGGAACAACTATACACATAACCAGAGTGGTCTTCTACGACGCTAGGCTAGATCTCCTCTCAAACCAGCTTCACATTCCGGCTCGGGGCTTCATCCGTAACTGTGGTATTATAACATACCAAACAAAAACAACAACTTGTGATTTAATAAAATACTTCTCTAATGAAAGGGGACGATGATGCAATCTTTGCGAGCGGGAGGGAATCTGATTACAAACTGGATAAACGGAGTGAACCTGCCCAGGGAACAGGTTAATATATATGGATTCGTCGCCATAGAAATGTACCTGGCTAAAAGGTGAGTCGTTGCGACTGGTTATCCTGAGTTGAACTCAAAAGTTGACCAAAGTTACCTCGCCGACGACTCAACCCTGAAATCACATATTATTGTTGGTCAGGGGAAGAACGGACCTCTGACCTCTCACCTCTGAGGGCATACGATGTACGAAGCATGTACAACCAGGATGGGGCCCATACATCACAATTCCCGGTGATATGGATTCAACTTTACATGGATAGATGAACTCTGGTCATGTAAATTAAAATCACGCCTATTATATTTGTAAAATAATTTAACTAGTATCCTAAAATCCTGCAACGGGCTAGCGTCCTGTCCAGAGGGCTACCTGTCCATCATGCTGCCTCACGCTACACAAACGACATACAGCGCATTAGGAAAGTATTCGGGGCATGTTTTCCCCCCACATCTTGTTATGTTACAGCCTTATTCTAAAAATGTATTAAATAAAAAATTAAATAAAAATCTTCAGCAATCTACACACAAATACCCCACAATGAGAAAACGGAAAAACGCGTTTAGAAATGTTTGCAAATACAAAAATACCTTACTTACATAAGTATTCAGACCTTTCGCTATGAGACTCTAAATTGAGCTCAGGTGCTTCCTGTTTCCCATTGATCATCCTTGAGATGTTTCTACAACCTGGGGTAAATTCAATTAATTGGATATGATTTGGAAAGGCACACACCTGTCTATATAAGGTCCCACAGTTGACAGTGCATGTCAGAGAAAAAAACCAAGCCTTGAGGTCGAAGGAATTATCTGAGACAGGATTGTGTCGAGGCACAGATCAGGGGAAGGGTACCAAAACATGTCTGCAGCATCGAAGGTCCCCAAGAACACAGTGGCCTCCATTCTTAAATGGAAGAAGTTTGGAACCACCAAGACTCTTCCTAGAGCTGGCCGCCCGGCCAAATTGAGCATTAAAGTTGACACTGTAATTGCTGCCAAAAGGTGCTTCA
Source organism: Oncorhynchus keta (assembly GCF_023373465.1). NCBI lineage: Eukaryota > Metazoa > Chordata > Actinopteri > Salmoniformes > Salmonidae > Oncorhynchus > Oncorhynchus keta. The sequence goes on from NC_068426.1 coordinate 3,383,803, forward strand.
ACAAAGTACTGAATATTTATGTAAATGTGTTAAAAAAAAAAAATGTATATGAGCAAAAATCTTTAAAAAAAACGTTTTGCTTTGTCTTATGGGGTAGTTTGTAGATTGCAAAAAAAAAAAAGTCATCCATTTTAGAATAAGGCTGTAACGTAACAAAATGTGGAAAATTCAAGGGGTCTGAAGGCACTGTAGGCTCCTGCCCTATAGGCCATTCTGGTTCAGATAAGGCCACTTTCCAGTTCACACAGTTCTATAGGTCTAGTATAACTTGGCCCATACAGGTATCAAACCCTCAACATCAGTGTTTGTAACGCCAGGGGCAGGAATAAACGGATTAAAGTTGGATCAACAAACAAACCTGACATATGGACCCTGTTCATAAACTTTAGGAGGAAGATAGGAAGGACAGATGTTTTCAAGCAGGAACTTTACATAAGACCACTTAAAGGTCTGAAAACATCCAACAAACTTTGATTTTGTAGTGAAATATCACTTCAAAAAAGGTTCATAACAGATTAGTTATTGAGCTCAGCAAAGAAGGGGTGACTCTTTCTCATCATGGTTTGAGAAATCAAAATCGACAAATCAGAAAAAGGCTAGGTCTGGTACGAAAATAGTTTATTATTAAAAACAATTTCCCTATCGCTGAAATATTAGGAGATTTTATTCCATTGTTTCTTTCTTTTAACTTAAAAAAGAAACAAACTTTTCATATCCTAAAGCCTTGCTGTAACATTTACCAGTTTAAAAAAACTTTACAGCAAAAAGAGGCCTTTTCGTTCATTTTTTTCCTGTCGTGATGATCAAAATTAACAACATATTGAGTGGCAACTGGCAATAAAAAAGCATATTTACAGCATCTAAACGCCCTCAGACCTCTCTTTTCTCTTCATCTGGGTCGTATTCATTAGTGCGTACCGTAGCAAAACGCTTTTGCAGCAGAAAGACGAACGTTTCTTATTGGACAAGTTCAGGTAGCTCCTCCCTGTTTCAGTCCATTTTATTCCATTTGGTACCTAATGAATACAACCCTGAATTGAATTTGGGTTTGTCAGTGTTTAAAAAAACTAAAAAAAACATTCCAGCTCTAAAGTGGGCGTGGTTACTCAGAGGTCAGGGGTCAGTCAGATAAAAACACTAAAACAGTCCTTCCAGTTACAGTATGGACTCCTGGCTTCCTTTCTTTACTTTGTCTGCAACCGATTGGACAACTGAACACATCTACCACATTGCTTTGTGAGAGCAGGAAGTGGAGGAGACGAGGAGACGAGAACAGATTATTTAGATGACCCCTTTTCAAAAGTCCTTTCCTCGTCTCCTTTCCTTCATGACCACTGATGGGTATAAGGACTGGATGTTTTTTTTTTCTTCTAATTGACATCGTATTACTGCGGATGCCAAGCACATCTTCTCTCTGTTAGGGTGGTCAACGAAGGAGAGGAGACGAGTAAAGTAGGCCATTGAGAAACCGTTAGGGAAAAGATGTAGAAGTGACCTGTAGCCACTGATCCAGGATCAGATATTCAATACAGTCCAAATGGCGCCTTACAGTACACTGACCAGAGCGCCTTACAGTACACTGACCAGAGCACCTTACAGTACACTGACCAGAGCACCTTACAGTACACTGACCAGAGCACCTTACAGTACACTGACCAGAGCACCTTACAGTACACTGACCAGAGCGCCCAGGGGACATATCCAGGAGCCTTCGGGAAAGTATTCAGAGCGCTTGACCTTTTTCCATTTAGCTACAGCCTTATTCTAAAATGTATTCAATTGTTGTTGTTTTTTTAAAACGTCAATCTAGACACAATACCCCATAATCACAAAGCAAAAAGGTGTACATTAATTTTAATATAAAAAAAATAAAAAAAACAGAAATACCTTATTTACTTAAGTATTCAGACCCTTTGCTATGAGACTCTAAATTGAGTTCAGGTACTTCCCGTTTCCCATCGATCATCCTTGGAGATGTTTCTACAACTTGATTGGGGAGATTTTGATTAGACATAAAAACCATCCCTGCCTGTAGTAAATTCAATTGATTGGACATGATTTAGAAAAAAGGCACACACCTGTCTATATAAAGGTCCCACAGTTGACAGTGCATGTCAGAGCAAAAAGCAAGCCATGAGGTTGAAGGAACTGTCCGTAGAGCTCCGAGACAGGATTGTGTCGAGGCACAGATCTGGGGAAGGGTACCAAAAAATTTCTTCAGCATTGAAGGTCCCCAAGAACACAGTGGCCTCCATTCTTAAATGGAAGTATGGAACCACCAAGAGCTGGCCGCCTGGTCAAACTGAGCAATCAGGGGAGAAGGGCCTTGGTCAGGGAGGTGATCAAGAACCCAATGGTCACTCTGACAGAGCTCTAGAGTTCCTCTATGTAGATGGGAGAACCTTCCAGAAGGACAACCATCTCAGCAGCACTCCACCAATCAGCACTCCACCAGACGGAAGCCACTTCTCTGTGAAAGGTACATGACAGCCCGCTTGGAGTTTGCCAAAAGGCACCCAAAGGACTCTCAGACCATGAGAAACAAGATTCTCTGGTCTGATGAAACCAAGATTGAACTCTTTGGCCTGAATGCCATGAGTCACATCTGGAGGAAACCTGGCACCATCCCTACGGTGAAGCATGGTGGTGGTGGCATCATCCCTACGGTGAAGCATGGTGGTGGCAGCATCATGCTGTGGGGATGTTTTTCAAGGGCAGGGACTGGGAGACTAGTCAGGATCGAAGGAAAGATATTCGGATGAAAACCTACTCCAGAGCGCTCAGGACCTCAGACCGGGGTGAAGGTTCACCTTCCAGCAGGACAACGACCCTAAGCACACAGCCAAGACAACGCAGGTGTGGCTTCAGGACAAGTCTCTGAATATCCTTGAGTGGCCCAGCCAGAGCCCTGACTTGAACCCAATCTAACATCTCTGGAGAGACCTGAAAATAGCTGTGCAGCGACGCTCCCCATCCAACCTGACAGAGCTTGAGAGGATCTGCAGAGGTGCGCCAAGCTCGTAGCGTCATACACAATAAGACTCAAGGCTGTAATCGCTGCCGAATGTGCTTCAACAAAGAACTGAGTAAAGGGTCTGAATACTTATGTAGATGTGATATTTCAGTTTTTTATTTTCAATACGTTTGGGGGAGGGGGGGGGGGCTATTTCATCCATTGTAGAATAAGGCTGTAAGGTAACAGAATGTTGAAAAACGTCAAGGGGTCTGAATATTTTCCCGAACGCTCTGTATATTACCATCCCCCTATGGCTAAGGTTACAATTGGAGGGATAAGGGGAATCTGATTCTAGATCTGTGGTTGAGGGGCAACATCAAACTAGCCTGGTCCCAGATCCGTTTGCGCTCTTGCCAGCTCCATTGCTGTAAATGTCAAGCCAAACATGACAATTCCATGAGTTAGTGACAGGAGTTGTCAAGAAGTCAGAAACAGACTGGCACCGAGGCTAACATTAAAATTAAATGTTTTTTTTAAAGTTTCATTTGGTAGCCACTAGCCTATGACTGCCTCAGTCTCCTGTGTCTCAGCCGCTTGTGTTTTCTCTATGGGGCGAGGCTGACTTGTAGGTTCAGATACACACGCCACTGGCGGTTCAGTAGCAGTCACTTCAACAGGGAATCCAGAGGGTTCTGATTCCACCTTCTGTTGGGATTGGAAGGGTTCTACAGTGGAATCTTTAGAATCTGTAGGAGGTTCTTTAGAGGGTTCTTTCGTAGCAGCAGCAACAACAGTAGTAGGTGGGGGGTTTTCTGTGTTGTTGTTGTCAGAGTTCCGGAGCTTGAGTTCCACGTTCTCTGTTTCTACCTCTGCTTTGTCTCCTAGTCGATCGTCTGTGTCCCAACGAGATGTCCTCTCTCTGTTCCTCGGTCGCCTCTGCCTCTCTCCCTCTCCTCCCTCACTCCTGCCGCGCCCCCTCTCTCCTACACCCCTCTCTCCTACCTCTCCTCTACCTCTACCCCTCTCTCCTACCTCTCCTCTACCTCTACCCCTCTCTCCTACCTCTCCTCTACCTCTACCCCTTTCTCCTACCTCTCCTCTACCTCTACCCCTCTCTCCTACCCCCTTTCTCCTACCTCTCCTCTATCTCTCCCCCTCTCTCCTACCCCCCTTTCTCCTACCTCTCCTCTATCTCTCCCCCTCTCTCCTATCCCCCTTTCTCCTACCTCTCCTCTATCTCTCCCCCTCTCTCCTACCTCTCCTCTACCCCTTTCTCCTATACCCCTTTCTCCTACCTCTCCTCTCCCCCTCTCCCCTACCTCTGATCCTCTACCTCGCTCCCTCTCTCCTCCCGCACTCCTTCCACGCTCACTCTCTCCTCCGTCTCCTCCTCTCCCTCGTTCCCTCTCTCCATCAGGACTGCTTCGTCTCTCTCTCCAGTCCCGCCTGTCTCTATCTCTCTCCCACCCTCCCCCTCCTCTCGGCTCTCCCCCGTCCTCCTGCCACCCCCCAAACCTTTCCCTTCCCTCCATCCTTTCTCCCCATCCTCCTCCTCCTCCTCTCCCTCCTTCCCCAAACCGCCTCCCCCCTCCACCAAACCTCTCCCTATCCCTCTCCCAGTCCCTCTCTCTCTCCCTGTCTGGATCCCTGTCCCTAAACCCAGGTCTCTCCCCCCTGAAGGGCCCCCTCCCCTCAATCTCCTCCGGCCCATCTGGCCCTCGAGGGCCCCCCCTCATGAAGGGTGGTGGGGGCCCCCCAGGGGGGGGCCCGTGGGGAGGGAAGGGACCCCTCATGGGATGGGAAGGGGGCATGCCCATCCCAAACCCACGTGGGCCCCCGGGCGGCAGAGGGGGGCCATCGTGGTGGATCATGTGAGGGTGGGGGCCCCTGTTGGGTGGCATCATCTGGGGTGGCATGTTGTGGTGGGGAGGGCCCCGAGGGGGGTGGGGGCCATGTGGGCCACCGTGGGGAGGAGGGAAGCGCTGCATGTGAGGTGGGGGGAGGACCGGACCAGGAGAGTGGACTGGGGGGCGCTGGAGGGGGATCATGCCGGGGCGAGCCCCAAGAAGACCTCCAGACAGCGGGATGGGACCGCCTGGTGAGCCCCCTGGAGGACCAGGCACCTGGTTACCTGATGAGGGAACAGAGAATACAGGTTTAATAGACGTGGTCTGATAAACATCTATCAGGTAACTACTAGAGACAGTAACATGGTCTGATAAACATCTATAAGGTAACTACTAGAGACAGTAACATGGCCTGATAAACATCTATCAGGTAACTACTAGAGACAGTAACATGTCTGATAAACATCTATCAGGTAACTACTAGAGACAGTAACATGTCTGATAAACATCTATCAGGTAACTACTAGAGACAGTAACATGGTCTGATAAACATCTATCAGGTAACTACTAGACTACTAGAGACAGTAACATGTCTGATAAACATCTATCAGGTAACTACTAGACTACTAGAGACAGTAACATGGTCTGATAAACATCTATCAGGTAACTACTAGACTACTAGAGACAGTAACATGGTCTGATAAACATCTATCAGGTAACTACTAGAGACAGTAACATGGTCTGATAAACATCTATCAGGTAACTACTAGACTACTAGAGACAGTAACATGTCTGATAAACATCTATCAGGTAACTACTAGAGACAGTAACATGTCTGATAAACATCTATCAGGTAACTACTAGACTACTAGAGACAGTAACATGGTCTGATAAACATCTATCAGGTAACTACTAGAGACAGTAACATGGTCTGATAAACATCTATCAGGTAACTACTAGACTACTAGAGACAGTAACATGTCTGATAAACATCTATCAGGTAACTACTAGAGACAGTAACATGGTCTGATAAACATCTATCAGGTAACTACTAGAGACAGTAACATGTCTGATAAACATCTATCAGGTAACTAACTACTAGACTACTAGAGACAGTAACATGGTCTGATAAACATCTATCAGGTAACTACTAGACTACTAGAGACAGTAACATGGCCTGATAAACATCTATCAGGTAACTAACTACTAGACTACTAGAGACAGTAACATGGTCTGATAAACATCTATCAGGTAACTACTAGACTACTAGAGACAGTAACATGGTCTGATAAACATCTATCAGGTAACTACTAGACTACTAGAGACAGTAACATGGTCTGATAAACATCTATCAGGTAACTAACTACTAGACTACTAGAGACAGTAACATGGTCTGATAAACATCTATCAGGTAACTACTAGAGACAGTAACATGTCTGATAAACATCTATCAGGTAACTACTAGAGACAGTAACATGTCTGATAAACATCTATCAGGTAACTACTAGACTACTAGAGACAGTAACATGGTCTGATAAACATCTATCAGGTAACTACTAGAGACAGTAACATGGTCTGATAAACATCTATCAGGTAACTAACTACTAGACTACTAGAGACAGTAACATGGTCTGATAAACATCTATCAGGTAACTACTAGACTACTAGAGACAGTAACATGGTCTGATAAACATCTATCAGGTAACTACTAGACTACTAGAGACAGTAACATGTCTGATAAACATCTATCAGGTAACTACTAGACTACTAGAGACAGTAACATGGTCTGATAAACATCTATCAGGTAACTAACTACTAGACTACTAGAGACAGTAACATGGTCTGATAAACATCTATCAGGTAACTAACTACTAGACTACTAGAGACAGTAACATGGTCTGATAAACATCTATCAGGTAACTAACTACTAGACTACTAGAGACAGTAACATGGTCTGATAAACATCTATCAGGTAACTAACTACTAGACTACTAGAGACAGTAACATGGTCTGATAAACATCTATCAGGTAACTACTATAGACAGTAACATGGCCTGATAAACATCTATCAGGTAACTACTAGAGACAGTAACATGGTCTGATAAACATCTATCAGGTAACTAACTACTAGACTACTAGAGACAGTAACATGGTCTGATAAACATCTATCAGGTAACTACTAGACTACTAGAGACAGTAACATGGTCTGATAAACATCTATCAGGTAACTACTAGAGACAGTAACATGGCCTGATAAACATCTATCAGGTAACTACTAGAGACAGTAACATGTCTGATAAACATCTATCAGGTAACTACTAGACTACTAGAGACAGTAACATGGTCTGATAAACATCTATCAGGTAACTACTAGAGACAGTAACATGGTCTGATAAACATCTATCAGGTAACTACTAGACTACTAGAGACAGTAACATGGTCTGATAAACATCTATCAGGTAACTACTAGACTACTAGAGACAGTAACATGTCTGATAAACATCTATCAGGTAACTACTAGAGACAGTAACATGGTCTGATAAACATCTATCAGGTAACTACTAGACTACTAGAGACAGTAACATGTCTGATAAACATCTATCAGGTAACTACTAGAGACAGTAACAGTAACATGTCTGATAAACATCTATCAGGTGACTACTAGAGACAGTAACATGGTCTGATAAACATCTATCAGGTAACTACTAGAGACAGTAACATGTCTGATAAACATCTATCAGGTAACTACTAGACTACTAGAGACAGTAACATGGTCTGATAAACATCTATCAGGTGACTACTAGAGACAGTAACATGGTCTGATAAACATCTATCAGGTAACTACTAGAGACAGTAACATGTCTGATAAACATCTATCAGGTAACTACTAGACTACTAGAGACAGTAACATGTCTGATAAACATCTATCAGGTAACTACTAGAGAAAGTAACATGGTCTGATAAACATCTATCAGGTAACTACTAGACTACTAGAGACAGTAACATGGTCTGATAAACATCTATCAGGTAACTACTAGACTACTAGAGACAGTAACATGGTCTGATAAACATCTATCAGGTAACTACTAGACTACTAGAGACAGTAACATGTCTGATAAACATCTATCAGGTAACTACTAGACTACTAGAGACAGTAACATGGTCTGATAAACATCTATCAGGTAACTACTAGAGACAGTAACATGGTCTGATAAACATCTATCAGGTAACTACTAGAGACAGTAACATGGTCTGATAAACATCTATCAGGTAACTACTAGAGACAGTAACATGGTCTGATAAACATCTATCAGGTAACTACTAGACTACTAGAGACAGTAACATGTCTGATAAACATCTATCAGGTAACTAACTACTAGACTACTAGAGACAGTAACATGTCTGATAAACATCTATCAGGTAACTACTAGAGACAGTAACATGGTCTGATAAACATCTATCAGGTAACTACTAGACTACTAGAGACAGTAACATGGTCTGATAAACATCTATCAGGTAACTACTAGACTACTAGAGACAGTAACATGTCTGATAAACATCTATCAGGTAACTAACTACTAGACTACTAGAGACAGTAACATGGTCTGATAAACATCTATCAGGTAACTAACTACTAGACTACTAGAGACAGTAACATGGTCTGATAAACATCTATCAGGTAACTACTAGACTACTAGAGACAGTAACATGTCTGATAAACATCTATCAGGTAACTACTAGACTACTAGAGACAGTAACATGGTCTGATAAACATCTATCAGGTAACTACTAGAGACAGTAACATGGTCTGATAAACATCTATCAGGTAACTACTAGACTACTAGAGACAGTAACATGTCTGATAAACATCTATCAGGTAACTACTAGACTACTAGAGACAGTAACATGGTCTGATAAACATCTATCAGGTAACTACTAGACTACTAGAGACAGTAACATGGTCTGATAAACATCTATCAGGTAACTACTAGAGACAGTAACATGTCTGATAAACATCTATCAGGTAACTACTAGAGACAGTAACATGGTCTGATAAACATCTATCAGGTAACTACTAGACTACTAGAGACAGTAACATGGTCTGATAAACATCTATCAGGTAACTACTAGACTACTAGAGACAGTAACATGGTCTGATAAACATCTATCAGGTAACTACTAGAGACAGTAACATGGTCTGATAAACATCTATCAGGTAACTACTAGACTACTAGAGACAGTAACATGGTCTGATAAACATCTATCAGGTAACTAACTACTAGACTACTAGAGACAGTAACATGGTCTGATAAACATCTATCAGGTAACTACTAGACTACTAGAGACAGTAACATGGTCTGATAAACATCTATCAGGTAACTACTAGAGACAGTAACATGGTCTGATAAACATCTATCAGGTAACTACTAGAGACAGTAACATGGTCTGATAAACATCTATCAGGTAACTACTAGACTACTAGAGACAGTAACATGTCTGATAAACATCTATCAGGTAACTACTAGAGACAGTAACATGGCCTGATAAACATCTATCAGGTAACTACTAGAGACAGTAACATGTCTGATAAACATCTATCAGGTAACTACTAGAGACAGTAACATGTCTGATAAACATCTATCAGGTAACTACTAGACTACTAGAGACAGTAACATGGTCTGATAAACATCTATCAGGTAACTACTAGACTACTAGAGACAGTAACATGGTCTGATAAACATCTATAAGGTAACTACTAGAGACAGTAACATGGTCTGATAAACATCTATCAGGTAACTACTAGACTACTAGAGACAGTAACATGGTCTGATAAACATCTATCAGGTAACTACTAGACTACTAGAGACAGTAACATGTCTGATAAACATCTATCAGGTAACTACTACTAGACAGTAACATGGTCTGATAAACATCTATCAGGTAACTACTAGAGACAGTAACATGGTCTGATAAACATCTATCAGGTAACTACTAGACTACTAGAGACAGTAACATGGTCTGATAAACATCTATCAGGTAACTAACTACTAGACTACTAGAGACAGTAACATGGTCTGATAAACATCTATCAGGTAACTACTAGACTACTAGAGACAGTAACATGGTCTGATAAACATCTATCAGGTAACTAACTACTAGACTACTAGAGACAGTAACATGGTCTGATAAACATCTATCAGGTAACTACTAGACTACTAGAGACAGTAACATGGTCTGATAAACATCTATCAGGTAACTACTAGAGACAGTAACATGGTCTGATAAACATCTATCAGGTAACTACTAGAGACAGTAACATGGTCTGATAAACATCTATCAGGTAACTAACTACTAGACTACTAGAGACAGTAACATGTCTGATAAACATCTATCAGGTAACTAACTACTAGACTACTAGAGACAGTAACATGGCCTGATAAACATCTATCAGGTAACTACTAGAGACAGTAACATGGTCTGATAAACATCTATCAGGTAACTACTAGAGACAGTAACATGTCTGATAAACATCTATCAGGTAACTACTAGACTACTAGAGACAGTAACATGGTCTGATAAACATCTATCAGGTAACTACTAGACTACTAGAGACAGTAACATGGTCTGATAAACATCTATCAGGTAACTACTAGAGACAGTAACATGGTCTGATAAACATCTATCAGGTAACTACTAGACTACTAGAGACAGTAACATGGTCTGATAAACATCTATCAGGTAACTACTAGAGACAGTAACATGTCTGATAAACATCTATCAGGTAACTACTAGAGACAGTAACATGGTCTGATAAACATCTATCAGGTAACTACTAGAGACAGTAACATGGTCTGATAAACATCTATCAGGTAACTACTAGACTACTAGAGACAGTAACATGGTCTGATAAACATCTATCAGGTAACTACTAGACTACTAGAGACAGTAACATGGTCTGATAAACATCTATCAGGTAACTACTAGACTACTAGAGACAGTAACATGGTCTGATAAACATCTATCAGGTAACTACTAGAGACAGTAACATGGTCTGATAAACATCTATCAGGTAACTACTAGAGACAGTAACATGGTCTGATAAACATCTATCAGGTAACTACTAGAGACAGTAACATGGTCTGATAAACATCTATCAGGTAACTACTAGACTACTAGAGACAGTAACATGGTCTGATAAACATCTATCAGGTAACTACTAGACTACTAGAGACAGTAACATGGTCTGATAAACATCTATCAGGTAACTACTAGACTACTAGAGACAGTAACATGGTCTGATAAACATCTATCAGGTAACGACTATAGACAGTAACATGGCAGTCCGCTGTGCTGGTATGTGTGGTCCTTGTCTTCCACAGAGGTTAGGTCAGGACTCCATGCTGTGCAAAACACATAATTACCCCTTAAAGCCCCTCACTTTACTCTACTCTGCGCTCCAATCGACTCTCCGCCCCCTCCAATCGACTCTCCGCCCCCTCCAATCGACTCTCCGCCCCCTCCAATCGACTCTCCGCCCCCTCCAATCGACTCTCCGCCCTCTTCCTCTACAACCTTTAGTAAAAGACTATTCTACTATGATGTCTGATTAAGGTTACAAACCCAGGCCGGCTGGATCCAGAGACAGTTCAACTACCCCTACACCCCCTGCTGCTGAGGGAGGGGGGCCAGAGGGGCCCAATGGCATCGACCCAGGCGGAAGGAAACCTGGTGGAGAGAGAGAGAGAAAGACTCAGGCTTGTGAGATGGACAGCTTTATATAGATACAGTAGACTGATGTTTGAGAATGAGTGATTGAAATAGAGAGGGAGAGAGAAGAGAGATATCTTGATAGAGAGAGATATCTTGATAGAGAAAGGTTTTGAGAGAGAGATATCTTAAAAGAGATATCTTGATAGCGAGAGATATCTTAAGAGATATCTTGATAGCTAGAGATATCTCAATAGAGAGATATCTTGAGAGAGATAACTTGAGAGATTTCTTGATAGAGATAGGTTTTGAGAGAGAGATCTGGATAGAGAAAGGTTTTGAGAGAGAGAGAGATCTTAAGAGAGAGATATCTTGATAGAGAAAGGTTTTGAGAGAGAGAGAGATCTTAAGAGAGAGATATCGAGACAGAGGTTTTGAGAGAGAGATATCGAGACAGAGAGGTTTTGAGAGAGAGAGATATCGAGACAGAGGTTTTGAGAGAGAGATATCGAGACAGAGGTTTTGAGAGAGAGATATCGAGACAGAGGTTTTGAGAGAGAGATATCGAGACAGAGAGGTTTTGAGAGAGAGATATCGAGACAGAGAGGTTTTGAGAGAGAGATATCGAGACAGAGGTTTTGAGAGAGAGATATCGAGACAGAGGTTTTGAGAGAGAGATATCGAGACAGAGAGGTTTTGAGAGAGAGATATCGAGACAGAGAGGTTTTGAGAGAGATATCGAGACAGAGAGGTTTTGAGAGAGATATCGAGACAGAGAGGTTTTGAGAGAGAGATATCGAGACAGAGAGGTTTTGAGAGAGATATCGAGACAGAGAGGTTTTGAGAGAGATATCGAGACAGAGAGGTTTAGAGAGAGATATCGAGACAGAGGTTTTGAGAGTTTTGAGACAGAGAGAGAGAGATATCGAGACAGAGAGGTTTTGAGAGAGAGATATCGAGACAGAGAGGTTTTGAGAGAGAGATATCGAGACAGAGAGGTTTTGAGAGAGAGATATCGAGACAGAGGTTGTGAGAGAGAGATATCGAGACAGAGGTTTTGAGAGAGAGATATCGAGACAGAGGTTTTGAGAGAGAGATATCGAGACAGAGGTTTTGAGAGAGAGATATCGAGACAGAGGTTTTGAGAGAGATATCGAGACAGAGAGGTTTTGAGAGAGATATCGAGACAGAGAGGTTTTGAGAGAGATATCGAGACAGAGAGGTTTTGAGAGAGATATCGAGACAGAGAGGTTTTGAGAGAGAGATATCGAGACAGAGAGGTTTTGGGAGAGAGATATCGAGACAGAGGTTTTGAGAGAGAGATATCGAGACAGAGAGGTTTAGAGAGAGATATCGAGACAGAGGTTTTGAGAGAGATATGGAGACAGAGAGGTTTTGAGAGAGAGATATCGAGACAGAGATGTTTTGAGAGAGAGATGTCGAGAGAGATATCGAGACAGAGAGGTTTTGAGAGAGAGATATCGAGACAGACAGAGGTTTTGAGAGAGAGATATCGAGACAGAGAGGTTTTGAGAGAGAGATATCGAGACAGAGAGGTTTTGAGAGAGAGATATCGAGACAGAGGTTTTGAGAGAGAGATATCGAGACAGAGGTTTTGAGAGAGAGATATCGAGACAGAGGTTTTGAGAGAGATATCGAGACAGAGGTTTTGAGAGAGAGATATCGAGACAGAGAGGTTTTGAGAGAGAGATATCGAGACAGAGAGGTTTTGAGAGAGAGATATCGAGACAGAGAGGTTTTGAGAGAGAGATATCGAGACAGAGGTTTTGAGAGAGAGATATCGAGACAGAGGTTTTGAGAGAGAGATATCGAGACAGAGGTTTTGAGAGAGAGATATCGAGACAGAGAGGTTTTGAGAGAGATCGAGACAGAGAGGTTTTGAGAGAGATATCGAGACAGAGGGTTTTGAGAGAGAGATATCGAGACAGAGAGGTTTTGAGAGAGATATATCGAGACAGAGGTTTTGAGAGAGATTTTTTGAGAGAGAGATATCGAGACAGAGAGGTTTTGAGAGAGAGATATCGAGACAGAGAGTTTTGAGAGAGAGATATCGAGACAGAGAGGTTTTGAGAGAGAGATATCGAGACAGAGAGGTTTTGAGAGAGATATCGAGACAGAGGTTTTGAGAGAGATATCGAGACAGAGGTTTTGAGAGAGAGATATCGAGACAGAGGTTTTGAGAGAGAGATATCGAGACAGAGGTTTTGAGAGAGAGATATCGAGACAGAGGTTTTGAGAGAGATATCGAGACAGAGAGGTTTTGAGAGAGAGATATCGAGACAGAGAGGTTTTGAGAGAGAGATATCGAGACAGAGGTTTTGAGAGAGAGATATCGAGACAGAGGTTTTGAGAGAGATATCGAGACAGAGGGTTTTGAGAGAGAGATATCGAGACAGAGGTTTTGAGAGAGAGATATCGAGACAGAGGTTTTGAGAGAGAGATATCGAGACAGAGGTTTTGAGAGAGAGATATCGAGACAGAGGTTTTGAGAGAGAGATATCGAGACAGAGAGGTTTTGAGAGAGAGATATTGAGACAGAGGTTTTGAGAGAGAGATATCTCGTAAGTGTTACCAGGTGGCATCATCTGCATGGGGTTGAACCTTGGTCCCGGTCTCATGAAGGAGGGAGGAGGACCGGGCGGGACACCAGGGGGGAAGGAAGGGGGAGGCAGGCCCATGGGGGGACCACCAGGAGGGCCAGGCCCAGGGGGGAAGGAGGGGTGCTGCTGGAGAGAACCTACACTTCCCATCGACTGCACCTGGACCGGATGCACCTGGGGTAGAGGAGACGCAGAGGGAGGAGCCTGTTAGACAGAGGGTTGTAGACTGACCCAACTGGAATCTATAAATAAAAAAAGGGGAATAAACTAAAAATACCTGTACAGGAGCGTCTACAGGTGCGGTCCCAGCTGCGTCCTCCAGTGTGGCTAACGGCTCAGAGCGGCCATTTTGTCTGAACTCCTCTGGTGTCTCCTGGTTGTTCTGAACACACCTCCACTCTGTCAAACAAGGGACACGTGGTCAGACAGGTAGTGTACAGGTACCTGTGTGTGTGCGAGCGTCGAACCGCAAGGCAAAACTTGTCTGCTGTTCTAGCCTCGTAGCTGCCACGTTGTAGCAGCGTGAAACACACCTGTAAACAGGTGCAGAACGAAGCCTTGCAACACGCTCATCTCTATATCTGTGGTGGCCACGTCGCTGAGGCTTAAGACTGTCAGAGCAGCACACATATTACTGCACCTGTACATAGCCCATCTATAATTTATCCCAAACAGCTACCTCTTCCCTTACTGCATTTATTTACTTTGCTCCTTTGCACCCCATTATTTCTATCTCTACTTTGCACATTCTTCCACTGCCAATCAACCGTTCCAGTGTTTTACTTGCTATATTGTATTTACTTTGCCACCATGGCCTTTTTTTGCCTTTACCTCCCTTATCTCACCTCATTTGCTCACATCGTATATAGACTTATTTCTACTGTATTATTGACTGTATGTTTGTTTCCTCCATGTGTAACTCTGTGTTGTTGTTTATGTCTAACTACTTTGATTTATCTTGGCCAGGTCACAATTATAAATGAGAACTTGTTCTCAACTTGCCTACCTGGTTAAATAAAGGTGTTCTCAACTTGCCTACCTGGTTAAATAAAGGTGTTCTCAACTTGCCTACCTGGTTAAATAAAGGTGTTCTCAACTAGCCTACCTGGTTAAATAAAGGTGTTTTCAACTAGCCTACCTGGTTAAATAAAGGGTGTTCTCAACTAGCCTACCTGGTTAAATAAAGGGTGTTCTCAACTTGCCTACCTGGTTAAATAAAGGTGTTCTCAACTTGCCTACCTGGTTAAATAAAGGTGTTCTCAAAATTGTGGCATTTCTATCTGGAATTAGAACATTTTAGTACTGAACATGGCCCAGGTGGTGTAAATACCTGGGTTCCAGTGTTTACCTGGTTAAATAAAGGTGTTATTACCTGGGTCCTGGTTAAATAAAGGTGAAATGAAAATTGTGGCATTTCTATCTGCAGAATTCCAGAACATTTTAGTACTGAACATGGCCCAGGTGTGTGTTATTACCTGGGTCCAGTGTTTCTGGGTCCAGTGTGTGTTATTACCTGGGTCCAGTGTTTCTGGGTCCAGTGTGTGTTATTACCTGGGTCCAGTGTGTCTGGGTCCAGTGTGTGTTATTACCTGGGTCCAGTGTGTCTGGGTCCAGTGTGTGTTATTACCTGGGTCCAGTGTGTCTGGGTCCAGTGTGTGTTATTACCTGGGTCCAGTGTGTGTTATTACCTGGGTCCAGTGTGTCTGGGTCCAGTGTGTCTGGGTCCAGTGTGTGTTATTACCTGGGTCCAGTGTGTGTTATTACCTGGGTCCAGTGTGTGTTATTACCTGGGTCCAGTGTGTCTGGGTCCAGTGTGTCTGGGCCCAGTGTGTGTTATTACCTGGGTCCAGTGTGTCTGGGTCCAGTGTGTGTTATTACCTGGGTCCAGTGTGTCTGGGTCCAGTGTGTCTGGGCCCAGTGTGTGTTATTACCTGGGTCCAGTGTGTCTGGGTCCAGTGTGTCTGGGCCCAGTGTGTGTTATTACCTGGGTCCAGTGTGTCTGGGTCCAGTGTGTGTTATTACCTGGGTCCAGTGTGTGTTATTACCTGGGTCCAGTGTGTCTGGGTCCAGTGTGTCTGGGTCCAGTGTGTGTTATTACCTGGGTCCAGTGTGTGTTATTACCTGGGTCCAGTGTGTCTGGGTCCAGTGTGTGTTATTACCTGGGTCCAGTGTGTGTTATTACCTGGGTCCAGTGTGTCTGGGTCCAGTGTGTCTGGGTCCAGTGTGTGTTATTACCTGGGTCCAGTGTGTCTGGGTCCAGTGTGTGTTATTACCTGGGTCCAGTGTGTCTGGGTCCAGTGTGTCTGGGTCCAGTGTGTGTTATTACCTGGGTCCAGTGTGTCTGGGTCCAGTGTGTGTTATTACCTGGGTCCAGTGTGTCTGGGTCCAGTGTGTGTTATTACCTGGGTCCAGTGTGTCTGGGTCCAGTGTGTCTGGGTCCAGTGTGTGTTATTACCTACCTGGGTCCAGTGTGTCCTGGGTCCAGCGTGTGTTATTACCTGGGTCCAGTGTGTCTGGGTCCAGTGTGTGTTATTACCTGGGTCCAGTGTGTCTGGGTCCAGTGTGTGTTATTACCTTACCTGGGTCCAGTGTGTGTTATTACCTGGGTCCAGTGTGTGTTATTACCTGGGTCCAGTGTGTGTTATTACCTGGGTCCAGTGTGTCTGGGTCCAGTGTGTGTTATTACCTGGGTCCAGTGTGTCTGGGTCCAGTGTGTGTTATTACCTGGGTCCAGTGTGTCTGGGTCCAGCGTCCCTCCCTCTCTGACGTCCTCTAGCTGGTCCTGTCGTATCTTCGACCAGGGGATGAAGGTAACGCCCAGCTCCACATCCCAGTACAGCTTCAACTCCGCCTTGATCCCTTTATTCAAGGCCCACGCGATCTGGGGAACGAGGCGACAATATACACATTCAATTAAATCAATATTCATATTTACTTTCATACATTGATGGTCGGTCTCCCGGACACCGACTTAGCCTTAGTCATAAACTAAGAAGCACTTAAGTGAACGTGCTTTTTAAGATTGTAAAATTTTTACGATTAATAATCTGGCCCTTTGTTCTAACAAAGCCCACATACCTTGATGGCTTTCTGGTTGACTTTGTAGGATCCTCTGCTGAGTTTCTGCAGAGCTCTGAATGCATCCTGTCTGTGGACCATGACGATGTAGGCACAACCTCGAGGAGGAATCATCTGAGGGTGGAGAGGAGAGGAGGGGAGAGAGAGGAGGGGAGAGAGGGGAGGGGAGAGAGAGGAGGGGAGAGAGAGGAGGGGAGAGAGAGGAGGGGAGAGAGAGGAGGGGAGAGAGAGGAGAGAGAGAGGAAGGAGAGAGAGGAAGGAGATTACCAAGTGAATTGGAAGATATTGGCACGAGAAATCAGATTCTACAGTTGAATGATTTAAGAGCAACCTAAAGAGTCAGTGTGTGGTTTCAACACAGTAAACTTACATTGATGGAGTCTATCTGTCCAAACTCCTCCAGTAGACAGGCTACATCCTGCTGCTGGGTTCTCTTGTCTAGCTGACCCACCCACAGAGTGGTACTACACACTGGAGGAGAGGGGGGACATGGGGAGGGGGAGAGAGAGAGAGAGAGAGAGACAGAGAGACAGAGAGAGAGAGACAGAGAGAGAGAGACAGAGAGAGAGAGAGAGAGAGAGAGAGAGAGAGAGAGAGAGAGAGACAGAGACAGAGAGAGAGAGAGACAGACAGACAGAGACAGAGACAGACAGACAGAGACAGAGAGAGACAGAGAGAGAGAGAGACAGACAGAGAGAGACAGAGAGAGACACAGAGACAGACAGAGACAGACAGAGACAGACAGAGACAGAGAGAGACAGAGAGAGACAGAGAGAGAGAGACAGAGAGAGAGAGAGAGAGAGAGAGAGAGAGAGAGAGAGAGACAGAGAGAGAGACACAGAGAGAGAGACACAGAGACAGAGACAGAGAGAGAGAGAGACAGAGAGAGAGAGACACAGAGAGAGAGAGAGAGACAGAGAGAGAGAGAGAGACACAGAGAGAGACAGACACAGAGACAGAGAGAGAGAGAGAGAGAGAGAGACACAGAGAGAGAGAAAGACAGGTTGAGAGAGAAAGACAGGTTGAGAGAGAAAGACAGGTTGAGAGAGAAAGACAGGGGGAGAGAGTGTGAAATAATGACAGATTAAGTGACAATGATTCACATTGGAAAGGGAACGGGAACCAATAATAAAAAAGTTTAAAAAAATAATATATATATATATATAGACAGTGGACAAAACATTAAGAACACCTGCTCTTTCCATGACAGACTGACTAGGTGAAGAGAGAGAGTTGTCTCACCGCTCAGCGTGTCAGCCTTGGGCTGTGGCAGTCCTTTCTGTCGTCTCTCCCTCTCCCTCTCCTTCTCCTTCTCCCTCTCCCTGCGTTCCTGGGAGCGTGACCGCGGGGAGTGTCTGCGGCGGTCTCTGGACCGGTGTGTTCTAGAGATGGACCGCGACCGCCTCCTCTTAGGAGACCTAGAGAGAGAGAGAGACAGACACAAATCACATACCTCTTATATTGGCTAGCGTCGGAAAATCCCACACCTCGTAAGCAACAGCACAAGGTCTGAGAGATGATAGGAGTTCATTTCCAGGGTTGGGAAATTAACTCCCGCCAAAAATGAGGGTTGATTTTTGTAATTCGCGGGTAAGAATGTCTATTTTCACCAGCCACGTTGGTGGGAAGAGTTTATTTTCTTCGATCCTAAAGCCCACATGTAGAAGTTGGTCAAAGTGACGAGACAGTATTCTAAAAACTTTGTCCTCGTCTTTTGTCGGCATCCTTTTGTTCACACGTCAGGTTTCTTATTTATTTATTTTATTTTCAAATGTTTAGTTTAAGTTTTCTGCAACCGTTGCAAGAGACTGGAGATTCTGTTTCCGTCACCAGGTGTCTGTGAGGGCCCAGTTACCACGGTAACGGCCCGCCCCTTAAAGGGGCAGCGACGCATGGAACGCTCCCAAAAAACATTTCATTCATCAACTTGCAGGTTCATTTCTTATCATTAAGAAAAGAAGAAAAAAACCACTAAAATACTTAAAATTGTTCTCCTACATTTATTTGTGTACTTGTACATTTCATCCGGGACACGTCGTGCCTAAGAACAGACCTTAGTCGTGTTATATTGGCCATAAACCCCCCCCCTACGTGCCTTATTGCTAAAATATACCGTGATAACTCAGCACTTTGTGGCAGGGCAGGACACTATTGATTCTTGCTGTTCAGTTGTAGAATCTGTTTTCACTATTGTATCTAAATTATTTATTTTAATATTACATTGGTTAAAAGACTCAGTGAGCAATATACCATATTACTGCTTCCTAGTAATACATGTCTTGTTTTTTTAGAAACATCACAGAATGAATGCTTACTTTATTTATTTTTAAATGGCAAAATATATTTTGGCTGCTTAATTAACCAAAAAGTTAATTTCAGGCCCTGATAGGAACTGGCCATCTGAACGCTGTCTTTAGAC
Organism: Oncorhynchus keta; assembly: GCF_023373465.1. Classification (NCBI taxonomy): domain Eukaryota; kingdom Metazoa; phylum Chordata; class Actinopteri; order Salmoniformes; family Salmonidae; genus Oncorhynchus; species Oncorhynchus keta. Next base: position 3,403,432 of record NC_068426.1, read on the forward strand.
GTTAACCAATAGGGACTGGCCATTTGAGCGCTGTCTTTAGACGATAACTAATAGGAACTGGCCATTTGAGCGCTGTCTTTAGACGATAACTAATAGGAACTGGCCATTTGAGCGCTGTCTTTAGACGTTAACCAATAGGAACTGGCCATTTGAGCGCTGTCTTTAGACGTTAACCAATAGAAACTGGCCATCTGACCAGCACTCACCTAGATCCCGATGGTGACTTCCTGCCATCTGGTCGGTGTCTTCCATCCTTCATGGAGGGGGGGTCCAGGTCCATATTCATATCCTGACAAGAAGAAACCATAACATTCACAACATCAGTAAGTTTGTAAATATGTTAGTACCATTAAATTGTTGCATGAACAGGAAGAACACCTTCAATGCATGATGAGTTCTGAGAAGTGATACACATTAACTGACTAATTGAATATTCCAAATCATATGACCATTTTGGGGCGGCAGGTAGCCTAGCGGTTAGAGGCTGGGAAGCCTAGCGGTTAGAGGCTGGGAAGCATAGCGGTTAGAGGCTGGGAAGCCTAGCGGTTAGAGGCTGGGAAGCCTAGCGGTTAGAGGCTGGGAAGCCTAGCGGTTAGAGGCTGGGAAGCCTAGCGGTTAGAGGCTGGGAAGCCTAGCGGTTAGAGGCTGGGTAGCCTAGCGGTTAGAGGTTGGGAAGCCTAGCGGTTAGAGGCTGGGAAGCCTAGCGCTTAGAGGCAGGAAGCCTAGCGGTTAGAGGCAGGTAGCCTAGCGGTTAGAGGCTGGGAAGCCTAGCGGTTAGAGGCTGGGAAGCATAGCGGTTAGAGGCTGGGAAGCCTAGCGGTTAGAGGCTGGGAAGCCTAGCGGTTAGAGGCTGGGAAGCCTAGCGGTTAGAGGCTGGGAAGCCTAGCGGTTAGAGGCTGGGAAGCCTAGCGGTTAGAGGCTGGGAAGCCTAGCGGTTAGAGGCTGGGTAGCCTAGCGGTTATAGGTTGGGTAGCCTAGCGGTTAGAGGCTGGGAAGCCTAGCGCTTAGAGGCAGGAAGCCTAGCGGTTAGAGGCAGGAAGCTTAGCGGTTAGAGGCTGGGTAGCCTAGCGGTTAGAGGCTGGGTAGCCTAGCGGTTAGAGGCTGGGAAGCCTAGCGGTTAGAGGCTGGGAAGCCTAGCGGTTAGAGGCTGGGAAGCCTAGCGGTTAGAGGCTGGGAAGCCTAGCGGTTAGAGGCAGGAAGCCTAGCGGTTAGAGGCTGGGAAGCCTAGCGGTTAGAGGCAGGAAGCCTAGCGGTTAGAGGCAGGAAGCCTAGCGGTTAGAGGCAGGAAGCCTAGCGGTTAGAGGCTGGGTAGCCTAGCGGTTAGAGGCAGGAAGCTTAGCGGTTAGAGGCAGGAAGCCTAGTGGTTAGAGCGTTGGGTCAGTAACCGAAAGGTTGCTAGATCGAATCCCCGAGCTGACAAGGTCAAAATCTGTTGCTCTGCCCCTGAACAGGGCAGTTAACCCATTGTTCCTAGACTGTCATTGTAAAATAAGTGTTAACTGACTTGCCTAGTTAAATAATAAAACAATACAAAATAAATAATAAAGATTGGACTGGTCTATTAAATTAAAGGGCAGGATTACTATTTTCATGTTGTCATGACGTGACCCTTTCTCGGCATAGATCGTGCCCCCCCTCTCTCCTACACCCAGGTTCTGTTATCTCAGGTTGTAAATTCCTGGAGGAGACTCTCTCCTCATGGCAATGCAGTATAGAGAGAGAGTTTCACAGTAGAACAAAGGAACTAGGGTTAGGGAACCTCCCCTATCATTTCCCTGTAACCATAGCTACTGTTTGTGTGTTTATGCATTTCTGTGATTATTTAGTTTGTAAATAAATTATTAAGACAATTGGTGTATGGATGATTCATAGAAAAGGCTGGGTTCGTGCAGATAACCATCGATTTACGGCGTTTGGAATGAGACTAATGTGAGGTAAAGACTAATTAACCTCTTGAAACTAGGGGGCACTATTTTCATTTTTGGAAAAATAATGTTCCCAAAGTAAATGGGCTATTTTTCAGGACCAGATAATAGAATATGCATATAATTGACAGCTTAGGATAAAAAAAAATATTGTCTGTGAGTATAACAGAACTGATATTGCAGGCGAACGCCTGAGAAAAATCCAATCAGGAAAAGGGATATCAACCCAGATTCCATTTTCTATGGCTTCCCTAATGTGTCTAGTGTCACAAGACATAGTTTCAGGCTTTTATTTTGAAAAAATGTGCGTGAGCAACAACATTGCGTCAGTGGTCAGCTGGTGGCTCTCAGAGTGATATGTGCGTAGATAGACAAATGCGGCCATTGTTTCTCTCACTCCTAATAAGAAGACAACTGACCCGGTTGATAAATTATCGAATAGATATTTGAAAAACACCTTGAGGATTGATTATAAAAAACGTTTGCCATGTTTCTGTCGATATTATGGATCTAATTTGGAATATTTTTCGGCGTTGTCGTGACCGCAGTTTCCGGTGGATTTCTCAACCAAACGTGAAGAACAAGCGGAGGTATTTCGGCTATAAAAATCATCTTTATGGGACAAAATGAACATTTGCTGTCTAACTGGGAGTCTCGTGAGTGAAAACATCCGAAGCTAATCAAAAGGCAAACAAATCATTTGATTGCTTTTCTGATTTTCGTGACCAAGCTTCCTGCTGCTAGCTGGACATAATGCTATGCTAGGCTATCGATAAACTTACATAAAATGCTTGTCTTGCTTTGGCTGCAATTTCAAAATCTGAGATGACAGGGTGATTAACAAAAGGCCAAGCTGTGTTTCACTATATTTCACTTGTGATTTCATGAATATGAATATTTTCTAGTAATATTTTTGGTCCGTTGCGCTATGCTAATTCGTGTCAGTTGATGATAATTCTCCCGGATCCGGGATGGGTAGTTCCAAGAGTTAATTAGAAGACTAAGTGATGAGATATTAAAATATCTGAAAGTTACACTAGGAAAATGATAACTTTGTAATCTGAAGATGTTCCGCGGTTCCCTCGACTTCCTAGTTAATTACATTTACATGATTAGTTTAATCACGTAATAATAATTAGAGAATTTATTCGATAAAACAACAGTCTTCACTTTAATGATGCCAAAGACACGACAATGTTTTTAACCATTCATACCTAATAAAACACAATTCAAATCTATTAATCTAACTAATCTCACCTGTTCCTGCTGGCCCACGTGTTGGCCAAAGGCGTCCTTGTTTGGAGGGTATCCCCCAGGGAAGCCTGGAGGTCCTGTACCAGGGAGGAGCTGACCTGGAGGAACCACCATTCCTGGGTAGGCCTGGCCCGGCAGCAAACCATAGCCCTGTAGCTGGCCGTTAGGAGGCAGAGATATCTGGAAGGAGGGTGAAAGACAAGGAGAGTTTTGTTTTAATACTGTGTATGTGTTCTGAGAGAGAGAGAGAGAAGAGAAAGGGGGGAGAGAGAGAGAGAGAGAGAGAGAGAAGGAGAGGAGAGACAGAGGGAGGGAGAGGGGAGAGAGGAGAGGGGAGAGGAGAGAGAGGAGAGAGAGAAGAGAGGAGAGAGAGACAAATGGAGAGCAAGATCAGTATATTACCTGGTGTGTGAGGTCTTGGGCCATGTTAATTACCTGCCGTGTGAGGTCTTGGGCCATGTTAATTACCTGGCGTGTGAGGTCTTGGGCCATGTTAATTACCTGGCGTGTGAGGTCTTGGGCCATGTTAATTACCTGGCGTGTGAGGTCTTGGGCCATGTTAATTACCTGGTGTGTGAGGTCTTGGGCCATGTTAATTACCTGGTGTGTGAGGTCTTGGGCCATGTTAATTACCTGGTGTGTGAGGTCTTGGGCCATGTTAATTACCTGGCGTGTGAGGTCTTGGGCCATGTTAATTACCTGGCGTGGGAGGTCTTGGACCATGTTAATTACCTGGCGTGGGAGGTCTGAGACCATGTTAATTACCTGGCGTGGGAGGTCTTGGGCCATGTTAATTACCTGGTGTGGGAGGTCTGAGACCATGTTAATTACCTGGCGTGGGAGGTCTTGGACCATGTTAATTACCTGGCGTGGGAGGTCTGAGACCATGTTAATTACCTGGCGTGGGAGGTCTTGGGCCATGTTAATTACCTGGTGTGGGAGGTCTGAGACCATGTTAATTACCTGGTGTGGGAGGTCTGAGACCATGTTAATTACCTGGCGTGGGAGGTCTTGGACCATGTTAATTACCTGGCGTGGGAGGTCTGAGACCATGTTAATTACCTGGTGTGTGAGGTCTTGGACCATGTTAATTACCTGGTGTGTGAGGTCTTGGGCCATGTTAATTACCTGGTGTGTGAGGTCTTGGGCCATGTTAATTACCTGGTGTGTGAGGTCTTGGGCCATGTTAATTACCTGGCGTGGGAGGTCTGAGACCATGTTAATTACCTGGTGTGTGAGGTCTTGGACCATGTTAATTACCTGGCGTGGGAGGTCTTGGACCATGCCCATCATGTGTTGTTGAAAGTGCTGGGGAAAACCTGGAGGCTGCTGGGTACTGTCAGAATGAAACAAATGCACACAGTTAACATACAGATGTACAACACACACACACACACAGTATAAGGGGAAAGGTCTTACAAAGACGTCTGGTCCTTCTTTGATTCGTCGGCTCCCTCAGGCTCATCGTCATAGTCAAAACGGTCCAACAGCGTCTAGACAAATGAGAGGAGACAAGGTTCAACAGAGTCTAGACAAACGAGAGGAGACAAGGTTCAACAGAGTCTAGACAAACGAGAGGAGACAAGGTTCAACAGAGTCTAGACAAACGAGAGGAGACAAGGTTCAACAGAGTCTAGACAAACGAGAGGAGACAAGGTTCAACAGAGTCTAGACAAACGAGAGGAGACAAGGTTCAACAGAGTCTAGACAAACGAGAGGAGACAAGGTTCAACAGAGTCTAGACAAACGAGAGGAGACAAGGTTCAACAGAGTCTAGACAAACGAGAGGAGACAAGGTTCAACAGAGTCTAGACAAACGAGAGGAGACAAGGTTCAACAGAGTCTAGACAAACGAGAGGAGACAAGGTTCAACAGAGTCTAGACAAACGAGAGGAGACAAGGTTCAACAGAGTCTAGACAAACGAGAGGAGACGAGGTTCAACAGAGACACATTGTTTTCCATTTCCACGCCTGCCTGTTGTCAATAGCGTTAATAACGTCAATGTGTTCGAATACCCCGAGCGCCCTGGAGCAGGTTTTCATCAAGGATCTCTGTACTTTGTTTCGTTCATCTTTCCCTTGATCCTGACTAGTCTCCCAATCCCTGCTACTGAAAAACATCCCCCCAGCATGATGCTGCCACCACCATGCTTCACCGTAGGGATGGTGCCAGGTTTCCTCCAGACGTGACGCTTGGCATTCAGGACAAAGAGTTCAACCTTGGTTTCATCAGACCAGGGCATCGTGTTTCTCATGGTCTGAGTCTTTAGGTACCTTTTTGTCAAACTCCAGGAGTGTCATGTCATATGCCTTTTAGAGAGGAGTGGCTTCCGTCTGGCCAGTCTACTATAAAGGCCTGATTGGTGGAGTGCTGCAGAGATGGGAGAACCTTCCAGAAGGACAACCATCTCCACAGAGGAACTCTGGAGCTCTGTCAGAGTAATCATCAGGTTCTTGGTCACCTCCCTGAACAAGGCCCTTCTCACCTGATTGCTCAATTTGACCAGGTGGCCAGCTCTAGGAAGAGTCTTGGTGGTTCCAAACATCTTCCATTTAAGAGTGATGGAGGCCACTGTGTTCTTGGGGACCTTCAATGCTGCAGACATTTTTTGGTACCCTTCCCAGCTCTTTGCCTCGACACAATCCTGTCTCGGAGCTCTACAGACAGTTCCTTTGACCTTATGGCTTGGTTTTTGCTCTGATATGCACTGCCAACTGTGGAACCTTGTGTTTTTTATTTTTAATACATTTGCAAAAATGTTTAAAAACCTGTTTTCACTTTGTCATTATGGGGTATTGTGATGTCATTATGGGGTATTGTGATGTCATTATGGGGTATTGTGATGTCATTATGGGGTATTGTGATGTCATTATGGGGTATTGTGATGTCATTATGGGGTATTGTGATGTCATTATGGGGTATTGTGTGTAGACTGATTCCATTGTAGAATAAAGCTGTAACGTAAGGGGTCTGAATACTTTCCCAAAGGCACTGTATGTGTTGAGATTTTCAAGAAATGTCTTGCTTTGCTGCACAGTGTATTTCTCTCGTGTGTTGTTCAGGTCGTTACTGTCAACGAGAACGTGTTTTATAAAATGACTGACCTGGTTAAATAAATCTTTTGGTTCTTCTCATTTAAATCTAAATCTAGGTTTGGTTGTTGATTTGTTCAACAGCGTAGCCTAGTGGTTAGAGCGTTGGACTAGTAACCGGAAGGTTGCGAGTTCAAACCCCCGAGCTGACAAGGTACAAATCTGTCGTTCTGCCCCTGAACAACACCCACTGTTCCTAGGCCGTCATTGAAAATAAGAATGTGTTCTTAACTGACTTGCCTGGTTAAATAAAGGTTAAAAAAATAAAAAAAATAAAAAACAGCGTCTAGACAAACGAGAGGCTACTATTACTAGAGACAAGACATTTCCCATAACAACAACAATCATTTTTGAAACGCCACCAAAAACATAAAATAAACTGAATCACCTTTACCCCGTCACTAACACCCCTGTGGGACAAGGAAGGGGAACTCTGTGGTTACAGGTCGATAGTAAGAAGAGGAACTCACAGCCACCTTGTCAAACGCTGTTTTCTGCTGGCTGAGCTCGCTGGAGGGGAGGGGGAGTCGCTGAGCGGTCGTACCCAGGGCGGGGGTCAGGGACTGGAGATGGAGCTGGGAGTGGAGGTGGTGGAGGTTGGCAGGAGGCTGGGGTTGAGCCTGGTGATGGGGTTGAGCCTGGTGCTGGGGTGGAGCCTGGTGCTGGGGTTGAGGATGGGGTTGAGCCTGGAGATGCGGCTGGAGATGGAGTTGAGCCTGGAGATGGGGTTGAGGATGAGGTTGAGCCTGGAGATGCGGCTGTGGATGAGGTTGAGCCTGGAGATGGGGTTGAGGCTGGAGATGGGGTTGAGGCTGGAGATGGGGTTGAGGCTGGAGATGCGGCTGGGGATGGGGTTGAGG
>NC_068426.1:3415563-3455563 GCF_023373465.1 Oncorhynchus keta
GCAGGTAGCATAGTGGTTAGAGTGTAGAGGCGGCAGGTAGCCTAGTGGTTAGAGTGTAGAGGGGGCAGTTAACCCACTGTTCCCCTGAACAAGGCAGTTAACCCACTGTTCCCCTGAACAAGGCAGTTAACCCACTGTTCCCCTGAACAAGGCAGTTAACTCACTGTTCCCCTGAACAAGGCAGTTAACAAGGCCCCACTGTTCCCCTGAACAAGGCAGTTAACCCACTGTTCCCTGAACAAGTTAACCCACTGTTCCCCTGAACAAGGCAGTTAACCCACTGTTCCCCTGAACAAGGCAGTTAACCCACTGTTCCCCTGAACAAGGCAGTTAACCCACTGTTCCCCTGAACAAGGCAGTTAACCCACTGTTCCCCTGAACAAGGCAGTTAACCCACTGTTCCCCGGTAGGCCGTCATTATAAATATGAATTTGTTCTTGACCGACTTGCCTAGTTAAATTAAAGGTTAAATGATATATATATTATTATTATTTTTAATGGAGACGTTCAGTCATTGCACTAATGGGCTTTAAAAATCACTTTTTCCTCACATCCTTTTGTTTAAAACATGAATAATAAATCACACGTGTGTGTGTGTGTGTGTGTGTGTGTGTGTGTGTGTGTGTGTGTGTGTGTGTGTGTGTGTGTGTGTGTGTGTGTGTGTGTGTGTGTGTGTGTGTGTGTGTGTGTGTGTGTGTGTGTGTGTGTGTGTGTGTGTGTGTGTGTGTGTGTGTGTGTGTGTGTGTGTGTGTGTGTGTGTGTGTGTGTGTGTGTGAGAGAGAGATAAAACCACTGAACCAGCTCCGTCTGCTATGTTCAGTGTCGGACCATAAGTCTAAGACAACACCATGTGGGTCTGTTTACAAGTCCTAAGAGCCAGACTCAGATTAAATGGTTACTGTTGAGATTCGGCCAACTAAACCATTTCCCCCCCGATCCAATTCTAACTGGTGTTAATTAAGGTAAATCCATTTAGAATTCAATCACTTTTTTTGTTGTTGATGGCGTCCATTTTGTTTTAAACAAAACATTCCATACATGTTTTCCCGTGGAAGAAGTGGTCAGAAAGTGATGTTTTCAAGACCTGAAGGCCAAAACATTCAGGAGATAAAAGGTGATCAAAGTTGACCCGTTTTTGCAAAACATGAGACAGTCATGTCTACACTGGAACATACAAAGAGCTGAGTTTAATACCACTTAAAAAAACGTACAAACAGCGTTTCTATTCCATACATTTCTTGATTTTTTTTTTAAATGACAAATTAGTCTATAAAGCATAGAATTAACTTCCAAATGAGATTACCTTATTTCTCGAGCTACGTTTATAATTAAGGGATGATGACAATCGTCGACCCTGTTTTTCTGTCAGGCAAAAAGCGCACAGTTGAACGGATGCCGGAATCTACCAGAAGGAGCAATGGAGTGTACCATACCATAACATGTACCATAACATACCATGACATGTACCATAACATACCATAACATGTACCATAACATACCATGACATGTACCATAACATACCATAACATACCATAACATGTACCATAACATACCATAACATACCATAACATGTACCATAACATGTACCATAACATGTACCATAACATGTACCATAACATGTACCATAACATGTACCTAACATGCACCATAACATGTACCATAACATGTACCTAACATGTACCATAACATGTACCATAACATGTACCTAACATGTACCATAACATGTACCATAACATGTACCATAACATGTACCATAACATACCATAACATGTACCTAACATGTACCATAACATACCATGACATGTACCATAACATGTACCATAACATACCATAACATGTACCTAACATGCACCATAACATACCATAACATGTACCATAACATGTACATATACATGTACCATAACATACCATGTACCATAACATGTACCACAACATACCATAACATGTACCATAACATGTACCATAACATACCATAACATGTACCATAACATGTACCTAACATGTACCATAACATACCATAACATGTACCATAACGTACCATAACATGTACCATAACATAACATGTACCATAACATAACGTACCATAACATGTACCATAACATAACATGTACCATAACATGTACCATAACATGTACCATAACATAACATGTACCATAACATGTACCATAACATACCATAACATGTACCATAACATGTACCATAACATGTACCATAACATGAACATACCATAACATGTACCATAACATGTACCACAGCATGTACAACATACCATAACATACCATAACATGTATCTAACATGTACCATAACATACCATAACATGTACCATAACATGTACCATAACATGTACCATAACATGTACCTAACATGTACCATAACATGTACCTAACATGTACCTAACATGTACCATAACATGTACCATAACATGTACCAACATACCATAACATGTACCTAACATGTACCATAACATACCATAACATGTACCTAACATGTACCATAACATACCATAACATACCATAACATACCATAACATGTACCATAACATACCATAACATGTACCATAATATGTACCTAACATGTACCATAACATACCATAACATGTACCTAACATACCATAACATACCATAACATGTGGATGGTTGTCCAGCAATGGTTGACCGACCTCCAAAAATAAATTGCATTCGAAGGTTCACTTGCTATTTTAACAGCTTGTCAAGAAAGAGTTTAGAATGAAAGTGCCATGGTTGTTGCCAGTCTCCCTCGACTCCTATGATAGAAGTACCCTGTTACACCTCCTCTGTTGTGACCAGTCTCCCTCGACTCCTATGATAGAAGTACCCTGTTACACCTCCTCTGTTGTGACCAGTCTCCCTCTTGATGACCAGTCTCCTCTGTTGTGACCAGTCTCTATGATAGAAGTACCCTGTTACACCTCCTCTGTTGTGACCAGTCTCCCTCGACTCCTATGATAGAAGGACCCTGTTACACCTCCTCTGTTGTGACCAGTCTCCCTCGACTCCTATGATAGAAGGACCCTGTTACACCTCCTCTGTTGTGACCAGTCTCCCTCGACTCCTATGATAGAAGGACCCTGTTACACCTCCTCTGTTGTGACCAGTCTCCCTCGACTCCTATGATAGAAGGACCCTGTTACACCTCCTCTGTTGTGACCAGTCTCCCTCGACTCCTATGATAGAAGGACCCTGTTACACCTCCTCTGTTGTGACCAGTCTCCCTCGACTCCTATGATAGAAGGACCCTGTTGTGACCAGTCTCCCTCCTCCCTGACTCCTATGATAGAAGGACCCTTACACCTCCTCTGTTACCAGTCTCCCTCCTCTGTTACACCTCCTCTGTGACCAGTCTCCCTCGACTCCTATGTAAAGGACACCTGGCACTCTGACAGACAGATACTGATGTCTCTCCCTCGAATGGACAGAGACCTGGCACTCTGACAGACAGATACTGATGTCTCTGGATGGAGAGACCTGGCAGTCTGACAGACAGGCTTGATACTGATGTCTCTGAATGGACAGAGACCTGGCACTCTGACAGACAGGCTAGACAGATACTGATGTCTCTGAATGGAGAGAGACCTGGCACTCTGACAGACAGATACTGATGTCTCTGAATGGACAGAGACCTGGCACTCTGACAGACAGGCTTGATACTGATGTCTCTGAATGTAGAGAGACCTGGCACTCTGACAGACAGGCTTGATACTGATGTCTCTGAATGGAGAGAGACCTGGCAGTCTGACAGACAGGCTTGATACTGATGTCTCTGAATGGACAGAGACCTGGCACTCTGACAGACAGGCTAGATACTGATGTCTCTGAATGGAGAGAGACCTGGCACTCTGACAGACAGATACTGATGTCTCTGAATGGACAGAGACCTGGCACTCTGACAGACAGGCTTGGTACTGATGTCTCTGAATGTTGTGATTGACTAATACATGTTACCATGGTAACCCCATTACTACCACAGGAAGGTATGACCACACTGACATGTTACCAAGGTAACCCCATTACCACCACACAGGAAGGTATGACGACTCTGACATGTTACCATGGTAACCACATTACTTCCAGACAGGAAGGTATGACCACTGACATGTTACCATGGTAGCCCCATTACTTCCAGACAAGAAGGTATGACCACTCTGACATGTTACCATGGTAACCCCATTACTTCCAGACAGGAAGGTATGACCAATCTGACATGTTGCCATGGTAACCACATTACTTCCAGACAGGAAGGTATGACCACTGACATGTTACCATGGTAGCCCCATTACTTCCAGACAGGAAGGTATGAATATTTGGGCATGTTACCATGGTAGCCCCATTACTTCCAGACAGGAAGGTATAAACACTCTGACATGTTACCATGGTAGCCTCATTACTTCCAGACAGGAAGGTATGAACACTGACATGTTACCATGGTAGCCCCATTACTTCCAGACAGGAAGGTATGAACATTCTGGCATGTTACCATGGTAGCCCCATTACTTCCAGACAGGAAGGTATGAACATTCTGGCATGTTACCATGGTAGCCCCATTACTTCCAGACAGGAAGGTATGAACATTCTGGCATGTTACCATGGTAGCCCCATTACCACCAGACAGGAAGGTATGAACATTCTGACATGTTACCATGGTAGCCCCATTACTACCACAGGAAGGTATGACCACCCTGACATGTTACCAAGGTAACCCCATTACCACCACACAGGAAGGTATGACCACTCTGACATGTTACCAAGGTAACCCCATTACTTCCAGACAAGAAGGTATGACCACTCTGACATGTTACCATGGTAACCACATTACTACCAGACAGGAAGGTATGACCACTGACACGGTACCATGTGTCACACTGTGTCTGAGTGGAGTTGCTAGGGCAACAGGCCTGCCTGCTCTGCTCGAAGAAGAGGGAGGAGGAGCAGAGGAGAATAAAAACGCAAGGAAATCAAGAACTTACCCAAAGCGCTTTGACTTCTCAAACACAGCAGAAAGCTAACACTATACGATGCCTGTCTCCATATTAATTCAGACACTAACTGAGATAACTAGGACAGCAGAAAGCTAACACTATACGATTCCTGTCTCCTTATTAATTCAGACACTGAGATAACTAGGACAGCAGAAAGCTAACACTATACGATGCCTGTCTCCATATTAATTCAGACACTGAGATAACTAGGACAGCAGAAAGCTAACACTATACGATTCCTGTCTCCATATTAATTCAGACACTAACTGAGATAACTAGGACAGCAGAAAGCTAACACTATACGATGCCTGTCTCCTTATTAATTCAGACACTTACTGAGATAACTAGGACAGCAGAAAGCTAACACTATACGATGCCTGTCTCCATATTAATTCAGACACTAACTGAGATAACTAGGACAGCAGAAAGCTAACACTATACGATGCCTGTCTCCATATTAATTCAGACACTAACTGAGATAACTAGGACAGCAGAAAGCTAACACTATACGATGCCTGTCTCCATATTAATTCAGACACTGAGATAACTAGGACAGCAGAAAGCTAACACTATACGATGCCTGTCTCCTTATTAATTCAGACACTAACTGAGATAACTAGGACAGCAGAAAGCTAACACTATACGATGCCTGTCTCCTTATTAATTCAGACACTAACTGAGATAACTAGGACAGCAGAAAGCTAACACTATACGATGCCTGTCTCCTTATTAATTCAGACACTAACTGAGATAACTAGGACAGCAGAAAGCTAACACTATACGATGCCTGTCTCCATATTAATTCAGACACTAACTGAGATAACTAGGACAGCAGAAAGCTAACACTATACGATGCCCGTCTCCTTATTAATTCAGACACTAACTGAGATAACTAGGACAGCAGAAAGCTAACACTATACGATGCCTGTCTCCATATTAATTCAGACACTAACTGAGATAACTAGGACAGCAGAAAGCTAACACTATACGATGCCTGTCTCCTTATTAATTCAGACACTAACTGAGATAACTAGGACAGCAGAAAGCTAACACTATACGATGCCCGTCTCCTTATTAATTCAGACACTAACTGAGATAACTAGGACAGCAGAAAGCTAACACTATACGATGCCTGTCTCCATATTAATTCAGACACTAACTGAGATAACTAGGACAGCAGAAAGCTAACACTATACGATGCCTGTCTCCATATTAATTCAGACACTAACTGAGATAACTAGGACAGCAGAAAGCTAACACTATACGATGCCTGTCTCCATATTAATTCAGACACTAACTGAGATAACTAGGACAGCAGAAAGCTAACACTATACGATGCCTGTCTCCTTATTAATTCAGACACTAACTGAGATAACTAGGACAGCAGAAAGCTAACACTATACGATTCCTGTCTCCATATTAATTCAGACACTAACTGAGATAACTAGGACAGCAGAAAGCTAACACTATACGATGCCTGTCTCCTTATTAATTCAGACACTAACTGAGATAACTAGGACAGCAGAAAGCTAACACTATACGATGCCTGTCTCCTTATTAATTCAGACACTAACTGAGATAACTAGGACAGCAGAAAGCTAACACTATACGATGCCTGTCTCCATATTAATTCAGACACTAACTGAGATAACTAGGACAGCAGAAAGCTAACACTATACGATGCCTGTCTCCATATTAATTCAGACACTGAGATAACTAGGACAGCAGAAAGCTAACACTATACGATGCCTGTCTCCATATTAATTCAGACACTGAGATAACTAGGACAGCAGAAAGCTAACACTATACGATGCCTGTCTCCATATTAATTCAGACACTAACTGAGATAACTAGGACAGCAGAAAGCTAACACTATACGATGCCTGTCTCCATATTAATTCAGACACTAACTGAGATAACTAGGACAGCAGAAAGCTAACACTATACGATGCCTGTCTCCTTATTAATTCAGACACTGAGATAACTAGGACAGCAGAAAGCTAACACTATACGATGCCTGTCTCCTTATTAATTCAGACACTGAGATAACTAGGACAGCAGAAAGCTAACACTATACGATGCCTGTCTCCTTATTAATTCAGACACTTACTGAGATAACTAGGACAGCAGAAAGCTAACACTATACGATGCCTGTCTCCTTATTAATTCAGACACTAACTGAGATAACTAGGACAGCAGAAAGCTAACACTATACGATGCCTGTCTCCATATTAATTCAGACACTAACTGAGATAACTAGGACAGCAGAAAGCTAACACTATACGATGCCTGTCTCCATATTAATTCAGACACTAACTGAGATAACTAGGACAGCAGAAAGCTAACACTATACGATGCCTGTCTCCATATTAATTCAGACACTAACTGAGATAACTAGGACAGCAGAAAGCTAACACTATACGATGCCTGTCTCCTTATTAATTCAGACACTTACTGAGATAACTAGGACAGCAGAAAGCTAACACTATACGATGCCTGTCTCCTTATTAATTCAGACACTGAGATAACTAGGACAGCAGAAAGCTAACACTATACGATGCCTGTCTCCTTATTAATTCAGACACTAACTGAGATAACTAGCACAGCAGAAAGCTAACACTATACGATGCCCGTCTCCATATTAATTCAGACATTAACTGAGATAACTAGGACAGCAGAAAGCTAACACTATACGATGCCTGTCTCCATATTAATTCAGACATTAACTGAGATAACTAGGACAGCAGAAAGCTAACACTATACGATGCCCGTCTCCATATTAATTCAGACATTAACTGAGATAACTAGGACAGCAGAAAGCTAACACTATACGATGCCTGTCTCCTTATTAATTCAGACACTGAGATAACTAGGACAGCAGAAAGCTAACACTATACGATGCCCGTCTCCATATTAATTCAGACATTAACTGAGATAACTAGGACAGCAGAAAGCTAACACTATACGATGCCTGTCTCCATATTAATTCAGACATTAACTGAGATAACTAGGACAGCAGAAAGCTAACACTATACGATGCCTGTCTCCATATTAATTCAGCCCGTCTCCTTATTAATTCAAACACTTACTGAGATAACTAGGACAGCAGAAAGCTAACACTATACGATGCCTGTCTCCATATTAATTCAGACATTAACTGAGATAACTAGGACAGCAGAAAGCTAACACTATACGATGCCTGTCTCCTTATTAATTCAGACACTAACTGAGATAACTAGGACAGCAGAAAGCTAACACTATACGATGCCTGTCTCCATATTAATTCAGACACTAACTGAGATAACTAGGACAGCAGAAAGCTAACACTATACGATGCCTGTCTCCTTATTAATTCAGACACTGAGATAACTAGGACAGCAGAAAGCTAACACTATACGATGCCTGTCTCCATATTAATTCAGACACTAACTGAGATAACTAGGACAGCAGAAAGCTAACACTATACGATGCCTGTCTCCTTATTAATTCAGACACTAACTGAGATAACTAGGACAGCAGAAAGCTAACACTATACGATGCCTGTCTCCTTATTAATTCAGACACTGAGATAACTAGCACAGCAGAAAGCTAACACTATACGATGCCTGTCTCCATATTAATTCAGACACTGAGATAACTAGCACAGCAGAAAGCTAACACTATACGATGCCCATCTCCATATTAATTCAGACACTAACTGAGATAACTAGGACAGCAGAAAGCTAACACTATACGATGCCTGTCTCCATATTAATTCAGACACTAACTGAGATAACTAGGACAGCAGAAAGCTAACACTATACGATGCCTGTCTCCATATTAATTCAGACACTGAGATAACTAGGACAGCAGAAAGCTAACACTATACGATGCCCGTCTCCTTATTAATTCAAACACTTACTGAGATAACTAGGACAGCAGAAAGCTAACACTATACGATGCCTGTCTCCATATTAATTCAGACATTAACTGAGATAACTAGGACAGCAGAAAGCTAACACTATACGATGCCCGTCTCCTTATTAATTCAGACACTGAGATAACTAGGACAGCAGAAAGCTAACACTATACGATGCCTGTCTCCATATTAATTCAGACACTGAGATAACTAGGACAGCAGAAAGCTAACACTATACGATGCCTGTCTCCTTATTAATTCAGACACTGAGATAACTAGGACAGCAGAAAGCTAACACTATACGATGCCTGTCTCCTTATTAATTCAGACACTGAGATAACTAGCAAGTTAAATCCAATACACAGCTGGCCTCATCGGTTCCCGCTCTTTCTCCTGCTGTGTAACTTACAAAACAAACACGCGACAGGCTCAACTGTTCTAGGGAACTACGGTAAACTGTTATTGGTTAAGGTTCATTGTTATTGTTATTAAAAACATTTTAATAATAATAATAATAATAATAATAATAACATGAAATAGTTTGACATCGCTGTTTTATTTTTATTTTTTTATGTATTTTTTTTTTAATCAAGAAATGTATGGAATAGAAACGCTGTTTGTATGTTTTTTTAAATGGTATTAAACTGAGCTCTTTGTATGTTCCAGTGTAGACATGACTGTCTCATGTTTTGCAAAAACGGGTCAACTTTGATCACCTTTTATCTCCTGAATGTTTTGGCCTTCAGGTCTTGAAAACATCACTTTCTGACCACTTCTTCCACGGGAAAACATGTATGGAATGTTTTGTTTAAAACAAAATGGACGCCATCAACAACAAAAAAAGGTGATTGAATTCTAAATGGATTTACCTTAATTAACGCCAGTTAGAATTGGATCGGGGGGGAAATGGTTTAGTTGGCCGAATCTCAACAGTAACCATTTAATCTGAGTCTGGCTCTTAGGACTTGTAAACAGACACACATGGTGTTGTCTTAGACTTATGGTCCGACACTGAACATAGCTGGTTCAGTGGTTTTATCTCTCTATCACACACACACACACACACACACACACACACACACACACACACACACACACACACACACACACACACACACACACACACACACACACACACACACACACCAGCTGTCCCCGTCGAGAGCACGACTTCTCTCCCTCCACAAAGCATCGATTTATACTCTCATACACACAACTTACCTTCATAGCTTTGATGGCTGACTTGGTGATGGATATCATCTTGGCTCGAGATATTGGGGGCTTCATGTCCATCAAGGAGAACAGCTGGGGGAGAGAGAACGAGGAGAGAGAGATGACCAACAACAACAGGTCACAACTCCTGTACATAGTCAACGCTTCCAGGTGACTCCTATGGTCCTCAAATAAAAAACTCATTAGTCACGTACACATATTTGGCAGAGGTTATCGCAGGGGAAGCGAAATGATTGTGTTTCTAGCTCCAACAGTACAGTAATATCTAATGCTTGTGTTTCTAGCTCCAACAGTACAGTAATATCTAATGCTTGTGTTTCTAGCTCCAACAGTACAGTAATACCTAATGATTGTGTTTCTAGCTCCAACAGTACAGTAATATCTAATGCTTGTGTTTCTAGCTCCAACAGTACAGTAATACCTAATGATTGTGTTTCTAGCTCCAACACTGCAGTAATACCTAATGCTAGTGTTTCTAGCTCCAACAGTGCAGTAATATCTGACTAAATGCTTGTGTTTCTAGCTCCAACAGTACAGTAATATCTAATGCTTGTGTTTCTAGCTCCAACAGTGCAGTAATATCTGACTAAATGCTTGTGTTTCTAGCTCCAACACTGCAGTAATACCTAATGCTAGTGTTTCTAGCTCCAACAGTGCAGTAATATCTGACTAAATGCTTGTGTTTCTAGCTCCAACAGTGCAGTAATACCTAATGCTAGTGTTTTTAGCTCCAACAGTGCAGTAATATCTAATGCTTGTGTTTCTAGCTCCAACAGTACAGTAATACCTAATGCTAGTGTTTTTAGCTCCAACAGTACAGTAATACCTAATGCTAGTGTTTTTAGCTCCAACAGTACAGTAATACCTAATGCTAGTGTTTCTAGCTCCAACAGTACAGTAATACCTAATGCTAGTGTTTCTAGCTCCAACAGTACAGTAATACCTAATGCTAGTGTTTCTAGCTCCAACAGTGCAGTGATATATAATGCTAGTGTTTCTAGCTCCAACAGTACAGTAATACCTAATGCTTGTGTTTCTAGCTCCAACAGTACAGTAATACCTAATGATTGTGTTTCTAGCTCCAACAGTACAGTAATACCTAATGCTAGTGTTTCTAGCTCCAACAGTACAGTAATATCTAATGCTTGTGTTTCTAGCTCTATCAGTACAGTAATATCTAATGCTTGTGTTTCTAGCTCCAACAGTACAGTAATATCTAATGATTGTGTTTCTAGCTCCAACAGTGCAGTAATATCTAATGATTGTGTTTCTAGCTCCAACAGTGCAGTAATATCTAATGATTGTGTTTCTAGCTCCAACAGTGCAGTAATATCTAATGATTGTGTTTCTAGCTCCAACAGTGCAGTAATATCTAATGATTGTGTTTCTAGCTCCAACAGTGCAGTAATATCTAATGATTGTCTAGCTCCAACAGTGCAGTAATATCTAATGATTGTGTTTCTAGCTCCAACAGTGCAGTAATATCTGACTAAATGCTAATGTGTTTCTAGCTCCAACAGTGCAGTAATATCTGACTAAATGCTTGTGTTTCTAGCTCCAACAGTACAGTAATATCTAATGCTTGTGTTTCTAGCTCCAACAGTACAGTAATATCTAATGCTTGTGTTTCTAGCTCCAACAGTGCAGTAATATCTAATGCTTGTGTTTCTAGCTCCAACAGTACAGTAATATCTAATGCTTGTGTTTCTAGCTCCAACAGTGCAGTAATATCTGACTAAATGCTTGTGTTTCTAGCTCCAACAGTACAGTAATATCTAATGCTTGTGTTTCTAGCTCCAACAGTGCAGTAATATCTGACTAAATGCTTGTGTTTCTAGCTCCAACAGTACAGTAATATCTAATGCTTGTGTTTCTAGCTCCAACAGTGCAGTAATATCTGACTAAATGCTTGTGTTTCTAGCCAACAGTACAGTAATATCTGACTAAATGCTTGTGTTTCTAGCTCCAACAGTGCAGTAATATCTGACTAAATGCTTGTGTTTCTAGCTCCAACAGTGCAGTAATATCTGACTAAATGCTTGTGTTTCTAGCTCCAACAGTACAGTAATATCTAATGCTTGTGTTTCTAGCTCCAACAGTGCAGTAATATCTGACTAAATGCTTGTGTTTCTAGCTCCAACAGTACAGTAATATCTAATGCTTGTGTTTCTAGCTCCAACAGTGCAGTAATATCTGACTAAATGCTTGTGTTTCTAGCTCCAACAGTACAGTAATATCTAATGCTTGTGTTTCTAGCTCCAACAGTGCAGTAATATCTGACTAAATGCTTGTGTTTCTAGCTCCAACAGTACAGTAATACCTAATGCTTGTGTTTCTAACTCCAACAGTGCAGTAATACCTAATGCTTGTGTTTCTAGCTCCAACAGTACAGTAATATCTAATGCTTGTGTTTCTAGCTCCAACAGTACAGTAATATCTAATGCTTGTGTTTCTAGCTCCAACAGTACAGTAATATCTAATGCTTGTGTTTCTAGCTCCAACAGTACAGTAATATCTAATGCTTGTGTTTCTAGCTCCAACAGTACAGTAATATCTAATGCTTGTGTTTCTAGCTCCAACAGTACAGTAATATCTAATGCTTGTGTTTCTAGCTCCAACAGTACAGTAATATCTAATGCTTGTGTTTCTAGCTCCAACAGTACAGTAATACCTAATGCTAGTGTTTTTAGCTCCAACAGTACAGTAATATCTAATGCTAGTGTTTTTAGCTCCAACAGTACAGTAATACCTAATGCTTGTGTTTCTAGCTCCAACAGTACAGTAATACCTAATGATTGTGTTTCTAGCTCCAACAGTACAGTAATACCTAATGCTAGTGTTTCTAGCTCCAACAGTGCAGTAATATCTAATGCTAGTGTTTCTAGCTCCAACAGTACAGTAATACCTAATGCTTGTGTTTCTAGCTCCAACAGTACAGTAATACCTAATGCTTGTGTTTCTAGCTCCAACAGTACAGTAATATCTAATGCTTGTGTTTCTAGCTCCAACAGTACAGTAATATCTAATGATTGTGTTTCTAGCTCCAACAGTACAGTAATATCTAATGATTGTGTTTCTAGCTCCAACAGTGCAGTAATATCTAATGATTGTGTTTCTAGCTCCAACAGTGCAGTAATATCTAATGATTGTGTTTCTAGCTCCAACAGTGCAGTAATATCTAATGATTGTGTTTCTAGCTCCAACAGTGCAGTAATATCTAATGATTGTGTTTCTAGCTCCAACAGTGCAGTAATATCTGACTAAATGCTTGTGTTTCTAGCTCCAACAGTACAGTAATATCTGACTAAATGCTTGTGTTTCTAGCTCCAACAGTGCAGTAATATCTGACTAAATGCTTGTGTTTCTAGCTCCATCAGTTCAGTAATATCTAATGCTTGTGTTTCTAGCTCCAACAGTACAGTAATATCTAATGCTTGTGTTTCTAGCTCCAACAGTACAGTAATATCTAATGATTGTGTTTCTAACTCCAACAGTGCAGTAATATCTAGAGAAATGCTTGTGTTTCTAGCTCCAACAGTACAGTAATATCTAATGCTTGTGTTTCTAGCTCCAACAGTGCAGTAATATCTAAAGAAATGCTTGTGTTTCTAGCTCCAACAGTACAGTAATATCTAATGCTTGTGTTTCTAGCTCCAACAGTGCAGTAATATCTAATGCTTGTGTTTCTAGCTCCAACAGTACAGTAATATCTAATGCTTGTGTTTCTAGCTCCAACAGTACAGTAATATCTGACTATTGTGTTTCTAGCTCCAACAGTACAGTAATATCTGACTAAATGCTTGTGTTTCTAGCTCCAACAGTGCAGTAATATCTGACTAAATGCTTGTGTTTCTAGCTCCAACAGTGCAGTAATATCTGACTAAATGCTTGTGTTTCTAGCTCCAACAGTACAGTAATATCTAATGCTTGTGTTTCTAGCTCCAACAGTGCAGTAATATCTGACTAAATGCTTGTGTTTCTAGCTCCAACAGTACAGTAATATCTAATGCTTGTGTTTCTAGCTCCAACAGTGCAGTAATATCTGACTAAATGCTTGTGTTTCTAGCTCCAACAGTACAGTAATATCTAATGCTTGTGTTTCTAGCTCCAACAGTGCAGTAATATCTGACTAAATGCTTGTGTTTCTAGCTCCAACAGTACAGTAATACCTAATGCTTGTGTTTCTAGCTCCAACAGTACAGTAATACCTAATGCTTGTGTTTCTAGCTCCAACAGTACAGTAATATCTAATGCTTGTGTTTCTAGCTCCAACAGTACAGTAATATCTAATGCTTGTGTTTCTAGCTCCAACAGTACAGTAATATCTAATGCTTGTGTTTCTAGGTCCAACAGTACAGTAATATCTAATGCTTGTGTTTCTAGCTCCAACAGTACAGTAATATCTAATGCTTCTGTGTTTCTAGCTCCAACAGTACAGTAATATCTAATGCTTGTGTTTCTAGCTCCAACAGTACAGTAATATCTAATGCTTGTGTTTCTAGCTCCAACAGTGCAGTAATACCTAATGATTGTGTTTCTAGCTCCAACAGTACAGTAATATCTAATGCTTGTGTTTCTAGCTCCAACAGTACAGTAATACCTAATGCTTGTGTTTCTAGCTCCAACAGTACAGTAATACCTAATGATTGTGTTTCTAGCTCCAACAGTACAGTAATACCTAATGCTAGTGTTTCTAGCTCCAACAGTGCAGTGATATATAATGCTAGTGTTTCTAGCTCCAACAGTACAGTAATACCTAATGCTTGTGTTTCTAGCTCCAACAGTACAGTAATACCTAATGATTGTGTTTCTAGCTCCAACAGTACAGTAATATCTAATGCTAGTGTTTCTAGCTCCAACAGTACAGTAATACCTAATGCTTGTGTTTCTAGCTCCAACAGTACAGTAATACCTAATGCTTGTGTTTCTAGCTCCAACAGTACAGTAATACCTAATGCTAGTGTTTCTAGCTCCAACAGTACAGTAATATCTAATGCTTGTGTTTCTAGCTCCAACAGTACAGTAATATCTAATGCTTGTGTTTCTAGCTCCAACAGCACAGTAATACCTAATGCTTGTGTTTCTAGCTCCAACAGTACAGTAATATCTAATGCTTGTGTTTCTAGCTCCAACAGCACAGTAATACCTAATGCTTGTCTTTCTAGCTCCAACAGTACAGTAATATCTAATGCTTGTGTTTCTAGCTCCAACAGTACAGTAATATCTAATGCTTGTGTTTCTAGCTCTATCAACAGTAATATCTAACGATTGTGTTTCTAGCTCCATCAGTTCAGTAATATCTAATGTTTGTGTTTCTAGCTCCAACAGTTCAGTAATATCTAATGCTTGTGTTTCTAGCTCCAACAGTGCAGTAATATCTAATGTGTTTCTTGTGTTTCTAGCTCCAACAGTACAGTAATATCTAATGCTTGTGTTTCTAGCTCCAACAGTGCAGTAATATCTAACGATTGTGTTTCTAGCTCCATCAGCACAGTAATATCTAACGATTGTGTTTCTAGCTCCATCAGTACAGTAATATCTAATGATTGTGTTTCTAGCTCCAACAGTGCAGTAATATCTAATGCTTGTGTTTCTAGCTCCAACAGTACAGTAATATCTAATGCTTGTGTTTCTAGCTCCAACAGTACAGTAATATCTAATGCTTGTGTTTCTAGCTCCAACAGTGCAGTAATATCTAATGCTTGTGTTTCTAGCTCCAACAGTACAGTAATATCTAATGCTTGTGTTTCTAGCTCCAACAGTACAGTAATATCTAATGCTTGTGTTTCTAGCTCCAACAGTACAGTAATATCTAATGCTTGTGTTTCTAGCTCCAACAGTACAGTAATACCTAATGCTTGTGTTTCTAGCTCCAACAGTACAGTAATATCTAATGCTTGTGTTTCTAGCTCCAACAGTACAGTAATATCTAATGCTTGTGTTTCTAGCTCCAACAGTACAGTAATATCTAATGCTTGTGTTTCTAGCTCCAACAGTACAGTAATATCTAATGCTTGTGTTTCTAGCTCCAACAGTACAGTAATATCTAATGCTTGTGTTTCTAGCTCCAACAGTACAGTAATATCTAATGCTTGTGTTTCTAGCTCCAACAGTACAGTAATATCTAATGATTGTGTTTCTAACTCCAACAGTGCAGTAATATCTAGAGAAATGCTTGTGTTTCTAGCTCCAACAGTACAGTAATATATAATGCTTGTGTTTCTAGCTCCAACAGTACAGTAATACCTAATACTTGTGTTTCTAGCTCCAACAGTGCAGTAATACCTAATGCTAGTGTTTCTAGCTCCAACAGTACAGTAATACCTAATGCTAGTGTTTCTAGCTCCAACAGTGCAGTAATACCTAATGCTTGTGTTTCTAGCTCCAACAGTACAGTAATACCTAATGCTAGTGTTTCTACTCCAGTTTCTAGCTCCAACAGTACAGTAATACCTAATGCTTGTGTTTCTAGCTCCAACAGTACAGTAATATCTAATGCTAGTGTTTCTAGCTCCAACAGTGCAGTAATATCTAATGCTTGTGTTTCTAGCTCCAACAGTACAGTAATATCCTAATGCTAGTGTTTCTAGCTCCAACAGTACAGTAATACCTAATGCTAGTGTTTCTAGCTCCAACAGTACAGTAATATCTAATGTGTTTCTTGTGTAATATCTTGCTAGTGTTTCTAGCTCCAACAGTACAGTAATATCTAATGCTTGTGTTTCTAGCTCCAACAGTACAGTAATACCTAATGCTTGTGTTTCTAGCTCCAACAGTACAGTAATATCTAATGCTTGTGTTTCTAGCTCCAACAGCACAGTAATGCTTGTGTTTCTAGCTCTAATGCTTGTCTTTCTAGCTCCAACAGTACAGTAATATCTAATGCTTGTGTTTCTAGCTCCAACAGTACAGTAATATCTAATGCTTGTGTTTCTAGCTCCAACAGTACAGTAATATCTAATGCTTGTGTTTCTAGCTCCAACAGTACAGTAATATCTAATGCTTGTGTTTCTAGCTCCAACAGTGCAGTAATATCTAATGCTTGTGTTTCTAGCTCCAACAGTACAGTAATATCTAATGCTTGTGTTTCTAGCTCTATCAGTACAGTAATATCTAACGATTGTGTTTCTAGCTCCATCAGTTCAGTAATATCTAACGATTGTGTTTCTAGCTCCAACAGTACAGTAATATCTAATGCTTGTGTTTCTAGCTCCAACAGTGCAGTAATATCTAATGATTGTGTTTCTAACTCCAACAGTGCAGTAATATCTAATGCTTGTGTTTCTAGCTCCAACAGTGCAGTAATATCTAATGATTGTGTTTCTAGCTCCAACAGTACAGTAATATCTAATGATTGTGTTTCTAGCTCCATCAGCACAGTAATATCTAATGCTTGTGTTTCTAGCTCCAACAGTGCAGTAATATCTAACGATTGTGTTTCTAGCTCCATCAGCACAGTAATATCTAATGCTTGTGTTTCTAGCCCCATCAGCACAGTAATATCTAATGCTTGTGTTTCTAGCTCCAACAGTACAGTAATATCTAATGCTAGTGTTTCTAGCTCCAACAGTACAGTAATATCTAATGCTTGTGTTTCTAGCTCCAACAGTACAGTAATATCTAATGCTTGTGTTTCTAGCTCCAACAGTACAGTAATACCTAATGCTTGTGTTTCTAGTTTCTAGCTCCAACAGTGCAGTAATATCTAATGCTTGTGTTTCTAGCTCCAACAGTACAGTAATATCTAATGATTGTGTTTCTAGCTCCAACAGTACAGTAATACCTAATGCTTGTGTTTCTAGCTCCAACAGTGCAGTAATATCTAATGCTTGTGTTTCTAGCTCCAACAGTACAGTAATATCTAATGCTTGTGTTTCTAGCTCCATCAGTTCAGTAATATCTAACGATTGTGTTTCTAGCTCCATCAGTTCAATAATATCTAACGATTGTGTTTCTAGCTCCAACAGTACAGTAATACCTAATGCTTGTGTTTCTAGCTCCAACAGTACAGTAATATCTAATGATTGTGTAATATCTAATGCTTGTGTTTCTCCAACAGTACAGTAATATCTAATGCTTGTGTTTCTAGCTCCAACAGTACAGTAATACCTAATGCTAGTGTTTCTAGCTCCAACAGTACAGTAATATCTAATGCTTGTGTTTCTAGCTCCAACAGTACAGTAATATCTAATGCTTGTGTTTCTAGCTCCAACAGTGCAGTAATATCTAATGATTGTGTTTCTAGCTCCATCAGCACAGTAATATCTAATGCTTGTGTTTCTAGCTCCATCAGCACAGTAATATCTAATGCTTGTGTTTCTAGCTCCATCAGTACAGTAATATCTAATGATTGTGTTTCTAGCTCCAACAGTACAGTAATATCTAATGCTTGTGTTTCTAGCTCCATCAGTACAGTAATATCTAATGATTGTGTTTCTAGCTCCAACAGTACAGTAATATCTAATGCTTGTGTTTCTAGCTCCAACAGTGCAGTAATATCTAATGCTTGTGTTTCTAGCTCCAACAGTTCAGTAATATCTAATGCTTGTGTTTCTAGCTCCAACAGTGCAGTAATACCCAACACAGTAAATCCAAATCCAAAAACTAAAAAGAAAGGAATTAAGAATAAGAAATACCAGGATGCACAAATTAGTTAAACAGCCATGATTTCTCTCAAAACAGTCTAACACAGTCTGTCCATACTATCAAAGACTTTTTACAACTAAACCAAGATACACCACAGCTTGTCGTTTCCAATGGGATCAAATGAGTCATAGTGGGCAGAACAAGCAAGGAGATGGGGAAAGCCAATCACGTGCTAGCGATATCCTATTGGAGCGTTCTAGTATGCATCTGCATATTTGCGTTAGGGAACGCCTACTCTGAAGCCTTTGCACTCCTAAACAGCGCGTTTAAAAAATGTTTTTTTTGCAAAGGACAAATTCCACAAAACAGTGCACTGTACTCAAATCAAGTAGTTCATAGATGAAAGAATGTGCAGAATGTTAGCCAAAATCCATCTCCTTCCATCTTCTCTCACTGCCCGCCACTGGGCTTCCTCTCACTACCATATTTGGTAGTGACTGGAAACGCCAACCAGATGCTTCACATTTATACATCCAGTGAAATATCTGGTTCATTGTTTCATCTGTGACGGTAGATTGCAAGCTACAGCTAGCTTACCCCATTCATAGACGCTAACTGCTTTAGCGCCTATTGACAAGACTCTCTTCTGTTGACAAGACTCTCTTCTATTGACAAGACTCTCTTCTATTGACAAGACTCTTCTATTGACAAGACTCTTCTATTGACAAGACTCTTCTATTGACAAGACTCTTCTATTGACAAGACTCTCTTCTATTGACAAGACTCTCTTCTATTGACAAGACTCTCTTCTATTGACAAGACTCTCTTCTATTGACAAGACTCTTCTATTGACAAGACTCTTCTATTGACAAGACTCTTCTATTGACAAGACTCTCTTCTACTGACAAGACTCCCTTCTACTGACAAGACTCTCTTCTGACTGGGGGAGTTTTGTTAAGAGCCCTGGTGCTCTCTCTAAACATAAGGTCTAATGTAGCCATTTTTTTTTATCTCAATAGCAAATAATTTCTGGGGAAAAATTAAAAAGGTGCTACGCAAAAAATAATAAAATATTCTTAAAAATAGCATTTGCATTGCATTGTAATATCAGAAAACGTCCATAATATATCTGCCTGTAATAGTGGAATTTGAGTGTTTCACACTATTACTCACTCCCAGTGTTGTGATTGACTATTGATTATTAGTTTATTGATTTCTCCTGCTGGTGCGACATCTGTCTACATGGGAAAGCTGTTGTGACTTTTTGACCATGTTTTCTAGTGGAAATCACTGTCATTTTCTGGTTGCTGTTTGCTCAATCTCAGTTAGTGAGAAAACAGGCACTGAATAGTAGTGTAGTTAATCATTGTAATTATCTACGGTTGATGTGAAATTTACTTTTTTTGTTGGTGATCAAGAATATAAAGGGTTTATTTTGCTCTGGGCGACAAGCAACGATTACTAAACACAGGGTATTAGTTTCCTTTGTTTATATTTCCCGGGTTATGTTAGAGTTCTGTGTGTCTCTGTCATTCTGGTTGTACGTAAAAGGAGCGTGTGCGTATCAGTACCAATAGAAGTGAGCTATGTGGCTTGTGCACCAAACTTTGTGGGGTCAGCATGATGAATACGAGAAGATGATGTACCTGCGCTTGTACGTGCCTGTTTGAGAACCTGTTAGATTTGGTTTCTCCAGGGAAGATTGCGTAGTCTTGCCCTCTACCTGTCAAATAATGCCGGTTCAGCGTGATACAGAAGCTATTTGTTATGAGGCTTTTCTCCGTGTAGATTTGGTAAATCTACTTGTATATTTAGTATGATACGGGGCTTTCAGCATTAAATCACCATGACATTGCCATTTATTTTTACTGACTTCATTGGGAAATAACTTTTCCATAAAATGTATCTTAAATTGATTGGCAATATTGAAAACATTAGTATTATGGGATTATGCATGAACGTGTCCAGCTTTACATTCTAGTAATCCAGGCTGTATCACAACCGGCCGTGATTGGGTGTTCCATAGGACGCGGAGCACAATTAATTGGTCCAGCGTCGTCCTGGGTTTAGCCGGTGTCGGCCGTCATTGTAAAATAAGAATTTGTTG
Source organism: Oncorhynchus keta (assembly GCF_023373465.1). Lineage (NCBI taxonomy): Eukaryota > Metazoa > Chordata > Actinopteri > Salmoniformes > Salmonidae > Oncorhynchus > Oncorhynchus keta. The sequence continues at coordinate 3,436,385 of NC_068426.1, forward strand.
TTAACTGGACTTGCCTAGTTAATTAAAAAGAATCAATATTGTGATGCATTTCAATTGCTACAGGATTTGGAAGATAAATGTGTTTTTCTTCAGTACAGACACTAATACATTTTTTATTTTTTTATTTAAACAACATATAGTATGAACTTGAATAGAAGTCAATCATTTCTCAATAAACATGTATTTATTTTATAGAGTTCTTATATTGCAGTCCCCACCATAACAGATAAATACATAAAAACGGAATGTTATGTTTTTGTTTTTTTTTGTTCTTGAAACATTACATTGAAATTACTGTCGATTCCCAATTCATTCCTACGGAGGCTGTACCTTTTGACTATCCTAATGGTGGACGGTGGCTTCACAACAGCGCCCCCTGTCAGTCATCTATGGGAACACATACTGTAGCTTTATAAACTGGGTGGTAAGAGCCCTGCATGCTGATTGGCTGAAAGACGCGGCATATCAGACCATACACCAGTGGTATGACCAAAAAAAAAAAACATGTAGTTTATTTATTTTTAAACTCTTTATTACGTTAGTAACCAGTTCATCAGAGCAATATAAGGCACCGCGGTGGGTTTATGGTGTAAATTATATGACCAATATATTTCACAGGTTTAAGGACTCCGCGTTGTTCATCAGAAACAGCCTGTGGTATATAGGCCATAATACCACACCCGCGTCGGGTATTATTCATTAAATATATCATTGGAAGTAACGTTAGGATCTCTTATTAGATGTGTTAGTACAACTGGCTAACCGCTCTTCAGTGTTTCCTGTGTTAACCAATTTGGCTAACTTAGCTAAATAACCAAATCAATGGTTTTTGTTGGTAAACTAGTAGTAGTAGTACAGTTACGATTGGAAGTGCATTATTATATATTTTTTTAAATGTATTTGTAAATATGTTAGGAGAACATATTTTAACTAGTCACCTTAACCCTTTCCCCCCCTAATTTGAACCTAAAAGTCTCCTAACCTGAACACCTTAATGATGCTAACCGACAACCGGGGGGAAACTTATCTTCCCGTCGCGACGTTTTTAGCCATTAACTCGCTTAGTTATGTGTTGTTTTTTTAAAAATGGTTTTAACACAAACCTTTTTTTTTTTTTTTTTTTTACAGTAGCTGTTATTTTTGTTCTAAACTGAACAGAAATCTTGTTATTTGCTCAAGTTAACATGCTTGCTTTTTCTGTTGTATAATTAACTATCGTGTTGATGTCGATAACAAGCGTTTAGCTTCCCTGGTCAACCGAGCCGTGTTCAACACTGCGTGATAAACTACAGTAAATTCATCTAAAACTTTATCAAGTTATAAATCAACAGGACGATCATCTTTTAACGATAAAGTATTTAAATACTAATCCTGGATTCGAGCTGTTAGTAAGATACACAGATAGGTAGTTGGTTCAGGCAAGGCCTCCATAACAGGCCTCTTCTCCATAACAGCGAGAGACACACGACGGGTCCCGTTTTTAACGGGACTAAACACACACACGACGGTCTACGGGACAACTCACCTCGTGGTTAAAAGCGTTTACGGCGTCCATGATTTCCCTACGCAGAAAATCCCTGCACTAAGTGTCCAACTACCCGTGTATCCCCGTTATGTCAGGGCTAACATGTCCGCTCTCTAGTTGCAGAAGGGTATGGAGCAAAAGCAGAACGGGATTTGAGGGGTAGTTGTAGTTGTAACGTTTGGCCACACGGTGGCGGTATTGTACATTCATTTATATGTGGCCAACAGGCGGGATTTTGGGGGGTAGTTATTGTATTTGGCCACACGGTGGCAGTATTGTATATGGATTTAACCAATGCCTCATTTGAATTTTTTGAATGAATACAATGTACCTTATTTTGTAGACATACAATGTGTTCATTTCATCTGAATTGTGTTAAATGTATGTTTTGGAAATGTTTTGAAGATATATATATATAGTTTACCTGCTGGTGGTGAAGGAGACCAGACTACGGAGGGAGTTTACCTGCTGGTGGTGAAGGAGACCAGACTACAGAGGTAAAGAGGGAGTTTACCTGCTGGTGGTGAAGGAGACCAGACTACAGAGGGAGTTTACCTAAAGGGCTTTGCAGATGAACATATACAAATGTATCTTTCTACGCATATAAAGTGAGGTTCGACCTACCATTTGGTACAATGTGCAATGGCGGTTGAGTGACTTGGCATTTGTAATAAAGCGCAAGGATGCCTAGATAAACAGAGTCCAGTCTCTGTCAGACAGAGGAGGCTGCATGATAAACAGAGTCCAGTCTCTGTTAGACAGAGGAGGCTGCATGATAAACAGAGTCCAGTCTCTGTTAGACAGAGGAGGCTGCATGATAAACAGAGTCCAGTCTCTGTAGACAGAGGAGGCTGCATGATAAACAGAGTCCAGTCTCTGTAGACAGAGGAGGCTGCATGATAAACAGAGTCCAGTCTCTGTAGACAGAGGAGGCTGCATGATAAACAGAGTCCAGTCTCTGTAGACAGAGGAGGCTGCATGATAAACAGAGTCCAGTCTCTGTAGACAGAGGAGGCTGCATGATAAACAGAGTCCAGTCTCTGTTAGACAGAGGAGGCTGCATGATAAACGGAGTCCAGTCTCTGTAAGACAGAGGAGGCTGCATGATAAACAGAGTCCAGTCTGTAAGACAGAGGAGGCTGCATGATAAACAGAGTCCAGTCTGTAAGACAGAGGAGGCTGCATGATAAACAGAGTCCAGTCTCTGTTAGACATATACAACAAGTCACCGTAATCAATAACAGAGAGAAAAGTGGCCTGAACAAGCTTCTTTCTAGCCATAAGCGGGAAGCAAGCCTTATTCTTAGGAAAAATAAAAACCCCATTTCAATGTAAGCTTCCTCACAAGATTATCCACATTAACTTTTTAAAGGGCAACTTGTCATCCAATCAGATACCGAGGTATTTGTAGGATGACACGTTTTCAATGGATAAGCCGGCAGATGTGACGATGTTAACCTTCTCTGAGTTCAGGCTCTGGTAAAAGGTCATGAATTTAGTTTTTTTTGTACATTCAAGACCAGTTTGAGACCATAAAGGGAGGTGACTGTTTCCAGAGTCCACTGGCGACGAGCTTTCTACCACTCCAGCCGACACTTGGCATTGCACATAGTGATTTTATGCACATAGTGATTTTATGCACATAGTGATTTTATGCACATAGTGATTTTATGCACATAGTGATTTTATGCACATGGTGATTTTATGCACATGGTGATTTTATGCACATGGTGATTTTATGCACATGGTGATCTTATGCACATGGTGATTTTATGCACATGGTGATCTTATGCTTATGGTGATTTTATTCACATGGTGATTTTATGCACATGGTGATTTTATGCACATGGTGATCTTATGCACATGGTGATTTTATGCACATGGTGATCTTAGGCTTGTGTGCGGCTGTTCGGGCCTTGTAAACCCATTTCATGAAGACTCCCCCGACGACCAGTTCTTGTGCTGACGTTGTTTCCAGATCTAGTTTGGAACTCGGTAGTGAGTGTTGCAACCGAGGACAGATGGTTTTTTTACGTGTTACATCCCCGTTGTTGCTCGTAGACGTTTCCACTTCATTATAACAATAACTATTTGCCTGATAGTGAAGCGTTGCCTCCAGAGGCAGTTTGGAACTCCGTGTGGGAGTTTTGCAAATGAGGACAAACGATTTTGACGCGCTTCAGAACGCAACGTTCCCGTTCCGTGAGCTTGTGTGGTCTACCACTTCGCTGCTGAGCCGTTGTTGCTCCCAGACGTTTCCACTTCACAATAACAGCACTTACAGTTGACCGGTGGCAGCTCTAAGCAGGGCAGAGATTTGATGAACTGGAAAGGTGGCATCCTATGACGGTGCCACGTTGAAAGTCACTGAGCTCTTCAGTAAGGCAATTCTGTTGCCAATGTTTGTCTATGGAGATTGCATGGCTGTGTGCTCGATTTTATACACTTATCAGCAATGGGTGTGACTGAAATAGCCAAATCCACTAATTTGAAGGGATGCCCACATATTTTTGTTTATATAGTGTAGTGTATATCTCTTCTGCTTTATAAGTTCTGTCTTTATGAATACCTGACTGATTGATCTAATCTCATTCTGTGGTCCATGAAGCCGTGTCCTGGTGTCTTCAATTTGATTGATTTGAGTGATTGATTGATCTAGTCTCATTCTGTGGTCCATGCAGCCGTGTCCTGGTGTCTTCAATTTGATTGATTTGAGTGATTGATTGATCTAATCTCATTCTGTGGTCCATGCAGCCGTGTCCTGGGATCTTCAAATAAATTGATTGATTGAAAGTTAGAGAATGGCGATAGATGTTTATTGATAGAATGTGGAAATTTGTCGGTAGAATGTTTAGCGGACGTTTCTTATAGCCTCCTGACTAGTTCAAATCAAATCTAATCAAATTTATTTATATAGCCCTTCTTACATCAGCTGATATCTCAAAGTGCTGTACAGAAACCCAGCCTAAAACCCCAAACAGCAAGCAATGCAGGTGTGGAAGCAAGGTGGCTAGGAAAAACTCCCTAGAAAGGCCAAAACCTAGTTTTTTTTCTGCTATTTAGTTGGGGGGGTTGGTTGTTTTTTTTATAACTTCTTCGTTGTTGTTGTTGTACATAATGTTTCCCCCATTGTTTCCTGTGACGAGAATAGCTTCTGGACATCAGAACAGAGATCACTAACCCGGATTTGGATAAAGATTTCTACTTCAACGTTTCGGCAGTGTAGCACATACTGCTCACCCCGGGAAAAAGGCCCCAATCCCCGACACTCAGTAGAGACGGCGGTGCAGAGGTCGACGTGCGGCCGTCCTGATGAAACTGCGGAGGAGTAAACTGGATACACCGCCTCTACCCTCTGTTCTATTGGTACCACTGGAGAATAAACTGGATAAACCGCCTCTACCCTCTGTTCTATTGGTACCACTGGAGAATAAACTGGACGAGCTCTGTTGGAGACTATCCTATTAACGGGACCTGAAGAACTGCAATAACCTATGTTGTTTTGAAAATTTGCTGAACAAGACATGGATCATTTCTAACTTAGCTTTTCTATGCATCGGCAGAAGAGAATGGCAGCTTCGGGTAAGATCAAGGGGGCTGGTGTGTGTGTCTCTTTGTTAACAGCAGCTGGTGCGAGATCTCTCCTATTAAGTCATTCTCAAGGTTCTGCTCGCGTGAGTCAGAACACCTCATGATAAGCTGTAGACCACACTATTTAACAAGTGAGTTTATCATCTATATTTTTCATAGCTGTATATTTAACACCACAAACTGATGCTGGCAATAAGACCCACACTCAACGAGCTGTATAAAGCAATAAGCAAATAAGAAAATGCTCATCCGGAGGCCAGTGATTTTAATTCAGGAAAACTGAAATCTGTCTTACCTCATTTCTACCAGCATGTCACTTGTGCAACTATAGATCATCTTTAACTACACACACAGAAACGCATACAAAGCTCTCCTTCGCCCTCTATTTGTAAAACCTCTATCCTCCTGATTTCCGCTTACAAGCTAAAACTCAAACAGGAAGTACCAGTCAATACCGAAGTGGTCCGATGATGCGGTTGCTAAGCTACAGGATTGTTTTGCTAGCATAGACTGGAATATGTTCCAGGATTCATCCAATGGCATTGAGGAGTATACCACCTCAGTCATCAGCCTCAATAATAAGTGCATCGATGACGTCATCCCCACAGTGACCGTACGTACATATCCCAACCAGAAGCCATGGATTACAGGCAACATCCACAATGAGCTAAAGGCTAGAGCTGCCGCTTTCAAAGCGTGGCACAATAACCCAGATACTTATAGGAAATCCCACTATGACCTCCGATGTCCCATCAAACGGGGAAAGTGTCAATATAGGACTAAGACTGGACAACTGTGTGACCACGCTCAACGTAGCCGATGTACGTAAGGCCTTTAAACAGGTTAACATTCACAAGGCCGCAGGGCCAGACAGACTACCAGGACGCAAACTTGGAGGATGCGCTGACCAGCTGACAAGTGTCTTCACTGACATTTTCAACCTCTCCGTGAGCCAGTCTGGCATACCTACATGTTTCAAGCAGACCACCATAGCCCCTGTGCCCAAGAACGTCAAGGTAACCTGTCTAAATGATTACCTGTAGCCATAACGTGCTTTGAAAGACTGGTCATGGCTCATATCAACAACATTATCCCAGACACCCTGGACCCACTCCAATTCACATACCGCCCCAACAGATCCACAGATGACGCAATCTCTATTACACTCCACACTGCCCTCTCCCACTTGGACAAGAGCAACACTTTTTGTGAGTACTGTTCATTGACTACAGCACAGCGTTCAACACCATAGTGCCCTCCAAGGACCCTGGGACTAAACACCTCCCTCTGCAACTGGATCCTGGATGTCCTGATGGGACCCTACCAGGTGGTAAGGGTAGGCAACACAAAATCAGCCACGCTGACCCTCAACACCGGGGCCCCTCAGGGTTGTGTGCTTAGTTCCAGCCTGTACTCCTTGTTCACCCACGACTGCATGGCTGCTCAAAACTCCAACACCATCATTAAGTTTGCCATCAACACGACTGTGGACCGTCATTGTAAATCAGAATTTGTTCTAAACTGACTTGCCGAGTTAAATAAAGATTAAAGTGAATTAAAATAAAATCTGACGCTGTTGCTATTATCTGTCACTTTATTCCTAGTTATGTGTTCCTACAGTATCTACCTCGATTACCTTGTACCCCTCCCACATCGAAGCTTTTGTGGAACGATGGGTAACGATGCTTCGTGGGTGACTGTTGTTGATGTGTGCAGAGGGTCCCTGGTTTGCGCCCGGGTATGGGCGAGGGGACGGTCTAAAGTTATACTGTTACATTGGAAGGTACCCCTTCTGTGTTATCAGATATAAGTTATCGTTACTCATTGTGTATTTATTATTACGTCTTTTACTTTTCTATTATTTCTATATTTTCATTCTCTTTGCGTTGTTGGGAAAGGACCCGTAAGCATTTCACTGTTAGTCCTACACCTGTGACAAATAACATTTGATTGGATTGATCTAATCTCATTCTGTGGTCCATGCAGCTACTGTCCTGGGGTCTTCAATTAGATTGATTGATTGATTTATAACCCCCCTCTCATTCTATGGTCCATGCAGCTACTGTCCTGGGGTCTTCCAATCAGCAGGTGGCAGCAGTGAGCCCCAAGTAGCAGCCAGTCACACCGGAGAACAGATACGCTGTCGAGAAAAAAACTGGTTGAACCCTAACACACTATTAACAGTGGCTTGAGGCCTAAATGGAATCCTGTTTAGTGCACTAATTTTGATCAGGTCCCAAAAGGCTCTATCACAAATGTTTTACTTGCAATGATCTCATATCGGAGTAGATTGACAGAGTGACTTTACAAACACACCCTTGGGTAGCGAGGACACACTCAAGACACACTCACATCAAACCATGCCTCCAAGACACAAATCTTGTTTTCAGTATAATTTGTTTCCCCAAAAGGAGGAGGAAAACCAAGCCGAAATCAGCCAGTACAGTACAGTCCTTCTTAAGCATTTGAGAAAGAGCCTGGTGTCCAGCACCATTCTCCAGTACCATCTTCCAGCACCATTCTCCAGTACCATCTTCCAGCACCATCCCTCCAGTACTATCTTCCAACACCATCTTCCAGCACCAATCTCCGGCACCATCCTTCCAGGACCATCTTCCAGCACCAATCTCCGGCACCATCCTTCCAGCACCATCTTCCATCACCATCCTCCGGCACCATCCTTCCAGCACCATCTTCCATCACCATCCTCCGGCACCATCCTTCCAGCACCATCTTCCATCACCATCCTCCGGCACCATCCTTCCAGCACCATCTTCCATCACCATCCTCCGGCACCATCCTTCCAGCACCATCTTCCAGCACCATCCTCCGGCACCATCCTTCCAGCACCATCTTCCAGCACCATCTTCCAGCACCATCCTCCGGCACCATCCTTCCAGCACCATCCTCAGACAATTGCTTTTATTTTTTGTCCAATTCTAATTTCTGGAAAAGGCTTAAACGAAAGGTTAAATTCAGGTCATGTGACATAATTAATCAAAACACAGGACCCAAGGCATGAAAGATGAAAGAGGAGGGCGAGACATCCCACTCACTCTTTTCTGTCTGGTTCATATAGCCTACAGTCAATGGACTAAGCAGACCAGACACAGCTGCTAATGTATTGGTGCCTATGGGAGAGCACCCCAAAAATGGAGATCACAATTGAGTGATGAGTGGGACATCTTCATTTATCCACCATCTTTGATGATCGCTCAAACACTGGCACTCAGACTCGTTCTTTGTCTCCTCAATACTGGTATTTTCCAAGTTTAAAAAAAAGAACAGGTGTATTTCCAGAGATGAACTCTAGGTGGCGATGATGACCAGTAATTCCAGCCAGACAGCCCTATGTACTGTACTGTACCAGCAGGAACAATAGAAGCGATAGAGGAGGAAAAACATATTTTGCTCATATGGTGTCTAGGATTATGACCAATACGGAGTAGATTTAACACCATGCATGTTTGTTTGGTCTACTAAATTACACAATTTGTCTTTGGGATGGATGGAAGGATGGATGGATAAAGATTGATATAGAGAGAGAAATAGATGGATAAAGATTGATATAGAGAGAGAAATAGATGGATAAAGATTAAGAGATGGCTAAAGATAGATAAAGACATGGATAGAGAGAGATAAAGACATGGATAGAGAGAGATAAAGACATGGATAGAGAGAGATAAAGATATGGATAGAGATAGATAAAGAGATGAAGACATGGATAGAGAGAGATAAAGACATGGATAGAGCGAGATAAATAGATGGATTGAGATAGATAAAGACATGGATAGAGAGAGATAAAGAGATGAAGACATGGATAGAGAGAGATAAAGACATGCATAGAGAGAGATAAAGACATGGATAGAGAGAGATAAAGAGATAGATAGGGACAGGGACTTTTTACTAGAGATAGATACAGAGAGATAAAGAGATAGATACAGAGAGATAAAGAGATAGATACAGAGAAATAAAGAGATAGATACAGAGAGATAAAGAGATAGATGCAGAGAGATAAAGACATGGATACAGAGAGATATAGAGATAGATACAGAGAGATAAAGACATGGATACAGAGAGATAAAGAGATAGATACAGAGAGATAAAGACATGGATACAGAGAGATAAAGAGATGGATACAGAGAGATAAAGAGAGAGATAAAGAGATAGATACAGAGAGATAAAGAGATAGATACAGAGAGATAAAGAGATAGATACAGAGAGATAAAGAGATGGATAAAGATAGATACAGAGAGATAAAGAGATAGATACAGAGAGATAAAGAGATAGATACAGAGAGATAAAGAGATGGATAAAGATAGATACAGAGAGATAAAGAGATAGATACAGAGAGATAAAGAGATAGATACAGAGAGATAAAGAGATGGATAAAGATAGATACAGAGAGATGGAGAACTATATAGACGTTGAATGTCCAAAATAAAATAAGTGATTTGTTATTAGAGAATATTTTAATATAACTTTAGACCGTCCCCTCGCCCATACCCGGGCGCGAACCAGGGACCCTCTGCACACATTAACAACAGTCACCCTCGAAGCATCGTTACCCATCACCATCGGAAGGCTACCCAAAACATTTAACACAAGTTAAACAATTTAAAGGCAATGCTACCAAATACTAATTGAGTGTATGTAAACTTCTGACCCACTGGGAATGTGATGAAAGAAATAAAAGCTGAAATAAATCATTCTCTCTACTATTATTCTGACATTTCACATTCTTAAAATAAAGTGGTGATCCTAACTGACCTAAGACAGGGACTTTTTACTAGGATTGAACGTCAGGAATTGTGAAAAACTGAGTTTAAGTGTATTTGGCTAAGGCGTATGTAAACTTCTGACTTCAACTGTATGTTAGCCCTCTGATTACAATGAAGAGCAAGACGTGCCGCTCTGTTCTGGGCCAGATGCAGCTTAACTAGGTCTTTCCTTGCAGTACTGGACCACAAGACTGGACAATAATCAAGATCAGACTAAACTAGAGCCTGCAGGACTTGCTTTGTGGAGTGTGGTGTCAAAAAAAGCAGAGCATCTCTTTATTACAGAGTGTATATGTTTTGATGACAGTTTGCAATCTAAGGTAACACTAAGTCATTTAGTCTCCCCAACTTGTTCGACAGCCAAACAGTTCATTCTCAGATTCAGCTGAGGTCTAGAACTTAGGGAATGATTTATACCAAATACATTGCTCTTAGTTTTAGAGATGTTCAGGACCAGTTTATTACTGGCCACCCATTCCAACACAGACTCCAACTCTTTGTTAAGGGTTTCAGTGACTTCATTAGCTGTGGTTGCTGATGGGTATATGGTTGAATCATCCATCAGCGTACATGGACACACACAGGCTTTGTTTAATGCCAGTGGCAAGTCATTGGTAAAAATAGAAAAGAGTAGAGGGCCTAGAGAGCTGCCCTGTGGTACACCACACTTTACACGTTTAACAGAGAAGCTTCCATCAAAGAAAACCCTCTGAGTTCTATTAGATAGATACTGTAGCTCTGAATCCACAACAGGTTATGGTCAATAATATCAAAGGCTGCACTGAAATCTAACAGTACAGCTTCCACAATCTTCTAATTGTCAATTTAATGAAACCAATCCACGTGTATCCACGTGCTAGTGGGCATTATAATCAGGGTCATGTGCAGCTGCGCTCTAAATGTGTAATTTCTTGGGTGATGTCAGCTGTGGGCAGGGTTGATGATATCTTGCCAGCTGTGGGCAGGGTTGATGATATCTTGCCAGCTGTGGGCAGGGTTGATGATATCTTGCCAGCTGTGGGCAGGGTTGATGATATCTTGCCAGCTGTGGGCAGGGTTGATGATATCTTGCCAGCTGTGGGCAGGGTTGATGATATCTTGCCAGCTCTGGGCAGGGTTGATGATATCTTGCCAGCTCTGGGCAGGGTTGATGATATCTTGCCAGCTGTGGGCAGGGTTGATGATATCTTGCCAGCTCTGGGCAGGGTTGATGATATATTGCCAGCTGTGGGCAGGGTTAATGATATCTTGCCAGCTGTGGGCAGGGTTAATGATATCTTGCCAGCTCTGGGCAGGGTTGATGATATATTGCCAGCTCTGGGCAGGGTTGATGATATCTTGCCAGCTCTGGGCAGGGTTGATGATATCTTGCCAGCTGTGGGCAGGGTTAATGATATCTTGCCAGCTGTGGGCAGGGTTGATGATATCTTGCCAGCTGTGGGCAGGGTTGATGATATCTTACCAGCTCTGATGATATCTTGCCAGCTCTGGGCAGGGTTGATGATGTCAAACCAAGAAAAGCTCTGACTTACTCTACATCCCTGAATCTTGCAAATCTCCGTTTTGGGTGATACTGACTTCATGACCAAAATTATCCTATTTACATTTTGTAGTCAATTTTGAAACAAAAAAACACAACATTTCTGACTCATCGATGCCACATTAACTGTTTTCAAAAGGAGAAATTGCTTTTTTGATTCGGTTGCTCTTTAATGTATTCTGTGTGTGTGCGTGTATGTTGGTTCAACTGTCTCAGACACTTGTTTCTTAATGTATTCTGTCTGAGAGGTAGAGAGAGACACTTGTTTGGGTTTTGGGTCTTGTAAAATTAATGACCTCTCCCTCTTCTCATCCCTCCCTCCCTCCCTCCCTCCCTCCCTCCCTCCCTCCCTCCCTCCCTCCCTCCCTCCCTCCTCCCTCTCTAGATCAAGGGATGACTGTCTCTGGGACAGAGGTTGTTAGGGCTGGAGGTGACTCAATGGGACAGATGTTAATGGGGCTGGAGGTAACAGTCTCTGGGACAGATGTTGTTAGGGCTGGAGGTGACTCAATGGGACAGATGTTGATGGGGCTGGAGGTAACAGTCTCTGGGACAGATGTTGTTGGGGCTGGAGGTAACAGTCTCTGGGACAGATGTTGTTGGGGCTGGAGGTGACTCAATGGGACAGATGTTGTTGGGGCTGGAGGTAACAGTCTCTGGGACAGATGTTGTTGGGGCTGGAGGTGACTCAATGGGACAGATGTTGTTGGGGCTGGAGGTGACTCAATGGGACAAATGTTGATGGGGCTGGAGGTAACAGTCTCTGGGACAGATGTTGTTGGGGCTGGAGGTAACAGTCTCTGGGACAGATGTTGTTGGGGCTGGAGGTGACTCAATGGGACAGATGTTGTTGGGGCTGGAGGTGACTCAATGGGACAAATGTTGATGGGGCTGGAGGTAACAGTCTCTGGGACAGATGTTGTTGGGGCTGGAGGTAACAGTCTCTGGGACAGAGGTTGTTGGGGCTGGAGGTGACTCAATGGGACAGATGTTGTTGGGGCTGGAGGTGACTCAATGGGACAGAGGTTGTTGGGGCTGGAGGTAACGGTCTCTGGGACAGATGTTGTTGGGGCTGGAGGTAACGGTCTCTGGGACAGATGTTGTTGGGGCTGGAGGTGACTGTCTCTAGGACAGAGGTTGTTGGGGCTGGAGGGAACAGTCTCTGGGACAGATGTTGTTGGGGCTAGGGGTAATGGTCATCCACACCACACCAACATCCACACCACACCAACATCCACACCACACTAAGATCCACACCACACTAAGATCCACACCACACTAACATCCCCACCACACCACACCAACATCCACACCACACTAACATCCACACCACACCACACTAACATCCACACCAACATCCACAACACCAAGATCCACACCACATCCACACCACACCAACATCCACACCACACTAACATCCACACCACACTAACATCCACACCACACCAACATCCACACCACACCACACTAACATCCACACCACACCACACCACACTAACATCCCTCTGTCAATCACCATATTCTTATCGGCAGACTCAACAGCCTCGGTTTTTCGGATGACTGCCTTGCCTGGTTCACCAATTACTTTGCAGACAGAGTTCAGTGTGTCAAATCGGAGGACATGCTTTCCGGTCCTCTGGCAGTCTCTATGGGGGTGCCACAGGGTTCAATTCTCGGGCCGACTCTTTTCTCTGTATATATCAATGATGTTGCTCTTGCTGCGGGCGATTCCCTGATCCACCTCTACGCAGACGACACCATTCTATATACTTTCGGCCCGTCATTGGACACTGTGCTATCAAACCTCCAAACGAGCTTCAATGCCATACAGCACTCTTTCCGTGGCCTCCAACTGCTCTTAAACGCGAGTAAAACCAAATGCATGCTTTTCAACCGATCGCTGCCTGCACCCGCATGCCCGACTAGCATCACCACCCTGGATGGTTCCGACCTTGAATATGTGGACATCTATAAGTACCTAGGTGTCTGGCTAGACTGCAAACTCTCCTTCCAGACTCACATCAAACATCTCCAATTAAAAATCAAATCAAGAGTCGGCTTTCTATTCCGCAACAAAGCCTCCTTCACTCACGCTGCCAAGCTTACCCTAGTAAAACTGACTATCCTACCGATCCTCGACTTCGGCGATGTCATCTACAAAATGGCTTCCAACACTCTACTCAGCAAACTGGATGCAGTCTATCACAGTGCCATCCGTTTTGTCACTAAAGCACCTTATACCACCCACCACTGCGACTTGTATGCTCTAGTCGGCTGGCTCTCACTACATATCCGTCGCCAGACCCACTGGCTCCAGGTCATCTACAAGTCCATGCTAGGTAAAGCTCCGCCTTATCTCAGTTCACTGGTCACGATGGCAACACCCATCCGTAGCACGCGCTCCAGCAGGTATATCTCACTGATCATCCCTAAAGCCAACACCTCATTTGGCCGCCTTTCGTTCCAGTACTCTGCTGCCTGTGACTGGAACAAATTGCAAAAATCGCTGAAGTTGGAGACTTTTATCTCCCTCACCAACTTCAAACATCAGCTATCCGAGCAGCTAACCGATCGCTGCAGCTGTACATAGTCTATAGGTAAATAGCTCACCCATTTTCACCTACCTCATTCCCATACTGTTTTTATACTGTTTTTATTTATTTACTTTCCTGCTCTTTTGCACACCAATATCTCTACCTGTACATGACCATCTGATCATTTATCACTCCAGTGTTAATCTGCAAAATTGTATTATTCGCCTACCTCCTCATGCCTTTTGCACACATTGTATATAGACTGCCCATTTTTTCTACTGTGTTATTGACTTGCTAATTGTTTACTCCATGTGTAACTCTGTGTTGTCTGTTCACACTGCTATGCTTTATCTTGGCCAGGTCGCAGTTGCAAATGAGAACTTGTTCTCAACTAGCCTACCTGGTTAAATAAAGGTGAAATAAAAAAATAAATAAAAAAAATCCCCACCACACCACACCACACCAACATCCCCACCACACCACACCACACCACACCAACATCCACACCACACCAACATCCACACCAACATCCACACCACACTAACATCCCCACCACACCACACCAACATCCACACCACACCATCCCCACCACACCAACATCCCACACCACACCAACACCACACCACACCACACTAACATCCACACCACACCAACATCCACACCAACATCCACACCACACTAACATCCCCACCACACCACACCACACAACATCCACACCACACTAACATCCCCACCACACCACACCACACCAACATCCACACCACACAACATCCACCACCACACCAACATCCCCACCACACTAACATCCCCACCACACCACACCACACCAACATCCCCACCACACCACACCACACCAACATCCACACCACACTAACATCCACACCACACCAACATCCACACCAACATCCACACCACACTAACATGCACACCACACCACACCAACATCCACACCACACTAACATCCCCACCACACTAACATCCACACCACACCAACATCCACACCAAACATCCACACCACACTAACATCCCCACCACACTAACATCCACACCACACCACACCACACCAACATCCACACCACACCAACATCCCCACCACACTAACATCCCCACCACACCACACCAACATCCACACCACACCAACATCCACACCACACTAACATCCACACCACACCACACTAACATCCACACCACACCACACCACAATAACATCCACACAACACCACACCACACCAACATCCACACCACACCAACATCCACACCACAACACTCCACACCAACATCCACACCACACTAACATCCACACCACACTAACATCCACACCACACCACACCACACTAACATCCACACCACACCAACATCCACACCACACTAACATCCCCACCACACCACACCACACCAACATCCACACTACACGAACATCCCCACCACACTAACATTCACACCACACTAACATCCCCACCACACTAACATCCACACCACACCACACCACACCACACCAACATCCCCACCACACTAACATCCACACCACACTAACATCCACACCACACCACACCACACCAACATCCACACCACACTAACATCCCCACCACACCACACCACACCAACATCCACACCACACTAACATCCCCACCACACCACACCACACCAACATCCACACCACACTAACATCCCCACCACACCACACCAACATCCACACCACACTAACATCCCCACCACACCACACTAACATCCACACCACACTAACATCCACACCACACCACACCAACATCCACACCACACTAACATCCACACCACACCAACATCCACACCACACTAACATCCCCACCACACCACCATCCACACCACACTAACACCCACACCACACCACACCACACTAACATCCACACCACACCAACATCCACACCACACCACACTAACATCCACACCACACCAACATCCACACCACACTGACATCCCCACCACACCACACCACACTAACATCCCCACCACACCACACCACACTAACATCCACGCCACACTAAGATCCCCACCACACCACACTAACATCCACACCAACCCCACATCCACCACACTAACATCCACACCACACTAACATCCCCACCACACCAACATCCACACCACACCAACATCCACACCACACTAACATCCCCACCACACCACACCACACTAACATCCACACCAACATCCACACCACACAACATCCACACCAACATCCACACTAACATCCACACCAACATCCACACCACACTAACATCCACACCACACTAACATCAACACCACACTAACATCCACACCAACATCCACACCACACTAAGATCCACACCACACCACACCAACATCCACACCACACCAACATCCACACCACACCAACATCCACACCAACATCCACACTAACATCCACACCAACATCCACACCACACTAACATCCACACCACACTAACATCAACACCACACTAACATCCCACCAACATCCACACCACACTAACATCCACACCACACTAACATCCCCACCACACCACACCACAACATCCACACCACACTAACATCCACACTAACATCCACACCACACTAACATCCACACTAACATCCACACCACACTAACATCCACACCAACATCCACACCACACTAACATCCCCACCACACCAACATCCACACCACACTAACATCCACACCAACATCCACACCACACTAACATCCCCACCACACTAACATCCACACCACACTAACATCCACACTAACATCCACACCACACTAACATCCACACCACACCACATCCACACTAACATCCACACCACACTAACATCCACACTAACATCCACACCACACTAACATCCACACTAACATCCACACCACACTAACATCCACACCACACTAACATCCACACCACACCACACTAACATCCACCACCACTAACATCCACATCCACACCACACCAACATCCACACCACACACTAACATCCCCAACATCCACACCACACCACACCACACCATCCACACATCCACACCACACCACACCACACCAACATAACATCCACACCACACTAACATCCACACCACACCACACCACACTAACATCCCCACCACACTAACATCCACACCACACCACACCACACTAACATCCCCACCACACTAACATCCACACCACACCACACCACACTAACATCCCCACCACACTAACATCCACACCACACCACAACACTCCCACACCACACTAACATCCACACACACCACACACACCACACCACACCACACACCACTAACATAATTTAGACCAGAGCATCCCCTATTCCCTAATAGTGCACTACTATAGACCAGACCCTATGGCACACTATATAGTCCCTTTAGACCAGAGCCCTATGGCACCCTATTCCCTACCACCAGAGCCCTATGGCACCCTATTCCCTATATAGTGCACTACTTTAGACCAGAGCCCTATGGCACCCTATTCCCTATATAGTGCACTACTATAGACCAGAGCCCTATGGCACCCTATTCCCTATATAGTGCACTACTTTAGACCAGAGCCCTATGGCACCCTATTCCCTATATAGTGCACTACTTAGGTTGTCATTTAGGGCTTTGCCATATGTTCCCTGTTGCCTCCAGACTGTTATCTTTCCATTTGTGGTTATTGGTGTTTTTTTATGAAACGAAGTGCGTTCCTCGTCGGCGTGGTGGTGAGACTGTTCTGTGTTCTAGGTGGATGTTTCGTGTGAAAACAAAACGGATTTGTAACATACACATTCCTGTTTTCTTTATTAAGAGATCGTTCTTTCTGTTTTATGTTGGAATTATGGAATTATATTATTTCCCAGACACAGATATACTGGACAACAACAACAAAAAAGCCTTTTCAATGAAGATTGTCCTTTATTTATTTTTTCAGTACTCGACTCAATCTGTGTCCAGGAAACCAGCCTCTAAAGTCAAAGGTCATTGAAGCATTTTCTGTCTGTGTTTTTATGTTTTTTATTGTTCAAATTGATATGTATTATATTATTTTATATATATATATATATATATATTATATATATATATATATATTTATATTGATATATATATAATTAATTATTTTGGTGTGGAAGTAAGTATTTCTTTCTCTGTTTTTAAAGTTGACATTAAAACATTAAATAACATTTTTTTTTTGTATTATTATTTGTTTAATATATATATTTATATTTTACCTTTATTTTGTTTTTTATTTGACCTTTATTTAACTTGGCAAGTCAGTTTAAGAACAAATTCTTGTGGATGTTAGTGTGGTGTGGTGTGGATGTTAGTGTGGTGTGGATGTTAGTGTGGTGTGGTGTGGATGTTAGTGTGGTGTGTTGGTGTGGATGTTAGTGTGGTGTGGTGTGGATGTTAGTGTGGTGTGGTGTGGATGTTAGTGTGGTGTGGTGTGGATGTTAGTGTGGTGTGGTGTGGATGTTAGTGTGGTGTGGTGTGGATGTTAGTGTGGTGTGGTGTGGATGACGGCCTTGGAACAGTGGGTTAACTGGTCTAGGAACAGTGGGTTAACTGGTCTAGGAACAGTGGGTTAATTGATATAGGAACAGTGGGTTAATTGATATAGGAACAGTGGGTTAACTGGTCTAGGAACAGTGGGTTAACTGGTCTAGGAACAGTGGGTTAACTGGTCTAGGAACAGTGGGTTAACTGGTCTAGGAACAGTGGGTTAACTGGTCTAGGAACAGTGGGTTAACTGGTCTAGGAACAGTGGGTTAACTGGTCTAGGAACAGTGGGTTAACTGGTCTAGGAACAGTGGGTTAACTGGCCTAGGAACAGTGGGTTAACTGGTCTAGGAACAATGGGTTAACTGGTCTAGGAACAGTGGGTTAACTGGTCTAGGAACAGTGGGTTAACTGGTCTAGGAACAGTGGGTTAACTGATCTAGGAACAGTGGGTTAACTGGTCTAGGAACAGTGGGTTAACTGGTCTAGGAACAGTGGGTTAACTGGTCTAGGAACAGTGGGTTAATTGATCTAGGAACAGTGGGTTAACTGGTCTAGGAACAGTGGGTTAACTGGTCTAGGAACAGTGGGTTAACTGGTCTAGGAACAGTGGGTTAATTGATATAGGAACAGTGGGTTAACTGGTCTAGGAACAGTGGGTTAACTGGTCTAGGAACAGTGGGTTAACTGGTCTAGGAACAGTGGGTTAACTGGTCTAGGAACAGTGGGTTAACTGGTCTAGGAACAGTGGGTTA
>NC_068426.1:3463063-3473063 GCF_023373465.1 Oncorhynchus keta
AGTAATATAGGAATATACAGTATTATACAGTAATATAGGAATATACAGTATCGTAAAGTAATGTACAGTATTAGATTTATACAGTGATATACATTATTATACAGTAATATACAGTATTATACAGTAATATAGGAATATACAGTATTATAAAGTATTATACAGTATTAGAGTTATACAGTAATATACAGAAACATACAGTAATATAAAGTATTATACAGTAATATACAGTATTATAAAGTATTATACAGTAATATAGTAATATACAGTATCATAAAGTATTATACTGTATTAGAGTTATACAGTAATATACAGTAATATACAGTGATATACACTACTATACAGTAATACACAGTAATATACAGTATTATAAAGTATTATACAGTATTATAAAGTATTATACAGTATTAGAGTTATACAGTAATATACAGTAATATACAGTGATATACAGTATTATACAGTAATATACAGTATTATAAAGTATTACACAGTATTAGAGATATACAGTAATATACAGCATTATAAAGTATGTGGAGGACTATGTATTTTTGTAAATAACAGCTGGTGCACGATATCTAAGGTTGTCTCAATCAATTGCTCGCCTGAGGTAGAGTATCTCATGATAAGCTGTAGACCCCACTATCTACCTATAGAGTTTTCATCTGTATTTGTCGTAGCTGTTTACATACCACCACAGTCAGATGCTGGCACTAAGACAGCATTGAATGAGCTGTATTCTGCCATAAGCAAACAAGAAAACACTCACCCAGAGGCGGCACTCCTAGTAGCCGGGGACTTTAATGCAGGGAAACTTAAATCCGTTTTACCAAATTTCTATCAGCATGTTAAATGTGCATCTAGAGGAAAAAAACAAGTGCATTGATGACGTTTTTTTCCCATCAGTGACCGTACGTACATACCCCAACCAGAAGCCATGGACTACAGGCAATATCCACACCGAGCTAAAGGCTAGAGCTGCCGCTTTCAAGGAGTGGGACTCTAACCTGGAAGCTAATATTGCAGGGCTTGCAAACCATTACAGAATACAAAGGGAAGAACAGCCGAGAGCTGCCCAATGACATGAGCCTACCAGACGAGCTATACTACTTCTATGCTCGCTTCGAGGCAAATAACACTGAAACATGCATGAGAGCACCAGCTGTACTGGAAGACTGTGTGATCACACTCTGCGCAGCCGATGTGAGTAAGACCTTTAAACAGGTCAACATTCACAAGGTCGCCGGGTTTGTGTACTGCGAGCATGCTTTGACCAACTGGCAAGTGTCTTCAATGACATTTTCAACCTCTCCCTGTCCGAGTCTGTAATACTTACATGTTTTAAGCAGATCACCATAGTCACTGTGCCCAAGAACACTAAGGTAACCTGCCTAAATGACTACCAACCAGTAGCACTCACGTCTGTAGCCATGAAGTGCTTTGAAAGGTTGATCATGGCTCACATCAACACCATTATCCCAGAAACCCTAGACCCACTCCAATTTGCATACTGCCCCAACAGATCCACACTGCCCTTTCCCACATGGACAAAAGGAACACCTATGTGAGAATGTTATTCATTGACTACAGCTCAGTGTTCAACACCATAGTGCCCTCAAAGCTCACCACTAAGCTAAGGACCCGGGGACTAAACACCTCCCTCTGCAACTGGATCCTGGACTTCCTGACGGGCCACCTCCAGGTGGTAAGGGAAGGTAACAACACAACTGCCACGCTGATCCTCAACACTGGGGCCCCTCAGGGGTGCGTGCTCAGTCCCCTCCTGTACTCCCTGTTCACTCATGACTGCATGGCCAGGCATGACTCCAACACCATCATTAAGTTTGCCGATGACACAAGAGTGGTAGGTCTGATCACCGACAACAATGAGACAGAATATATTGAGGAGGTCAGAGACTTGGCCGTGTGGTGCCAGGACAACAACCTCTCCTCAATGTGATCAAGACAAAGGAGATGATTGTGGACTACAGGAAAAAGAGGACCGAGCACACCCCCATTCTCATAGACGGGGCTGCAGTGGAGCATTTTGAGAGCTTCAAGTTCCTTGGTGTCACCAACAAACTAACATGGTCCAAGGACACCAAGACAGTCCTGAAGAGGGCACGACAAAACCTATTCCCCCTCAGGAGACTGAAAAGATTTGGCATGGGTCCTCAGATCCTCAAAAGGTTCCACATCTGCACCATCGAGAGCATCCTGACTGGTTGCATCACTGCCTGGTATGGCAACTGCTTGGCCTCCGACCGCAAGGCACTACAGAGGGTAGTGCGAACGGCCCAGTACATCACTGGGGCCAAGCTTCTTGCCATCCAGGACCTCTATACCAGGCGGTGTCAGAGGAAGGCTCTAAAACTTGTCAAAGACTCCAGCCACCATAGTCATAGACTGTTCTCTCTGTTACTGCACGGCAAGCGGTACCGGAGCGCCAAGTCTTCTTAACCTGTTGATCCTACCCCCTACTTTTTCGAACTTTCTGTTAAAATTTGCGCAACATTTCAGCGCCCTGCTACTCATGCCAGGAATATAGTATATGAATATGATTAGAATGTGTGGATAGAAAACACTCAGACGTTTCTAAAACTGGTTAAATCACGGCTGTGACTATAGCAGAACGTGTGTTTCATCGAAAAGCGCAGGAAAATCTGATCACTGAAAACTGGAAAATATATCAATGCGCCACTTGAATGTATTGTTGAATAGAAACCACATTACCTGGAGCCGAGGTTGCAATACCCACAGCTTCCACACGATGTCAACAGCCTTGTCTTTTGCCTAGGATTTGTTTCTTGGTCAAACGGACAAGAGGCAGCCCATTTCTTCCGTCTCCGACCGGATATTTTGGTTGAGATTTACCCGGACATTATTTCAAGACGTACAGCTATAGAATATACATCGCCTCGTGATCAATTTGATCGATTATTAACATTTACATTACATTTAAGTCATTTAGCAGACACTCTTATCCAGAGCGACTTACAAATTGGTGCATTCACCTTATGACATCCAGTAGAATAGTCACTTTACAATAGTGCATCTAAATCTTAAAGGGGGGTGAGAAGGATTACTTATCCTATCCTAGGTATTCCTTAAAGAGGTAGGGTTTCAGGAGTCTCCGGAAGGTGGTGATTGACTCCGCTGTCCTGGCGTCGTGAGGGAGTTTGTTCCACCATTGGGGGCCAGAGCAGCGAACAGTTTTGACTGGGCTGAGCGGGAACTGTACTTCCTCAGTGGTAGGGAGGCGAGCAGGCCAGAGGTGGATGAACGCAGTGCCCTTGTTTGGGTGTAGGGCCTGATCAGAGCCTGGAGGTACTGAGGTGCCGTTCCCCTCACAGCTCCGTAGGCAAGCACCATGGTCTTGTAGCGGATGCGAGCTTCAACTGGAAGCCAGTGGAGAGAGCGGAGGAGCGAGGTGACGTGAGAGAACTTGGGAAGGTTGAACACCAGACGGGCTGCGGCGTTCTGGATGAGTTGTAGGGGTTTAATGGCACAGGCAGGGAGCCCAGCCAACAGCGAGTTGCAGTAGTCCAGACAGGAGATGACAAGTGCCTGGATTAGGACCTGCGCCGCTTCCTGTGTGAGGCGTTTACTAATACCTAAAGTTGCATTACAAAAGTATTTCAAGTGTTTTGTGAAAGTTTATCGTCAACTTTTTTAATTAAAAATGACGCTGCTATAAAACGCTATTTTTTTCCTTGATCACACAGTCTTCATAGATCGATATCTAGGCTATATATGGACCGATTTAATCGGAAAAAAGACCCAATAGTGATGTTTATGAGACATCTAGGAGTGCCAACAAAGAAGATGGTCAAAGGTAATGAATGTTTTATATTTTATTTCTGCATTTTGTGTAGCGCCGACTATGCTAATTATTTTGTTTACGTCCCCTGCGGGTCTTTAGGGGTGTTGCATGCTATCAGATAATAGCTTCTCATGCTTTCGCCGAAAAGCATTTTAAAAATCTGACTTGTTGCCTGGATTCACAACGAGTGTAGCTTTAATTCAGTACCCTGCATGTGTATTTTAATGAACGTTTGAGTTTTAACGAGTGCTATTAGCATTTAGCGTAGCGTATTTGCATTTCCAGATGTCTAGATGGGACGCCTGCGTGCCGGGTGGAGGTAAGAGGTTTTAACAGCTTCTACCACCAAGCCAAAAGACTGATGAACACCTAATTAAATTAAACTACCCAGACTATTTGTATTGCCCCCTCCCCTTTTACACCACTGCTACTCTCTGTTGTTATCATCTATGCATAGTCACTTTAATAACTCTACCTACATGTACATATTACTCAAATAACCGGTGGCCCCGTACATTGACTCTTTACTGGTACCCCCTGTATATAGTCTCGCTATCGTTATTTTACTGCTGCTCTTTAATTACTTGTTACTTTTAGTTCTTATTTTTATCCATATTTTTTTTTAAACTGCATTGTTGGTTAGGGGCTCGTAATTCAGCATTTCATGGTTAGGTTGTATTCGCACATGTGACTAATGCAATTTGATTTGATTTGATTTGATTTGAATTATCTAGGGATATTAGATCCAATGTTGGTTGATACAGGCACTACGAGTTGGGCTCCCAAGTGGCGCAGCGGTCTAAGGCACTGCATCTCAGGACTAGAGGCGTTACTACAGACACCCTGGTTTGATTCCAGGCTGTATCACAACCCGGCTGTGATTGGGTGTCCCATAGGGCGGAGCACAATTGGTCCAGCGTCGTCCGGGTTTGGCCGGTGTAGGCCGTCATTGTAAATAACAATTTGTTCTTCACTGACTTACCTAGTTAAATAAAGGTTACATTTAAAATACAATTTTAATAAAAAAAACTGTCTTCACCGGCGTTACAAATGAGACATCAAAATATTCTGGAACGTTTCTCTCAAACACTTGTTGCTATCGCTATCGGTTCAACACTTGGCTGTCATTCAGAAAATTCCTTCCTGGGATCAAATGATAATTTGTGAGCTGTGAAAATATCATGGAGTAATTCAACAGCTTTTCACCAAATGCGCATTCCAGCAAGTATTATGCATAATTATTCATGATTAATTATCGATTCAGGTTTGTAAAATATCAAGGTAAGGTGACTCTTTCGGGTTAGAAGCATTTGATTTTTTTTTTAAATTGCAGTTATTATTATTTTGTATTTGTGTGCCAATGAAAACATTGTTCACTGCTTAACATGATACAACAAAATGTTACATTTACATTTCATTTGGGGGATATCTTTACAAACAAACAACTAGATCCACGGTTATTACAGGGTTCAACTGATTAACACTTTATATAACTACAAACTTACATAAATACATAAATGCAAATTCATCAAGACACCAACCACAATAAAGGGTTAAACATACTTTATAAATTGAACTTGTGAATTTTATTGAATATATTGATTATAATAATAAAAATTAAATTATAATAATTTGGATTCCCTTTTATATCTTAATGTAAAGACATTAAAAGAAATTGGCAGATTATTATCAATGATTTATCAACAGCTGTAACAAGTTGTCCAGTGTAGGTACCGGTACCCTAGTTTCTGGAAAGACCCATATACAGTAGACATGGATGTACACTTTCAGGCTTGTTGACAGGAGTTATTGTTCCAGCTGGCCTCTGGTGTGTATCACCCTTTCTCTCCGGTCCGTGGTTAAGCTAGAGGGGTCTGTGTCATAGTCTGTTTGTCTCGCTGGTGCTACAGGGGGGGATTTGGCTCTAACTGCCCACACTGCGTTCCAAATTGCACCCTACTTTTGACCGTGGCCCACAGAGCTCTGTAGAATATGTAGTGCGCTACATAGGGGATAGGGTGCTACTTTGGACTTATGCCCTGTTTCTGGTAAACAAAGGCCCTAATACACTTCACCCCCCCCCAAAGGGAGCCTTTTTGTTGTGCATGACGTGTCTGTCTCACAGAGCTTTAAGGACCCCTGTTCTTTGTCTGGTCAGAGGGCGGTGTCACGGAGAACGGTTTACGGACGAGACCCGGGTACCGTAGTCGAGTGGATTAACAGTGTGTGTGTGTGTGTGTGTGTGTGTGTGTGTGTGTGTGTGTGTGTGTGTGTGTGTGTGTGTGTGTGTGTGTGTGAATTGTGTGGGTGCGTGATCGTGTAAGGCAGTACGAAGGGGTCATTCAGCTGTCGTGTTTGGTGTTCATGACTACTACCACAGCTGAAATGGATACACCATGTGTAGAGTGTGTGTGTATGGTATGTGAGGGTGTGTGTGTGTGTGTGTGTGTAGGGATGGTTTGGGGTCAGGACTGTTTCCCATCTTGCTGAGAGGGAGATCACATTCTTCTGTTGATGAAGAGACCCAGGTCTTTGTTTAGAACTTATTAATGTAATATTTGATCAATAAATAGTTTGATGGTTTGAAATGTATACATTTGATTATCTGGTTTATATTGGCAAAATAGTTGAGTATCGTGAACACACACACACACACACACACACACACACACACACACACACACACACACACACACACACACGATATGAAGATATGGAAATCTGATACAACCCAACACTAGATGTCATCCCTCCATACCGCCACTCCTCTACCCCTCCATCCCTCCACTCCTCTACCCCTCCATACCTCCACTCCTCTACCCCTCCATCCCTCCACTCCTCTACCCCTCCATACCTCCACTCCTCTACCCTCCATACCGCCACTCCTCTACCCCTCCATCCCTCCACTCCTCTACCCCTCCATCCCTCCACTCCTCTACCCTCCATACCTCCACCTCTACCCCTCTACCCTCCATACCTCCACTCCTCTACCCCTCCATCCCTCCATACCGCCACTCCTCTACCCCTCCATACCTCCACTCCTCTACCCCTCCATCCCTCCATACCTCCACTCCTCTACCCCTCCATCCCTCCATACCTCCACTCCTCTACCCTCCATCCCTCCACTCCTCTACCCCTCCATCCCTCCATACCTCCACTCCTCTACCCTCCATCCCTCCATACCTCCACTCCTCTACCCCTCCATCCCTCCATACCTCTACCCTCCATCCCTCCATCCCTCCACTCCTCTACCCCTCCATCCCTCCATACCGCCACTCCTCTACCCCTCCATCCCTCCACTCCTCTACCCTCCATCCCTCCATACCGCCACTCCTCTACCCTCCATCCCTCCATACCGCCACTCCTCTACCCCTCCATCCCTCCACTCCTCTACCCCTCCATCCCTCCATACCGCCACTCCTCTACCCCTCCATCCCTCCATACCGCCACTCCTCTACCCCTCCATACCGCCACCTCTACCCCTCCATCCCTCCACTCCTCTACCCCTCCATACCTCCACTCCTCTACCCCTCCATCCCTCCATACCTCCACTCCTCTACCCCTCCATCCCTCCATACCGCCACTCCTCTACCCCTCCATCCCTCCATACCTCCACTCCTCTACCCCTCCATCCCTCCATACCTCCACTCCTCTACCCCTCCATCCCTCAACTCCTCTACCCCTCCATCCCTCCATACCTCCACTCCTCTACCCCTCCATACCTCCACTCCTCTACCCCTCCATCCCTCCACTCCTCTACCCCTCCATCCCTCCACTCCTCTACCCTCCATACCTCCACTCCTCTACCCTCCATCCCTCCATACCTCCACTCCTCTACCCCTCCATCCCTCCATACCTCCACTCCTCTACCCCTCCATCCCTCAACTCCTCTACCCCTCCATCCCTCCATACCTCCACTCCTCTACCCTCCATACCTCCACTCCTCTACCCCTCCATCCCTCCACTCCTCTACCCTCCATCCCTCCACTCCTCTACCCCTCCATCCCTCCATACCTCCACTCCTCTACCCCTCCATCCCTCCATACCTCCACTCCTCTACCCTCCATCCCTCCATACCTCCACTCCTCTACCCCTCCATCCATCCATACCTCCACTCCTCTACCCCTCCATCCCTCCACTCCTCTACCCCTCCATCCCTCCATACCTCCACTCCTCTACCCCTCCATCCCTCAACTCCTCTACCCCTCCATCCCTCCATACCTCCACTCCTCTACCCCTCCATACCTCCACTCCTCTACCCCTCCATCCCTCCACTCCTCTACCCCTCCATCCCTCCATACCTCCACTCCTCCATCCTCCATACCTCCACTCCTCTACCCCTCCATACCTCCACTCCTCTACCCTCCATCCCTCCACTCCTCTACCCCTCCATCCCTCCACTCCTCTACCCCTCCATCCCTCCATACCTCCACTCCTCTACCCCTCCATCCCTCCATACCGCCACTCCTCTACCCCCTCCATCCCTCCCATCCCTTCATCCCCATAAAACAGGTGAGACCACACACACACACACACGCCCCCAGACAGGGCAGCAGGTGCAGTAAAAGGATCAGACAGAGACTTCGTGATTTAGTATAAATATTTAAAATATTTTATAAGTCATCGTAAAATCTCGACACTCAAAAGCAAAAAGCTATTTATTACAAAAGAACCTTGAATGAAGTCCGTTCATTTCAACAACAGAAAAAAAACATGTTTTTTAAAAAGACTTAAAGACATTTCATATTTTCAAAAAGTTCAAAAGTTTTTAAATGTTCGTATTAAAATCGGTATTAAAACGGTATTAAAACGGTATTAAAACAGTCTTGCATGCAAGTGTTGACAGATATGAAACACATTCTATGTCAAAAGGGTGAAGCATTGTGTAAAGTGGAAGCATTTGCTCGTCCAATACGGTCTGGTGAATCAACGGTGTGACAATGTCAAATGTCACAGTCAATATGTACAAGGAGACAGTAGTAGTTTAAAAAAAATCATAGAATACAGAACACTAGAATCCATCATCGGGAACCTTTAGAACCTCCGGAATCATACAGTATTATTAATTACACAGTAAACTGGCACTACAACACCCATCGCTTCCATTCGTTCAGAAAGCACCTTGGCAATACTGTCGTTTACGGCAGGCAGAACACACACATAGCAATCAATCACAAACTACAGTCAGTATCACTGAAAGACGATATGAAATGTATCACTTTTTTACGAGCCGTGATAGTGGAAGGTCTACCCTCCTCTTCCTCCTCCTGTTTCAGTCTGAGGCAGGGCAGAGTTACAACACTCAGCAACTCATTGTAATCCCTTTGACACTTTTACATAACTTGTCTGTCTCAACAGGTAGATCTGCTAACAAGAGTCCCTAATGGTATCCTACTCATTCTATAGTCCATAGGGGTCTGGTTAAAAGCAGTGTGCTATGTAGGGAATAGAATACTATTCGGGAGGCACCCTAAGGAATGGATTGTCTAATAGTTAAACTGTCATATAGAATTATGTATATTTCACTGTCGTATAGAAGCTGATTGTATAACAGGTTGGCAGTTGGGCTCAGAACACAACCCTATAGGGAAGTCAGAGTGGTATGGAAGGTTATGTGACTGGCTAAGAAACAAACTAAATCGCTAGGATTCTGCAGTGTTTGGTTCCAGTGGAACACACCATCACCGTGGAAACCGTAGAATTAGAACGCGTTCTAATTCCGCGGTAGAACCCACAGTTGATGGTCAGGTTCCGTTGGAATGAAACCAAAGCGGAAATTCCACATAACTAATCGACTGATCTTAACCACAGATCACAGAATTGGTTTTAATGAATGTGACAGCAGAAAGGTGAGACTGACAGGCAGCTGTTGGTATTGGTTGACTCTAACTATGTGGCTTAACGTACACAACCACAGTAAATATCAAGCTGAAGGAACTTCCTAGAACAATGACACAACAGTCTTCCAGGGAAATCAGCCCTGACGTCGTTGTAGGTTTGGTTTACAATAGTTAGATAATACAGCCATTTCCACTGTAAAAACCTCACCTTAATTTCCCTGAATGTGTGTGTGTGTGTGTGTGTGTGTGTGTGTGTCACTCAGCCCTCTCTCACAAAACAATTATGTAACAACGACAGGTAAAACTCTGACACTGTAGAGCTTTACTTCACATGTTCCAGTCA
>NC_068426.1:3478063-3485563 GCF_023373465.1 Oncorhynchus keta
GTGGCGAGAATCTGCCTCCTCACCACGTGCTCTCACCACTGGTGTCCCCAGGGCTCTGTTCTAGGCCCTCTCCTATTCTCGCTATACACCAAGTCACTTGGCTCTGTCATAACCTCACATGGTCTCTCCTATCATTGCTATGCAGACGACACACAATTAATCTTCTCTTTCCCCCTTCTGATGACCAGGTGGCGAATCGCATCTCTGCATGTCTGGCAGACATATCAGTGTGGATGACGGATCACCACCTCAAGCTGAACCTCGGCAAGACGGAGCTGCTCTTCCTCCCGGGGAAGGACTGCCCATTCCATGATCTCGCCATCACGGTTGACAACTCCATTGTGTCCTCCTCCCAGAGCGCTAAGAACCTTGGCGTGATCCTGGACAACACCCTGTCGTTCTCAACTAACATCAAGGCGGTGGCCCGTTCCTGTAGGTTCATGCTCTACAACATCCGCAGAGTACGACCCTGCCTCACACAGGAAGCGGCGCAGGTCCTAATCCAGGCACTTGTCATCTCCCGTCTGGATTACTGCAACTCGCTGTTGGCTGGGCTCCTGCCTGTGCCATTAAACCCTACAACTCATCCAGAACGCCGCAGCCCGTCTGGTGTTCAACCTTCCCAAGTTCTCTCACGTCACCCCGCTCCTCCGCTCTCTCCACTGGCTTCCAGTTGAAGCTCGCATCCGCTACAAGACCATGGTGCTTGCCTACGGAGCTGTGAGGGGAACGGCACCTCAGTACCTCCAGGCTCTGATCAGGCCCTACACCCAAACAAGGGCACTGCGTTCATCCACCTCTGGCCTGCTCGCCTCCCTACCACTGAGGAAGTACAGTTCCCGCTCAGCCCAGTCAAAACTGTTCGCTGCTCTGGCCCCCCAATGGTGGAACAAACTCCCTCACGACGCCAGGACAGCGGAGTCAATCACCACCTTCCGGAGACACCTGAAACCCCACCTCTTTAAGGAATACCTAGGATAGGATATCTGTAGCTCAGTTGGTAGAGCATGGCGCTTGTAACGCCAGGGTAGTGGGTTCGATCCCCGGGACCACCCATACGTAGATTGTATGCACACATGACTGTAAGTCGCTTTGGATAAAAGCGTCTGCTAAATGGCATATATTATTATTATATATTATTAATCCTTCTCACCCCCCCTTTAAGATTTAGATGCACTATTGTAAAGTGACTGCTCTACTGGATGTCATAAGGTGAATGCACCAATTTGTAAGTCGCTCTGGATAAGAGCGTCTGCTAAATGACTTAAATGTAAATGTTAAATGTAGACGATTCTGTGCTTCTAACTTTGTGGCAACAGTTTGGGGGAAGGCCCTTTCCTGTTTCATCATGACAATGCCCCCGTGCACAAAGCGAGGTCCATACAGAAATGCTTTGTCGAGATCGGTGTGGAAGAACTTGACTGGCCTCCACAGAGCCCTGACCTCAACCCCATTGAACACCTTTGTGATGAATTTGAACACAGACTGTGAGCCAGGCCTAATCGCCCAACATGAGAGTGGAGGCTGTTATAGCAGCAATGTTCCAACATCTAGTGGAAAGCCTTCCCAGAAGAGTGGAGGCTGTTATAGCAGCAATGTTCCAACATCTAGTGGAAAGCCTTCCCAGAAGAGTGGAGGCTGTTATAGCAGCAATGTTACAACATCTAGTGGAAAGCCTTCCCAGAAGAGTGGAGGCTGTTATAGCAGCAATGTTCCAACATCTAGTGGAAAGCCTTCCCAGAAGAGTGGAGGCTGTTATAGCAGCAATGTTCCAACATCTAGTGAAGGAGGCTGTTACAGCAGCAATGTTCCAACATCTAGTGGAAAGCCTTCCCAGAAGAGTGGAGGCTGTTATAGCAGCAATGTTCCAACATCTAGTGGAAAGCCTTCCCAGAAGAGTGGAGGCTGTTACAGCAGCAATGTTCCAACATCTAGTGGAAAGCCTTCCCAGAAGAGTGGAGGCTGTTATAGCAGCAATGTTCCAACATCTAGTGGAAAGCCTTCCCAGAAGAGTGGAGGCTGTTATAGCAGCAATGTTCCAACATCTAGTGGAAAGCCTTCCCAGAAGAGTGGAGGCTGTTATAGCAGCAACGGAGGGACCAACTCCATATTAATGCCCATGATTGTGGAATGAGATGTTGGAGGAGCAGGTCACCTTCCTCTGTTAATTGGGTCAACAGAGTACAGAGTACAGAGTACATGTGAACATATGAACTCGCCAACGGCCCATTTCAAGGTATCCTGGCTGTGATGTGTGTGTGTGTGTGTGTGTGTGTGTGTGTGTGTGTGTGTGTGTGTGTGTGTGTGTGTGTGTGTGTGTGTGTGTGTGTGTGTGTGTGTGTGTGTGTGTGTGTGTGTGTGTGTGTGTGTGTGTGTGGTCTCACCTGTTTTATGGGGATGAAGGGATGGGAGGGATGGAGGGGTAGAGGAGTGGCGGTATGGAGGGATGGCATCTAGTGTTGGGTTGTATCCAGATTTCCATATCTTCATATCGTGCCCGTGTCATCCTGGGTTTTATGGTATTACCGACAGTGCACACAAGGGCCGCTATTTCTTTTCAAAGGAAGATAATTCCCATAAAACGTCACTTACCAGAATGCTAACAAAATGCTAACCAATACTTTAAAAAATATATATTTGACCTTTCTTTAACTAGGCAAGTCAGTTATGAATTTTTATTTATTTATTTACAATGACGGCCTACCCCGGCCAAACCCTAACCCGGACGACGCTGGGACAATTGTGCGCCTCCCTATGGGGACTCCCAATTACGGCCGGGTTGTGATACAGCCTGGAATCAAACCAGGGTCTGTAGTGACGCCTCTAGCACTGAGATGCAGTTCCTTAGACCACTGGCCACTTGGGAGACTGAGTGATACTAAGGAATTCTCATAGAGAATGCCAACTAAATGCTAACGAGTGCATTGCAAACATTTTGTACAGTTTCCGACCTAAACTGTACAAGTTAAAATGCTACTCACAGTTTGCTGCACGCACAAAACTAATATTAGCCAGCAAGGCTCTTGATCTAGGAGGGGATTCTCTACTGTTACCAAGCGAATTCTTGATTTTTAGAAGAAGCTAACCACTTAGCTAGATAGGCTAACTAGCAACTACATTAGCACACCAAACACACAACTAAAAGGTATTTAGCACATTTTAGATAGTTAACTTAATAGTTATAAGACATATCTAGCTGGCCAACATTTAGTTGTTAATTAGATCACCTGCCGCTGCACAGCGATGAATGACTCTCAAGGCTACGGTCTCTCGTCGTTGTGTGCGCTGCACAGCGATGAATGACTCTCAAGGCTACTGTCTCTCGTGCACAGCGATGAATGACTCTCAAGGCTACTGTCTCTTGTGTGCGCTGCACAGCGATGAATGACTCTCAAGGCTACTGTCTCTCGTCGTTGTGTGCGCTGCACAGCGATGAATGACTCTCAAGGCTACTGTCTCTCGTCGTTGTGTGCGCTGCACAAGGATGAATGACTCTCAAGGCTACAGGTGAATGACTCTCAAGGCTACGGTCTGTGTGTGCGCTGCACAGCGATGAATGACTCTCAAGGCTACGGTCTCTCGTCGTTGTGTGCGCTGCACAGCGATGAATGACTCTCAAGGCTACGGTCTCTCGTCGTTGTGTGCGCTGCACAGCGATGAATGACTCTCAAGGCTACGGTCTCTCGTCGTTGTGTGCGCTGCACAGCGATGAATGACTCTCAAGGCTACGGTCTCTCGTCGTTGTGTGCGCTGCACAGCGATGAATGACTCTCAAGGCTACGGTCTCTCGTCGCTGCACAGCGATGTGACTGCGCTGCACAGCGATGAATGACTCTGAAGGCTACGGTCTCGTCGTTGTGTGCGCTGCACAGCGATGAATGACTCTCAAGGCTACGGTCTCGTCGTTGTGTGCGCTGCACAGCGATGAATGACTCTGAAGGCTACGGTCTCTCGTCGTTGTGTGCGCTGCACAGCGATGAATGACTCTCAAGGCTGCACGGTCTCTCTACGGTCGTTGTGTGCGCTGCACAGCGGTGAATGACTCTCAAGGCTACGGTCTCTCGTCGTTGTGTGCGCTGCACAGCGGTGAATGACTCAAGGCTACGGTCTCGTCGTCGCTGCACAGCGGTGAATGACTCAAGGCTACGGTCGCTGCACAGCGATGAATGACTCTGAAGGCTACGGTCTCTCGTCGTTGTGTGCGCTGCACAGCGATGAATGACTCTCAAGGCTACGGTCTCTCGTCGTTGTGTGCGCTGCACAGCGATGAATGACTCTCAAGGCTACGGTCTCTCGTCGTTGTGTGCGCTGCACAGCGATGAATGACTCTCAAGGCTACGGTCTCTCGTCGTTGTGTGCGCTGCACAGCGATGAATGACTCTCAAGGCTACGGTCTCTCGTCGTTGTGTGCGCTGCACAGCGATGACTGACTCAAGGCTACGGTCTCTCGTCGTTGTGTGCGCTGCACAGCGGTGAATGACTCTCAAGGCTACGGTCTCTCGTCGTTGTGTGCGCTGCACAGCGATGAATGACTCTCAAGGCTACGGTCTCTCGTCGTTGTGTGCGCTGCACAGCGGTGAATGACTCTCAAGGCTACGGTCTCTCGTCGTTGTGTGCGCTGCACAGCGATGAATGACTCTCAAGGCTACGGTCTCTCGTCGTTGTGTGCGCTGCACAGCGGTGAATGACTCAAGGCTACGGTCTCTCGTCGTTGTGTGCGCTGCACAGCGATGAATGACTCTCAAGGCTACGGTCTCTCGTCGTTGTGTGCGCTGCACAGCGATGAATGACTCTCAAGGCTACGGTCTCTCGTCGTTGTGTGCGCTGCACAGCGGTGAATGACTCAAGGCTACGGTCTCTCGTCGTTGTGTGCGCTGCACAGCGATGAATGACTCTCAAGGCTACGGTCTCTCGTCGTTGTGTGCGCTGCACAGCGATGAATGACTCTCAAGGCTACGGTCTCTCGTCGTTGTGTGCGCTGCACAGCGATGAATGACTCTCAAGGCTACGGTCTCTCGTCGTTGTGTGCGCTGCACAGCGGTGAATGACTCAAGGCTACGGTCTCTCGTGTGCGCTGCACAGCGATGAATGACTCTCAAGGCTACGGTCTCTCGTCGTTGTGTGCGCTGCACAGCGATGAATGACTCTGAAGGCTACGGTCTCTCGTCGTTGTGTGCGCTGCACAGCGATGAATGACTCTCAAGGCTACGGTCTCTCGTCATTGTGTGCTTGTAAACAAACACCAAACACATTTTTTTTATCTACTAACGTATTTCCCAAGTTGACTATTTACTTTTTTTTTAAAAAGTAGATACAAATATTCAAATGTATATAAAAAATATATATTTTTAAAAACTTAAAAGAAATAGGTTCAACGGTGGCGACAGTATTGGAGAACAATCCCCGTGGCTTTTTCCCCAAATATCCCAGTATACACAGTATATACGGTATAATGCCCAAGCATAGAGACATCTGCCATTGTTGTTGAGAGTAATCAGCTCTCCAGATAACACAAAAGTGTGGAAGGATTTCTGTTGAGAGGACAGACATGGAATAGAGTGGTGTGTGTGTGTGTGTGTGTGTGTGTGTGTGTGTGTGTGTGTGTGTGTGTGTGTGTGTGTGTGTGTGTGTGTGTGTGTGGGTGTGTGTGGGTGTGTGCTCACCATTCCTGTGCTTCTTCTCCTTGCTCGGGCCCTTGCTGACGGCCAGGTAGACGGGAGTCTGTTTAGGAGGGATGGTGACCTT
Source organism: Oncorhynchus keta (assembly GCF_023373465.1). Lineage (NCBI taxonomy): Eukaryota > Metazoa > Chordata > Actinopteri > Salmoniformes > Salmonidae > Oncorhynchus > Oncorhynchus keta. The sequence goes on from NC_068426.1 coordinate 3,483,809, forward strand.
CTCTACGTGTTTCCTCCACTGGGTCTGGAAATATTCATTCTTCTCTGTCTTCTTCTCCTTCTCCTGGTACACCTTCTCCTGGAGGACAGAGACGTTATTACAACGTTATTCCCAGAGATATTCAAGTATTCTATTCTTCTCCTGGAGGACAGAGACGTTACCACTATAATGCAGTGTAATGTAGGGTGTCTATAATATATTGTACTCCAGGTGTTGTTTACCCTAAACTAGCCTGTACTCCAGGTGTTGTTTACCCTAACCTACCCTGTACTCCTTGGAGAGCCTCTTCATCTTGTTGTTGAGCAGGAAGTAGACAGCCAGGGTGTGACAGGCTCTGTTGGTGAGCACGGCACTCAGCACCTCGCTGTGTTTGTAGCCCATCCTCTCTGTCATATGCAGTAATACCATGTGGTTGATCTCCTCAATGTGGATCCTAGAGAGACAGAGAGAGACGTTAGCCATCAGACCTGTGTCTGTGTTGCCGTGTGTGTGTGTGTCTGTGTTGCCGTGTGTGTGTGTGTGTGTGTGTGTGTGTGTGTGTGTGTGTGTGTGTGTGTGTGTGTGTGTGTGTACCTGTTGAGGTAGGGTGCTCCAGTGTTAGCGTTAGCCTGTTGACCTGTGTGTGTACCTGTTGAGGTAGGGTGCTCCAGTGTTAGCGTTAGCGTGTTGACCTGTGTGTGTACCTGTTGAGGTAGGGTGCTCCAGTGTTAGCGTTAGCCAGTTGTAGCCAGGAGTCGACCATGACCTGGTGGATGTTAGGTCTCTTAGCTGGATCTGGTTCTAACAGCTTCTTCAACAGACAGATGGCCGCTGTGGAGAGAGAGGAGGGGGAGAGAGAGAGAGAGAGAGAGAGAGAGAGAGAGAGAGAGAGAGAGAGAGAGAGAGAGAGAGAGAGAGGGGGGAGAGAGGAGGGCAGAGAGGGAGAGAGAGACAGACAGAGAGGGAGAGAGAGAGAAAGAGAGAGAAAAGGGGGGAGGAGAGAGAGAATTGTTTAAAATATTTACTATGATGTAAAATACTAACTAATCCAGACAGAGCGTATCAGGGTTGGGGTGAATTCAATTTCAATTCCAATCAATTCAGAAAGTAAACCAAATTCAAAATTCCCATTTGAAAATGTTCCTTATTGAAAAGCATCGGGGACCATTGGAATTACAGTGTAACTTGCCCAAGGAACTCGGATTTTAAATGGAAGTGAACCCGGCCAAACCCAGTGTCTGTGTCAGTGTTCAGAATTCCATTGGCAACATTCTCAGTGAGGTTAAATGACACACATGTCTGTCTGACCCTAGTGCTTTTCTGTTGACTGTGGACTGTTGATTCATAGTTTCCTGTTAGTCCTAACTGTGTCTCAGCTGATGGATTCCTCACGGAAGTCCCTCTCAGACACAGGGCTATTTACAGAATAATCTCTCTCTCTCTCTCTCTCTCTCTCTCTCTCTCTCTCTGAAACTCTGTCTCTCTGGTGTCTGGAATCTCTCTCTCTCTCTCTCTCTCTCTCTCTCTCTCTCTCTCTCTCTCTCTCTCTCTCTCTCTCTCTCTCTCTCTCTCTCTCTCTCTCTCTCTCCTCTCTCTCTCTCTCTCTCTCTCTCTCTCCTCTCTCTCTCTCTCTCTCCTCTCCCTCTCCTCACATAAGAAGATGAATGAGAAGACAGCTCTGTGTCACCAGCTTGGATTAATAATTGCTTACATAACTCTGTCTCCTGACTGTCTAAACTCACAGACTTTGCATCATCAAGAGGTGTGTGTGTGTGT
>NC_068426.1:3490563-3503063 GCF_023373465.1 Oncorhynchus keta
TATGTGTACTCACATGGACCAGACGTCCACCTTGGGGCCGTACTTCTTGCGGGACAGTAGTTCTGGAGCAGCGTAGGCTGGGCTCCCACACTGCGTACTGAACGGGTCTGAGTAACCCAGGATCCCTGCACAGTTACTGAGACCAAAATCTACAGGAGAGGAAGGGAAAGAAGGAGGGAGGGAGGGAGGGAAGAGAGGGGATGGAGGGGGGAGGAGAGGAGAGAGGGAGGGGGAGAGGGGATGGAGGGGGAGGAGAGGAGAGAGGGAGGGGGAGAGGGGAGGGGGGGAGGGAGGGAGAGGGAGGGGGAGGGGATGGAGGGGAGGAGGGGAGAGGAGGGGAGAGAGGGGATGGAGGGGGGAGGAGGGGGAGGAGGAGAGAGGGAGAGAGGGGATGGAGGGGAGGAGGAGAGGAGAGAGGGGATGGAGGGGGAGGAGAGGAGAGGGGATCGAGGAACGAAAGAGAGAGGGAGGGGGGAGAGAGGGGGGGAAGAGAGGGAGGAGAGAGAGGGGGAGGAGAGAGGGGATTGAGGAATGAGCGAGAGGGAGGGAAGAGAGGGGGAGGAGACAGGGAGGGAAGAGAGGGAGGGAAAAGAGGGAGGAGAGAGAGGTGGAGGAGAGAGGGGGAGAGGGAGGAAAGAGAGAGGGAGGGGGGAGGAGAGAGGGAGGGAAGAGAGAGAGACAGACACAGAGAGTGAGGTGGATGTGTGTGTTTTTACAACACTACCTGATTCAACAGTCCAATTCAAATCAAGGGGTTTTATTGTCATGGGAAACGTGTGTTAACATCGCCAAAGCAAGTGAAGTAGATAATAAATATAAGTGAAATAAACAATAGAAAAAGAAACAGTAAACATTACACTCACAAAAATTCCCAAAGACATTTCCAATATCATATTTTGTCTATATACAGTGTTGTAATGATGTGCAAATGGTACAAAATGGAAAATAAATAAACATATATATGGGTTGTATTTACAACAGTCTGCCTACCAGTCAGTTTTATAGTCTAATAAATAATGACTTCCCTGAAACACCCTGCTACCCTGTTCTCCTGAAACACCCTGCTACTCTGTTCTCCTGAAACGCCCTGCTACTCTGTTCTCCTGAAACACCCTGCTACCCTGTTCTCCTGAAACGCCCTGCTACCCTGTTCTCCCGAAACGCCCTGCTACCCTGTTCTCCTGAAACGCCCTGCTACTCTGTTCTCCTGAAACACCCTGCTACTCTGTTCTCCTGAAACACCCTGCTACCCTGTTCTCCTGAAACGCCCTGCTACCCTGTTCTCCTGAAACGCCCTGCTACTCTGTTCTCCTGAAACACCCTGCTACCCTGTTCTCCCGAAACGCCCTGCTACCCTGTTCTCCCGAAACGCCCTGCTACCCTGTTCTCCCGAAACGCCCTGCTACTCTGTTCTCCTGAAACACCCTGCTACTCTGTTCTCCTGAAACACCCTGCTACTCTGTTCTCCTGAAACACCCTGCTACTCTGTTCTCCTGAAACACCCTGCTACTCTGTTCTCCTGAAACACCCTGCTACCCTGCAACTCAGCTCTGTTCTCCTCCTAGCTACTGTTGACTCTGTTCTCCTTAGTTAAACACCCTGCTCTTTCTGTCGTGGGAATTTACCTGTTCTCAGCTGAAACGCCCTTTAGATTAGTTCTTAAACACCCTAAAAATACTCTGTTCTCCCAAACACCCTGCTACTCTGTTCTCCTGAAACACCCTGCTACCCTGTTCTCAAAGCCTGAAACGCCCTGCTTACTCTGTTCTCCTGGAAACACCCTGCTACTCTGTTCTCCTGAAACACCCTGCTACTCTGTTCTCCTGAAACACCCTGCTACTCTGTTCTCCTGTGAGACATGGAGAGGGCTAGAACATTAGAGGTTCTCCTGAAACACCCTGCTGAAGATTTGTCTGTGTGTGTATGTGTATGTGCTATGTTGTGGTGTGTGGTCCTGGCTGTGTCTGTGTGTCTGTGTGTCTGTTGTCTGTGTGTCTGTGTGTCTGTGTGTCTGTGTGTCTGTGTGTCTGTGTGTCTGTGTGTTACCTTTGCAGCTGACACTTTTAGATTAGATTAAAAAGACAAATAAAAATCCACAGCCACACCACACCACACACACACACACTGAGTCACTCTCTCGTCCACACACTTATCGTAGATCCGGTTCATGATGTTTCCTCCAGGACACACACTCCACACACACAGGTAGTAACTGATGATAACAGAACACAACTCCATCACCAGGTAGTCTCCAGTAGTCAGTAGTCTATAGTATAGTACCTGTTCTCAGTCTGATGCTGTCTATGTTCATCCAATAGTATAGTATCAATCTTCAGATCCCTGTGGACATGGATAGGGCCAGTATACATCTGTGGTTAAAGGAGCTTATCACAGCGTGCTAAGATTTGTCTGTGTAGTATCGTATGTATATTATGTATAGTCTGTGGTATAGTATAGTATAGTATCGTATAGTATGTCTGTATGTGTCTGTATGTATAGTATAGTCTGTGTATAGTCTGTATGTATGTATAGTATAGTATAGTATGTATAGTCTGTGGTATAGTATAGTATGTGTCACCAGTATAGCTCTGTGCAGATGTTCCATAGTATAGTACCAGCTGTGGTATAGTATAGTATAGTCTCTCTATAGCTTCTTCTTATAGTATATCCGGTTATGATGTTTCCTCCAGGACACAACTCCATCACCAGGTAGTAACTGATGATAACTGAATACATACTATAGTACCTGTTCTCAGTCTCCAGTGTGTCCAGTACAGTATAGTATAGTCTATAGCATAGTATAGTATAGCCTATGGTATAGTATAGTATAGTATATAGCAAAGCATGGTATAGTATAGTCTATGGTATAGTATAGTATAGTATAGCATAGTATAGTCCATGGTATAGTATAGTCTATGGTATGTGGTATAGCATAGTATAGTATAGTATAGTATCGTATAGTATAGTATAGTATCGTATCGTATAGTCTGTGGTATATTATATTACAGTATAGTCTGTGGTATAGTATAGTATAGTATAGTATAGTATCGTATAGTATAGTATAGTATAATATTGTATAGTATAGTCTGTGGTATAGTATAGTATAGTATCGTATAGTATAGTATAGTCTGTGGTATAGTATAGTATAGTATAGTCTGTGTATAGTATAGTATAGTATAGTATAGTATAGTCTGTGGTATAGTATAGTATAGTATAGTATAGTCTGTGTATAGTATAGTATAGTATAGTCTGTGGTATAGTATAGTATGGTATAGTATAGTATAGTCTGTGGTATAGTATAGTATAGTATAGTATAGTCTGTGGTATAGTATAGTCTGTGGTATAGTATCGTATCGTATAGTATAGTATAGTATCGTATAGTATAGTCTGTGGTATAGTATAGTATAGTATAGTCTGTGGTATAGTATAGTATAGTATGGTATAGTATAGTCTGTGGTATAGTATAGTATAGTATAGTCTGTGGTATAGTATAGTATAGTATGGTATAGTATAGTCTGTGGTATAGTATAGTATACTCTGTGGTATAGTATAGTATCGTATAGTATAGTATGTGGTATAGTATAGTATAGTCTGTGGTATAGTATAGTATATTATAGTCTGTGGTATAGTATAGTATAGTCTGTGGTATAGTATAGTATAGTCTGTGGTATAGTATAGTATAGTATAGTATAGTCTGTGGTATAGTATAGTATAGTATAGTCTGTGGTATAGTATAGTATAGTCTGTGGTATAGTATAGTATAGTCTGTGGTATAGTATAGTATAGTCTGTGGTATAGTATAGTATAGTCTGTGGTATAGTATAGTATAGTATAGTCTGTGGTATAGTATAGTATAGTCTGTGGTATAGTATAGTATAGTCTGTGGTATAGTATAGTATAGTCTGTGGTATAGTATAGTATAGTCTGTGGTATAGTATAGTATAGTCTGTGGTATAGTATAGTATAGTATAGTATAGTCTGTGGTATAGTATAGTATAATCTGTGGTATAGTATAGTATAGTCTGTGGTATAGTATAGTATAGTCTGGTATAGTATAGTATAGTCTGTGGTATAGTATAGTATAGTATAGTATAGTATAGTATAGTATAGTATCGTATAGTATAGTATAGTCTGTGGTATAGTATAGTATAGTCTGTGGTATAGTATAGTATAGTCTGTGGTATAGTATAGTATAGTATAGTATAGTATAGTCTGTGGTATAGTATAGTATAGTCTGTGGTATAGTATAGTATAGTATAGTCTGTGGTATAGTATAGTATAGTATAGTATAGTATAGTATAGTCTGTGGTATAGTATAGTATAGTCTGTGGTATAGTATAGTATAGTCTGTGGTATAGTATAGTATAGTATAGTCTGTGGTATAGTATAGTATAGTACCTGTTCTCAGTCTCCAGTATGTCCAGCAGCTGGGTGATGTTGGGGTGTCTGATCATCTGTTGGATATGACCCTCTCTACGGAGGTTCTTAGTCACATACGAGTCCTTCTTCGCCTTCCTCTTATCTATCACCTTTACTGCAACCTGGGAGAGAGGGAGGGAGGGAGGGAGGGTGGGAGGGAGGGAGAGAAGGAAGGAGAGAGGGAGGGAAGTAGAGAGGGAAGGATAGAGGGAAGGATAGAGGGAAGGAGAGAGGGAAGGAGGGAGGGAGGGAGGGAGGGAGGGAGGGAGGGAGGGAGGGAGGGAGGGAGGGAGGGAGGGAGGGAGGGAGGGAGGGAGGGAGGGAGGGAGGGAGGGAAGGAGAGAGGGAGGGAAGGAAGGAAGGAGAGAGGGAAGGAAGTAGAGAGGGAGGGAAGGAGAGAGGGAGGAAAGGAAGGAGAGAGGGAGTGAAGGAGAGAGGGAGGGAAGGAAGGAGGGAGGGAAGGAGAGGGAAGTAGAGAGGGAAGTGGAGAGGGAAGGATAGAGGGAGAGAGGGAAGGAGAGAGGGAGGGAGGGAAGGAAGGAGGGAAGGAAGGAGGGAGGGAAGGAAGGAGGGAGGGAAAGAGAGAGGGAGGGAGATAGGAAGATAAGTCTCTAGACCTAGACTCTAGACATAGGGCAGCCTGACCACTGAGATAACCTTAAAATCATTGTAAATGTGAAACAGGCACGGAACGAAGAGGTGGATGGGACAGAGAGAGTGTGTGTGTGTGTGTGTGTGTGTGTGTGTGTGTGTGTGTGTGTGTGTGTGTGTGTGTGTGTGTGTGTGTGTGTGTGTGTGTGTGTGTGTGTGTGTGTGTGTGTGTGTGTGTGTGTGTGTGTGTGTCTGTGTCTGTGTCTGTGTTCAGCATGAGAGGTTTCGAATATATATGTGGTGAATGGGGGACATTAACTAACCATTTGGCCTCCCACCGATAGAGGAGGGTAGGGTTTGCTTCACACTCAGTTTATAACGGCTCACAGACTCTCTAACACACACACACACACACACACACACACACACACACACACACAAAGAGATAGGAGCGGGTGGACGTTAGGGCCTCTTCCATGTCCCAGATTTAACGGTCTGTCTGCCTGCCTGTCTGTCTGGTTAATCTTAAAATACCCTCTAAGATACTTCACATAATGGCTAATCTTCTTCAAACAATTAAACAGCAGCTCTCCAATTATTGTGAACACAAATAAGCCTCCCACTACCTCCCACTACCTCCTACTACCTCCCACTGTCTCCATCCCACCACCTCCCACTGTCTCCATCCCACCACCTCCCACCACCTCCCACTGTCTCCATCACACTACCTCGCACTGTCTCCATCCCACCACCTCCCACCACCTCCCACTGTCTCCATCCCACTGTCTCCATCCCACTGTCTCCCACTGGCTCTATCCCACTACCTTCCACTACCTCCCACTGTATCCATCCCACTACCTCCCACTACCTCCCACTGTCTCTATCCCACTACCTCCCACTACCTCCCACTGTCTCTATCCCACTACCTCCCACTACCTCCCACTACCTCCCACTGTCTCTATCCCACTACCTCCCACTACCTCTCACTGTCTCTATCCCACTACCTCCCACTACCTCCCACTGTCTCCATCCCACTACCTCCCACTACCTCCTACTGTCTCCATCCCACTACCTCCCACTACCTCCTACTGTCTCCATCCCACTACCTCCCACTACCTCCTACTGTCTCCATCCCACTACCTCCCACTACCTCCCACTACCTCCCACTCTCCATCCCACTACCTCCCACTGTCTCCATCCCACTACCTCCCACTGTCTCCATCCCACTACCTCCCACTCTCCATCCCACTACCTCCCACTGTCTCCATCCCACTACCTCCCACTGTCTCCATCCCACTACCTCCCACTGTCTCCATCCCACTACCTCCCACTGTCTCCATCCCACTACCTCCCACTGTCTCCATCCCACTACCTCCCACTACCTCCCACTACCTCCCACTGTCTCCATCCCACCACCTCCCACTGTCTCCATCCCACCACCTCCCACCACCTCCCACTGTCTCCATCACACTACCTCCCACTGTCTCCATCCCACCACCTCCCACCACCTCCCACTGTCTCCCATTGTCTCCATCCCACTACCTCCCACTGTCTCCATCCCACTACCTCCATCCCACTACCTCCCACTGTCTCCATCCCACTACCTCCCACTGTCTCCATCCCACTACCTCCCACTGTCTCCATCCCACTACCTCCCACTACCTCCCACTACCTCCCACTGTCTCCATCCCACCACCTCCCACTGTCTCCATCCCACCACCTCCCACCACCTCCCACTGTATCCATCCCACTACCTCCCACTGTCTCCATCCCACTACCTCCCTCTGTCTCCATCCCACTACCTCCCTCTGTCTCCATCCCACTGTCTCCATCCCACTACCTCCCACTGTCTCCATCCCACTACCTCCTACTGTCTCCATCCCACTACCTCCCACTGTCTCCATCCCACTACCTCCCACTGTCTCCATCCCACTACCTCCCACTGTCTCCATCCCACTACCTCCCACTGTCTCCATCCCACTACCTCCCACTGTCTCCATCCCACTACCTCCCACTACCTCCCACTACCTCCCACTACCTCCCACTGTCTCCATCCCACCACCTCCCACTGTCTCCATCCCACCACCTCCCACCACCTCCCACTGTCTCCATCACACTACCTCCCACTGTCTCCATCCCACCACCTCCCACCACCTCCCACTGTCTCCATCCCACTGTCTCCCATTGTCTCCATCCCACTACCTCCATCCCACTACCTCCCACTGTCTCCATCCCACTACCTCCCACTGTCTCCATCCCACTACCTCCCACTGTCTCCATCCCACTACCTCCCACTGTCTCCATCACACTACCTCCCACTGTCTCCATCACACTACCTCCCACAGTCTCCATCACACTACCTCCCACAGTCTCCATCACACTACCTCCCACTACCTCCCACTGTCTCCATCCCACTACCTCCCACTGTCTCCATCCCACTACCTCCCACTGTCTCCATCCCACTACCTCCCACTGTCTCCATCACACTACCTCCCACTGTCTCCATCACACTACCTCCCACTGTCTCCATCCCACTACCTCCCACTACCTCCCACTGTCTCCATCCCACTACCTCCCACTGTCTCCATCCCACTACCTCCCACTGTTTCCATCCCACTAACTCCCACTACCTCCATCCCACAACCTTCACTATCTCCATCCCACAACCCCTACTGTCTCCATCCCACTACCTCCCACTGTCTCCATTCCACTACCTCCCACTGTCTCCATCCCACTACCTGCCACTGTCTCCATCCCACTACCTCCCACTGTCTCCATCCCACTACCTCCCACTGTCTCCATCCCACTACCTCCCACTACCTCCCACTGTCTCCATCCCACCACCTCCCACTATCTCCATCCCACTACCTTCCACTACCTCCATCCCACAACCTTCCACTACCTCCCACTGTCTCCATCTCACTACCTCCCACTGTCTCCATTCCACTACCCGCCACTGTCTCCATCCCACTACCTCCCACTGTCTCCATCCCACTACCTCCCATTGTCTCCATCCCACTACCTCCCACTGTCTCCATCCCACTACCTCCCACTGTCTCCATCCCACTACCTCCCACTGTCTCCATCCCACTACCTCCCACTGTCTCCATCCCACTACCTCCCACTGTCTCCATCCCACTACCTCCCACTGTCTCCATCCCACTACCTCCCACTGTCTCCATCCCACTACCTCCCACTGTCTCCATCCCACTGTCTCCATCCCACTACCTCCCACTGTCTCCATCCCACTACCTCCCACTGTCTCCATCCCACTACCTTCCACTACCTCCATCCCACAACCTTCCACTTCCTCCCACTGTCTCCATCCCACTACCTCCTACTGTCTCCATCCCACTACCTCCCACTGTCTCCATCCCACTACCTCCCACTGTCTCCATCCCACTACCTCCCACTACCTCTGACTGTCTCCATCCCACTACCTCCCACTGTCTCCATCCCACTACCTCCCACTGTCTCCATCCCACTACCTCCCAATGTCAACATCCCACTACCTCCCACTGTCTCCATCCCACTACCTCCCACTGTCTCCATCCCACTACCTCCCACTGTCTCCATCCCACTACCTCCTACTGTCTCCATCCCACTACCTCCCACTGTCTCCATCCCACTGTCTCCCACTGTCTCCATCCCACTACCTCCCACTGTCTCCATCCCACTACCTCCTACTGTCTCCATCCCACTACTTCCCACTCTCCACCCCACTACCTCCCACTGTCTCCATCCCACTACCTCCCACTGTCTCCATCCCACTACCTACCACTGTCTCCATCCCACTACCTCCCACTACCTCCCACTGTCTCCATCCCACTACCTCCCACTGTCTCTTTCCCACTACCTCCCACTGTCTACATCCCACTACCTCCCACTGTCTCCATCCCACTACCTCCCACTGTCTCCATCCCACTACCTCCCACTACCTCCCACTGTCTCCATCCCACTACCTCCCACTGTCTCCATCCCACTACCTCCATCCCACTACCTCCCACTGTCTCCATCCCACTACCTCCCACGGTCTCTATCCCACTGTCTCCATCCCACTACCTCCCACTGTCTCCATCCCACTACCTCCCACTGTCTCCATCCCACTACCTCCTACTGTCTCCATCCCACTACCTCCCACTGTCTCCATCCCACTACCTCCCACTGTCTCCATCCCACTACCCCCACTGTCTCCATCCCACTACCTCCCACTGTCTCCATCCCACTACCTCCCAATGTCTCCATCCCACTACCTCCCAATGTCTCCATCCCACTACCTCCCACTGTCAACATCCCACTACCTCCCACTGTCTCCATCCCACTACCTCCCACTGTCTCCATCCCACTACCTCCCACTGTCTCCATCCCACTACCTCCCACTGTCTCCATCCCACTACCTCCCACTACCTCCTACTGTCTCCATCCCACTACCTCCCACTGTCTCCATCCCACTGTCTCCCACTGTCTCCACCCCACTACCTCCCACTGTCTCCATCCCACTACCTCCCACTGTCTCCATCCCACTACCTCCCACTGTCTCCATCCCACTACCTCCCACTGTATCCATCCCACTACCTACCACTGTCTCCATCCCACTACCTCCCACTGTCTCCATCCCACTACCTCCCACTGTCTCTTTCCCACTACCTCCCACTGTCTCCATCCCACTACCTCCCACTGTCTCCATCCCACTACCTCCCACTACCTCCCACTGTCTCCATCCCACTACCTCCCACTGTCTCCATCCCACTACCTCCCATTGTCTCCATCCCACTACCTCCCACTGTCTCCATCCCACTACCTCCCACTGTCTCCATCCCACTACCTCCCACTCTCTCCATCCCACTACCTCCCACTCTCTCCATCCCACTACCCCCCACTGTCTCTATCCGTCTACTATTCTCTACCACCTAGATAACTACTGACATCAGTTTATAGCTGACATCAGATCAGTAGATAACTACTGTTTATAGTGGGGGTATAGTGGGGGAGGGGAGACGGAGAGGGGGGTATACTGGGGGATTGGAGAAGGAGACGGGCGGAGACGGGCGGAGACGGGCGAGTTAGGAGGAGAGGAGGGGAGACAAGGCGAGTTAGGAGGAGAGGAGGGGAGACGAGGCGAGTTAGGAGGAGAGGAGGGGAGACGAGGCGAGTTAGGAGGAGAGGAGGGGAGACGAGGCGAGTTAGGAGGAGAGGAGGGGAGACGAGGCGAGTTAGGAGGAGAGGAGGGGAGACGAGGCGAGGATTAGGAGGAGAGGAGGGGAGACGAGGCGAGTTAGGAGGAGAGGAGGGGAGACAAGGTGAGTTAGGGGGAGAGGAGGGGAGACAAGGCGAGTTAGGGGAGAGGAGGGGAGACAAGGCGAGTTAGGAGGAGAGGAGGGGAGACAAGGCGAGTTAGGAGGAGAGGAGGGGAGACAAGGTGAGTTAGGAGGAGAGGAGACAAGGCGAGTTAGGAGGAGAGGAGGGGAGACAAGGCGAGTTAGGAGGAGAGGAGGGGAGACAAGGCGAGTTAGGAGGAGAGGAGGGGAGACAAGGTGAGTTAGGGGAGAGGAGGGGAGACAAGGCGAGTTAGGAGGAGAGGAGGGGAGGAGGCGAGGGAGGAGAGGAGGGGAGACAAGGTGAGTTAGGGGGAGAGGAGGGGAGACAAGGCGAGAGGAGGGGAGACAAGGCGAGTTAGGAGGAGAGGAGGGGAGACAAGGCGAGTTAGGAGGAGAGGAGGGGAGACAAGGTGAGTTAGGAGGAGGGAGGAGAGGAGGAGGGAGGGGAGACAAGGCGAGTTAGGAGGAGAGGAGGGGAGACAAGGCGAGTTAGGAGGAGAGGAGGGGAGACAAGGCGAGTTAGGAGGAGAGGAGGGGAGACAAGGTGAGTTAGGAGGAGAGGAGGGGAGACAAGGCGAGTTAGGAGGAGAGGAGGGGAGACAAGGTGAGTTAGGAGGAGAGGAGACAAGGCGAGTTAGGAGGAGAGGAGGGGAGACAAGGCGAGTTAGGGGAGAGGAGGGGAGACAGGTGAGTTAGGAGGAGAGGAGGGGAGACAAGGTGAGTTAGGAGGAGAGGAGGGGAGACAAGGCGAGTTAGGAGGAGAGGAGGGGAGACAAGGTGAGTTAGGGGGAGAGGAGGGGAGACAAGGTGAGTTAGGAGGAGAGGAGGGGAGACAAGGTGAGTTAGGAGGAGAGGAGGGGAGACAAGGTGAGTTAGGAGGAGAGGAGGGGAGACAAGGCGAGTTAGGAGGAGAGGAGGGGAGACAAGGTGAGTTAGGAGGAGAGGAGGGGAGACAAGGTGAGTTAGGGGGAGAGGAGGGGAGACAAGGCGAGTTAGGAGGAGAGGAGGGGAGACAAGGTGAGTTAGGGGGAGAGGAGGGGAGACAAGGCGAGTTAGGAGGAGAGGAGGGGAGACAAGGCGAGTTAGGAGGAGAGGAGGGGAGACAAGGTGAGTTAGGAGGAGAGGAGGGGAGACAAGGCGAGTTAGGAGGAGAGGAGGGGAGACAAGGCGAGTTAGGAGGAGAGGAGGGGAGACAAGGCGAGTTAGGGGGAGAGGAGGGGAGACAAGGTGAGTTAGGAGGAGAGGAGGGGAGACAAGGTGAGTTAGGAGGAGAGGAGGGGAGACAAGGTGAGTTAGGAGGAGAGGAGGGGAGACAAGGTGAGTTAGGAGGAGAGGAGGGGAGACAAGGTGAGTTAGGGGGAGAGGAGGGGAGACAAGGTGAGTTAGGAGGAGAGGAGGGGAGACAAGGTGAGTTAGGAGGAGAGGAGGGGAGACAGGTGAGTTAGGAGGAGAGGAGGGGAGACAAGGTGAGTTAGGAGGAGAGGAGGGGAGACAGGTGAGTTAGGAGGAGAGGAGGGGAGACAAGGCGAGTTAGGGGGAGAGGAGGGGAGACAGGTGAGTTAGGAGGAGAGGAGGGGAGACAAGGTGAGTTAGGAGGAGAGGAGGGGAGACAAGGCGAGTTAGGAGGAGAGGAGGGGAGACAAGGTGAGTTAGGAGGAGAGGAGGGGAGACAAGGCGAGTTAGGAGGAGAGGAGGGGAGACAAGGTGAGTTAGGAGGAGAGGAGGGGAGACAAGGTGAGTTAGGAGGAGAGGAGGGGAGACAAGGTGAGTTAGGAGGAGAGGAGGGGAGACAAGGTGAGTTAGGAGGAGAGGAGGGGAGACAAGGTGAGTTAGGAGGAGAGGAGGGGAGACAAGGCGAGTTAGGAGGAGAGGAGGGGAGACAAGGCGAGTTAGGGGAGGGAGGGGAGGGAGTTAGGAGACAAGGTGAGTTAGGGGAGAGGAGGGGAGACAAGGTGAGTTAGGAGGAGAGGAGGGGAGACAAGGCGAGTTAGGAGGAGAGGAGGGGAGACAAGGCGAGTTAGGAGGAGAGGAGGGGAGACAAGGCGAGTTAGGGGAGAGGAGGGGAGACAAGGCGAGTTAGGAGGAGAGGAGGGAGACAAGGCGAGTTAGGAGGAGAGGAGGGGAGACAAGGCGAGTTAGGAGGAGAGGAGGGGAGACAAGGTGAGTTAGGAG
>NC_068426.1:3508063-3530563 GCF_023373465.1 Oncorhynchus keta
GTAGAAGTTCCGCAGGATATCCACGGCAGGACTGCTTAGGGAAGCCGGGACAACGTTCTCGTTGTTGGGGGTAGAGGCGGGGGCTTTACCCCCGTGTAACCGAGGACTGTCAACCACCATGTCGAAGTCAGCGGCTGGCATAACCGCCTCTAACTGTCAAACTACAAACGGTTTGTTTGGTTTGAGCCGGTATGTTTTTGTTCCTCGCTCTCCTCTGCGCTCTAAACGGGGTCTGTTATGTATGTGAGGTGCATCTGAGGTAAAGTCTGCCTGTCCGGTGCCCAGTCACAAATAGTTGTAAATACTTAACGGAAATCCGAGCTAACCTGTTCAATCGAGAAGCGACGGCATGTTTGCGTGCACTCAGCAGTTTCTTGAGATTGTTCAGAGATGACGTTTTCAATCACTTTATGTAAAGGTCCCATATAGAGAATATAAATCACAATGGGCTTTTTGACGGAGGAAAAAATATAAATATTGCAAAACGTTGTTAAAAAGACTAGAAGTCCGTGTAAATATCCTTAAATCCTGCGAGAAACAAACGAAAGTGTTGTTCATTCAACTTCTCTCTCTGTCTCTCTCTCAAACTGTTCTGTAATGAGCGCTCCTTTGCGTTGGGCGATTACTGAATAGACTGTTGAATGTGAAGCACGCTGTTTGGTTCGAAGCGACTTTCCCGGTTCAGTGGGTGGGCGTTAACTGTTTGTGTGAAAAAGCTCCCGGACTTGGTAACCGGGCTGAACTGTAATCCTATCAGAAGCGGCGGCGGGAGGAGACGTGAGATCCAGAGACCCAAACCCCGCCCCACGACCATGCTTCTTCTCCGTCTCTCCTCATCTCCAAATACAGCAGCTCTCCCTGCAAGCTCAAACAAAGCCAGGTCTAACTCACCCGGAGACTGGCTACAGGGATGATATCATAATGCTTTCTCTCTGCCCTGATTGGAAGGTGACTCCTGGTAGTTAAAGAACACGGACTTTGATTAATGAGCCTATTGATTATTCTTGCTGTTTGGAGAAAGATTGACCCCTTCTCCTTCACCTAAAGGGACTCGTCTTCAAAACAGATAGACAGAATAGCCTACACCATGAAGTTATTTTATTGGCCATTCATATTCTTAACTGATAGGATTTCAGTTCAGCCCGGATACCTTATGGAGGCACTATATGCAAATGTAGGGTCGTGTGTTGCGTGCTCTTCTAGGAACAAAGAAATCTGTTGATTTATGAAGTGGTATGTTGCGTAAAAGGGTTGTGCCTCTCCATTCCAAGCGTTCTGATGCCACAATAACAAGTGGTCTCCGCGTGCCAATAACCAAATGAGCTACACACCCACGTGCTTGTTTTCTTGATCTCAAGAAAACAGGGTAGTCTAGTGGTTAGAGCGTTGGACTAGTAACCGAAAGGTTGCAAGTTCGAATCCCCGAGCTGACAAGGTACAAATTTGTCGTTCTGCCCACTGTTCTTAGGCCGTCATTAAAAATAAGAATATGTTCTTAACTGACTTATATAATTTTAAAAAACTATGTGGGCTAAATTATACTCTCACACAATGATATTAGCTTTTTATTTTTTTTATTTTTTATTTAATTTAATTTATCAGTGGCTTATTTTCTTTGTCAACTCCATACATCTATTGCATCAGATACACATCTTCAACATGAAAGCAATAACACACAGTTCATGGTAAAACGGGAAACTCTGTATTTACATGATCATTTTTTGTCTGTTTTTCTTCATCCACAATGGATGAAACTGATTTAAATGAATGAATTAGAGACAATGAAAGTGAACAAAGCGCGGTGGCGCCGCCGCTTTGAAGCTCTCCCGGTTAAGAGAGGATGAGCTACTTCTCCTGCTTCTTGTGTATGACCAGACACACACAGTACAAACGCTCTGTTGAATTCATAAGAAACTGTTGCTTTTACAATTCAATCTCTTACATTTCGGTACTGAACAGAACAGGAAGATATGAAGAGACGTATTTCTTGGTGCTAATAATAATAGTTTATATCTACCAAACATATATTTTGAGCGGTAGGTTTATGGAACAAATAAGACTTACAAATTTAAAAATATATTTCTCAAATGTTATTTTGTCATGTTTTTGCAAAACAAATAACAGCCAGTGGTTGTTTTTGTTGTTGTTGTCATTTATAGCCAAAGAAAACATAGGCTATTGAATTGTTATGTCCGCTGCAAAGTGTGAGCTCAGCGCATTGCCTCCACCTTGCTTTGTCTACCGGACCATGCGGTCAAGACACAATGACAAAATCAAGACATTGGAAAAATGGGGAGCAAAAAAAAAAAACCAAGAATGTGGCGTCATCTACTGGTAATATTAAGCATTACATTCTAAACCGCTCGTTCATGTAGGTTGGCGATAATGACGTTACGAATGAGCCAACCAGGTAGTCCATGTCAGCTGTGTGTTTATTTCTGGTGGCATAACCTCGGCTGATGAACGGATATCCTTAGGACAGGGGACTGACTGACGGACCGACAAGCACAGGTGTGGAGGATGTTTGCCTTAGTACAGATCGCCTCCTGGCTCTCAGGGAAGAGCTCCATGTAATTCCCGTTAAAACAATTTTATTAGCGGCATGGCTTTTGAAATCACTCCTGTGCCCTGCTTGCTGGGTTGTCACCTCTGACTGAATCCTCGTTGGCTGTGCCCTCCTTGTCACCTCTGACTGAACCCTCAGCAACTTTTCGGTTACTAGTCCAACACTCTAACCACTAGGCTACCTGCCGCCCCTCGACTCTAACCACTAGGCTACCTGCCGCCCCTCCACTCTAACCACTAGGCTACCTGCCGCCCCTCGACTCTAACCACTAGGCTACCTGCCGCCCCTCCACTCTAACCACTAGGCTACCTGCCCGCCCCTACACTCTAACCACTAGGCTACCTGCCGCCCCTCGACTCTAACCACTAGGCTACCTGCCGTCCCTCCACTCTAACCACTAGGCTACCTGCCGTCCCTACACTCTAACCACTAGGCTACCTGCCGTCCCTCCACTCTAACCACTAGGCTACCTGCCGTCCCTCCACTCTAACCACTAGGCTACCTGCCGCCCCTACACTCTAACCACTAGGCTATCTGCCGCCCCTACACTCGAACCACTAGGCTACCTGCCGCCCCTCCACTCTAACCACTAGGCTACCTGCCGTCCCTCCACTCTAACCACTAGGCTACCTGCCGCCCCTACACTCTAACCACTAGGCTACCTGCCACCCCTCCCACTCTAACCACTAGGCTACCTGCCGTCCCTACACTCTAACCACTAGGCTACCTGCCGCCCCTACACTCTAACCACGAGGCTATCTGCCGCCCCCTACACTCTAACCACTAGGCTACCTGCCGCCCCTACACTCTAACCACTAGACTACCTGCCGTCCCTCCACTCTAACCACTAGGCTACCTGCCGCCCCTACACTCTAACCACGAGGCTACCTGCCTCCCCTACACTCTAACCACTAGGCTACCTGCCGCCCCTACACTCTAACCACTAGGCTACCTGCCGCCCCTACACTCTAACCACGAGGCTACCTGCCTCCCCTACACTCTAACCACTAGGCTACCTGCCTCCTCTACACTCTAACCACTAGGCTACCTGCCACCCCTACACTCTAACCACTAGGCTACCTGCCGCCCCTACACTCTAACCACTAGGCTGTACTGGAGGGCTGTACTGGGGGCTGTACTGGGTGGCTGTACTGGGGGCTGTACTGGAGGGCTGTACTGGGGGCTGTACTGGAGGGCTGTACTGGGGGCTGTACTGAGGGCTATACTGGAGGGCTGTACTGGAGGGCTGTACTGGGGGCTGTACTGGGGATGTACTGAGGGCTGTACTGGAGGGCTGTACTGGAGGGCTGTACTGGAGGGCTGTACTGGAGGCTGTACTGGGGGATGTACTGAGGGCTGTACTGGAGGGCTGTACTGAGGGCTGTATTGGAGGGCTGTACTGAGGGCTGTATTGGAGGGCTGTACTGGAGGCTGTACTGGAGGCTGTACTGGGGGCTGTACTGGAGGGCTATACTGGAGGGCTGTACTGGGGCTATACTGGAAGGCTGTACTGGGGGCTGTACTGAGGGCTGTACTGGAGGGCTGTACTGGAGGGTGTACTGGGGGCTGTACTGAGGGCTGTACTGGGGGCTGCCAGGGTTGTGGGTTCAATTCCCACGGGGGGACTAACTCTGAACCACTGTATGAACTCACTACTTTACTGTCAGTCTGGATAGGAGCGTCTGCTAAATGACGTGCCTTCTAATTAAATCCACTAAACTTTTGCCACCCCTAACTAACCATTCCGTTGGAGTTCACTTCCACTTCGTATTTCTGTATGTGAATTCTGGGGCGGAAGGTAGCCTAGTGGTGTACTGAGGGCTGTACTGGAGGGCTGTACTGGGTAGCTGTGGTTAGGGCTGTACTGGGGGCAGGTAGCCTAGTGGTTAGGGGCTGTAGGGGCCGCTGGTAGCCTCGTGGTTAGAGGGCTGTACTGAGGCTGTCTGGTAGCCTAGTGGTTAGGGCTGTAGAGGCGGGCTGTAGCCTAGTGGTTAGAGCGTAGAGGCTGCAGGTAGCCTGTACTGGAGGTGTAGAGGCTGCAGGTAGCCTAGTGGTAGAGGGCTGTAGAGGGCTGTACTGAGGTAGCCTAGTGGTTAGGGCTGTACTGAGGGCTGCAGGTAGGGCTAGTGGTTAGAGGCTGTAGAGGCGGCAGGTAGCCTAGTGGTTAGACTGGAGAGGCGGCAGGTAGCCTAGTGGTTAGAGCTGTAGAGGTGGCAGGTAGCCTAGTGATTAGAGTGTAGAGGCGGCAGGGAGCCTTCAGTGGTTAGAGCTGTAGAGGGGCAGGTAGCCTAGTGGTTAGAGCGTAGAGGGGCAGGTAGCTCACTAGTGGTTACTGAGTCTGGATAGAGGCGGCAGGTCAGCCTTAGTGGTTAGAGCGTTAGAGGGGTTCAGGTAGCCTTCGTGGTTAGAGTGAAGGGGCGGAAGGTAGCCTAGTGGTTAGAGCGTAGAGGCGGCAGGTAGCCTAGTGGTTAGAGCGTAGAGGCGGCAGGTAGCCTAGTGGTTAGAGCGTAGAGGCGGCAGGTAGCCTAGTGGTTAGAGCGTAGAGGCGGCAGGTAGCCTAGTGGTTAGAGCGTAGAGGCGGCAGGTAGCCTAGTGGTTAGAGCGTAGAGGCGGCAGGTAGCCTAGTGGTTAGAGCGTAGAGGCGGCAGGTAGCCTAGTGGTTAGAGCGTAGAGGCGGCAGGTAGCCTAGTGGTTAGAGCGTAGAGGCGGCAGGTAGCCTAGTGGTTAGAGTGTAGGGGCGGCAGGTAGCCTAGTGGTTAGAGTGTAGAGGCGGCAGGTAGCCTAGTGGTTAGAGTGTAGAGGCGGCAGGTAGCCTAGTGGTTAGAGTGTAGAGGCGGCAGATAGCCTAGTGGTTAGAGTGTAGTTAGAGTGTAGAGGAGGCAGGTAGCCTAGTGGTTAGAGTGTAGTTAGAGTGTAGAGGAGGCAGGTAGCCTCGTGGTTAGAGTGTAGAGGCGGCAGGTAGCCTAGTGGTTAGAGTGTAGTTAGAGTGTAGAGGCGGCAGGTAGCCTAGTGGTTAGAGTGTAGTTAGAGTGTAGAGGCGGCAGGTAGCCTAGTGGTTAGAGTGTAGTTAGAGTGTAGAGGGGCAGGTAGCCTAGTGGTTAGAGTGTAGTTAGAGTGTAGAGGGGCAGGTAGCCTAGTGGTTAGAGTGTAGTTAGAGTGTAGAGGGGCAGGTAGCCTAGTGGTTAGAGTGTAGAGGAGGCAGGTAGCCTAGTGGTTAGAGTGTAGAGGGGCAGGTAGCCTAGTGGTTAGAGTGTAGTTAGAGTGTAGAGGGGCAGGTAGCCTAGTGGTTAGAGTGTAGAGGAGGCAGGTAGCCTAGTGGTTAGAGTGTAGAGGAGGCAGGTAGCCTAGTGGTTAGAGTGTAGTTAGAGTGTAGGGGTGGCAGGGTAGCCTAGTGGTTAGAGTGTAGAGGAGGCAGGTAGCCTAGTGGTTAGAGTGTAGAGGAGGCAGGTAGCCTAGTGGTTAGAGTGTAGTTAGAGGGTAGGGGTGGCAGGGTAGCCTAGTGGTTAAGAGCGTTGGACTAGTAACCGAAAGTGTTGTAATCATATACCTGAACTGACAAGGTAAAAATCTGTCATTCTGCCCCCTGAACTGTTCCCCGGTAGGCCGTCATTGAAAATAAAAATTTGTTCTTAACTGACTTTCCGAATTAAATAAAGGATAAATAAAATTATGAAACAACCCAGGTGCCTAAAGTGGTTAGAGACTTACCCAGAAAGACTAGCCAGCTGGTAATCACTTAGAGACTTACCCAGGTAGACTCACAGCTGAATCAGGTAGCCTAGTGGACTTAGAGAGAGAGGACAGCTGTAATCACTCTTAGAGACTTACCCAGAGAGACTCAGGGTAGCCTAGTGGTCACTAAGAGACTGGACTAGTAACTCAAAGTGTTGTAATCATATACCTGAACTGACAAGGTAAAAATCTGTCATTCTGCCCCCTGAACTGTTCCCCGGTAGGCCGTCATTGAAAATAAAAATTTGTTCTTAACTGACTTTCCGAATTAAATAAAGGATAAATAAAATTATGAAACAACCCAGGTGTGTAAAGCTCTTAGAGACTTACCCAGAAAGACTCACAGCTGTAATCACTCTTAGAGACTTACCCAGAGAGACTCACAGCTGTAATCACTCTTAGAGACTTACCCAGAGAGACTCCCAGCTGTAATCACTCTTAGAGACTTACCCAGAGAGTCACAGCTGTAATCACTCTTAGAGACTTACCCAGAGAGTCACAGCTGTAATCACTCTTAGAGACTTACCCAGAGAGACTCACAGCTGTAATCACTCTTAGAGACTTACCCAGAAAGAATCACAGCTGTAATCACTCTTAGAGACTTACCCAGAAAGACTCACAGCTGTAATCACTCTTAGACACTTACCCAGAAAGACTCACAGCTGTAATCACTCTTAGAGACTTACCCAGAAAGACTCACAGCTGTAATCACTCTTAGAGACTTACCCAGAAAGACTCACAGCTGTAATCAAACGCCAAAGGCGCTTTTTTACAAAGTATTAACTCAGGGGTATGAATAAAATATTTAAATAAATGTATATAAGGTATTTCTGTATTTCATTTTCAGTAAATTTTCAAACATTTCTTTAAACATGTTTTCACTTTTTCATTATTGTGTGTAGATGAGTGTGTGTGTGTGTGTGTGGGGGGTAAGTCAAGGGGTATGAATACTTTCGGACGGCTCTGTAGATGTTATCCTGGGATTCTCCTGTGAAGTTACCAGCAGCACTGACGTCCCAGAGAGAAACTTTACTAGTGAAACCTCCCACTGTCTGTGTCTGTGTGTCAATGTAACCATACCTGCACCCTCTACCAAGAGGTCTGGAACTCGATGGCACGAGAGGCAGGCCTAAGTAATGCACCCTGCCATGCAGCCTAACATCAGAGTCACTGGTTCAAGCCCTGCTCCTTAATTCACTACATGGCCGCCCTATTGAGACAGAACGGAGACCCGAGGCAGTCCAGTTTCCTGGGTGTGGAGATGTAGACAATTCCTCGCCGAGAGCTGCAGACACAACAAGTCATCAGGAAGTAAGCAGGAAATCTGACAATACTCAAACTAGGATGTCTGGAAAACCACGGAATTTGGGGACATTATTTACAGAAAAATTTATTGATAAACTTCAACAGTATGCATGTATACATACATATATTTTGTATACTAATGTATAAATAGTAGAAAGTAACGTTTTTAAAATAGTATATTTTCTTTATACTTTATAAAAAGTATTGTTTTATTATAATGCTATCTTTATTGACATCATCACAAAGAGAAGTCATTGTTGTGATGGACATTTTTAATATGAAATATTCTCTAATTACAAATTGTTTATTTTATATTCAACATCTTTCGCCATCATAAATGAGGACCAAGGCATCTCTCTGCATCCATCTTTCTCCATCATAAATGAGGACCAAGGCATCTCTCTGCATCCATCTTTCTCCGTCATAAATGAGGACCAAGGCATCTCTCTGCATCCATCTTTCTCCATCATAAATGAGGACCAAGGCATCTCTCTGCATCCATCTTTCTCCATCATCAATGAGGACCAAGGCATCTCTCTGCATCCATCTTTCTCCATCATAAATGAGGACCAAGGCATCTCTCTGCATCCATCTTTCTCCATCATCAATGAGGACCAAGGCATCTCTCTGCATCCATCTTTCTCCATCATAAATGAGGACCAAGGCATCTCTCTGCATCCATCTTTCTCCATCATCAATGAGGACCAAGGCATCTCTCTGCATCCATCTTTCTCCATCATAAATGAGGACCAAGGCATCTCTCTGCATCCATCTTTCTCCATCATAAATGAGGACCAAGGCATCTCTCTGCATCCATCTTTCTCCATCATAAATGAGGACCAAGGCATCTCTCTGCATCCATCTTTCTCCATCATAAATGAGGACCAAGTCATCTCTCTGCATCCATCTTTCTCCATCATAAATGAGGACCAAGGCATCTCTCTGCATCCATCTTTCTCCATCATAAATGAGGACCAAGGCATCTCTCTGCATCCATCTTTCTCCATCATAAATGAGGACCAAGTCATCTCTCTGCATCCATCTTTCTCCATCATAAATGAGGACCAAGGCATCTCTCTGCATCCATCTTTCTCCATCATAAATGAGGACCAAGGCATCTCTCTGCATCCATCTTTCTCCATCATAAATGAGGACCAAGGCATCTCTCTGCATCCATCTTTCTCCATCATAAATGAGGACCAAGGCATCTCTCTGCATCCATCTTTCTCCATCATAAATGAGGACCAAGGCATCTCTCTGCATCCATCTTTCTCCATCATAAATGAGGACCAAGGCATCTCTCTGCATCCATATTTCTCCATCATCAATGAGGACCAAGGCATCTCTCTGCATCCATCTTTCTCCATCATAAATGAGGACCAAGGCATCTCTCTGCATCCATCTTTCTCCATCATAAATGAGGACCAAGTCATCTCTCTGCATCCATCTTTCTCCATCATAAATGAGGACCAGGGCATCTCTCTGCATCCATCTTTCTCCATCATAAATGAGGACCAAGGCATCTCTCTGCATCCATCTTTCTCCATCATAAATGAGGACCAAGGCATCTCTCTGCATCCATATTTCTCCATCATAAATGAGGACCAAGGCATCTCTCTGCATCCATCTTTCTCCATCATAAATGAGGACCAAGGCATCTCTCTGCATCCATCTTTCTCCATCATAAATGAGGACCAAGGCATCTCTCTGCATCCATATTTCTCCATCATCAATGAGGACCAAGGCATCTCTCTGCATCCATCTTTCTCCATCATAAATGAGGACCAAGGCATCTCTCTGCATCCATCTTTCTCCATCATAAATGAGGACCAAGTCATCTCTCTGCATCCATCTTTCTCCATCATAAATGAGGACCAAGGCATCTCTCTGCATCCATCTTTCTCCATCATAAATGAGGACCAAGGCATCTCTCTGCATCCATCTTTCTCCATCATAAATGAGGACCAAGGCATCTCTCTGCATCCATCTTTCTCCATCATCAATGAGGACCAAGGCATCTCTCTGCATCCATCTTTCTCCATCATAAATGAGGACCAAGGCATCTCTCTGCATCCATCTTTCTCCATCATCAATGAGGACCAAGGCATCTCTCTGCATCCATCTTTCTCCATCATGAATGAGGACCAAGGCATCTCTCTGCATCCATCTTTCTCCATCCTAAATGAGGACCAAGGCATCTCTCTGCATCCATCTTTCTCCATCATAAATGAGGACCAAGGCATCTCTCTGCATCCATCTTTCTCCATCATAAATGAGGACCAAGTCATCTCTCTGCATCCATCTTTCTCCATCATAAATGAGGACCAAGGCATCTCTCTGCATCCATCTTTCTCCATCATAAATGAGGACCAAGGCATCTCTCTGCATCCATCTTTCTCCATCATAAATGAGGACCAAGGCATCTCTCTGCATCCATCTTTCTCCATCATAAATGAGGACCAAGGCATCTCTCTGCATCCATATTTCTCCATCATCAATGAGGACCAAGGCATCTCTCTGCATCCATCTTTCTCCATCATAAATGAGGACCAAGGCATCTCTCTGCATCCATCTTTCTCCATCATAAATGAGGACCAAGTCATCTCTCTGCATCCATCTTTCTCCATCATAAATGAGGACCAAGGCATCTCTCTGCATCCATCTTTCTCCATCATAAATGAGGACCAAGGCATCTCTCTGCATCCATCTTTCTCCATCATAAATGAGGACCAAGGCATCTCTCTGCATCCATCTTTCTCCATCATCAATGAGGACCAAGGCATCTCTCTGCATCCATCTTTCTCCATCATAAATGAGGACCAAGGCATCTCTCTGCATCCATCTTTCTCCATCATAAATGAGGACCAAGGCATCTCTCTGCATCCATCTTTCTCCATCATAAATGAGGACCAAGGCATCTCTCTGCATCCATCTTTCTCCATCCTAAATGAGGACCAAGGCATCTCTCTGCATCCATCTTTCTCCATCATAAATGAGGACCAAGGCATCTCTCTGCATCCATCTTTCTCCATCATAAATGAGGACCAAGTCATCTCTCTGCATCCATCTTTCTCCATCATAAATGAGGACCAAGGCATCTCTCTGCATCCATCTTTCTCCATCATAAATGAGGACCAAGGCATCTCTCTGCATCCATCTTTCTCCATCATAAATGAGGACCAAGTCATCTCTCTGCATCCATCTTTCTCCATCATAAATGAGGACCAAGGCATCTCTCTGCGTCCATCTTTCTCCATCATGAATGAGGACCAAGGCATCTTTCTCCATCATAAATGAGGACCAAGGCATCTCTCTGCATCCATCTTTCTCCATCATAAATGAGGACCAAGGCATCTCTCTGCATCCATCTTTCTCCATCATAAATGAGGACCAAGGCATCTCTCTGCATCCATCTTTCTCCATCATAAATGAGGACCAAGGCATCTCTTTGCATCCATCTTTCTCCATCATAAATGAGGACGAAGGCATCTCTCTGTATCCATCTTTCTCCATCATCAATGAGGACCAAGGCATCTCTCTGCATCCATCTTTCTCCATCATAAATGAGGACCAAGGCATCTCTCTGCGTCCATCTTTCTCCATCATAAATGAGGACCAAGGCATCTCTCTGTATCCATCTTTCTCCATCATAAATGAGGACCAAGGCATCTCTCTGCATCCATCTTTCTCCATCATCAATGAGGACCAAGGCATCTCTCTGCATCCATCTTTCTCCATCATAAATGAGGACCAAGGCATCTCTCTGCATCCATCTTTCTCCATCATCAATGAGGACCAAGGCATCTCTCTGCATCCATCTTTCTCCATCATAAATGAGGACCAAGGCATCTCTCTGCGTCTATCTTTCTCCATCATGAATGAGGACCAAGGCATCTTTCTCCATTATAAATGAGGACCAAGGCATCTCTCTGCATCCATCTTTCTCCATCATAAATGAGGACCAAGGCATCTCTCTGCATCCATCTTTCTCCATCATGAATGAGGACCAAGGCATCTCTCTGCATCCATCTTTCTCCATCATAAATGAGGACCAAGGCATCTCTCTGTATCCATCTTTGTCCATCTCTTTCTCTCTCTATATCAATCTTTATCCATCTATTTCTCTCTCTATATCAATCTTTATCCATCCTTCCCAAAGATACAGTGTTTAATTTAGTAGACCAAAAAACATGCATGGTGTTAAATCTACTCCATATTGGTCATAATCCTAGACACCATATGAGCAAAATGTGTTTTTCCTCCTCTATAGCTTCTATTGTTCCTGCTGGTACAGTACAGTACATATGGCTGTCTGGCTGGAATTACTGGTCATCATCGCCACCTAGAGTTCATCTCTGGAAATACACCTGTTCTTTTTTTACTCAGGGAAAATACCAGTGCATGTTTTTCAACAGAATTGGCGGAATGAATACACCCCTGATCACACAAACACAGTTCACTTTTATAGCAGCCACATTGTATAATTCCTTCTTGCATCTATGCGCTCTCCTCCTCTCACATTTTCCCTTCGCTTGTGGACTTCAATACACAACACATCAGCTGTGTGTGACCAGGTGAAAAACAACTTTCCAAGCCAAACCCTATCATAACCGCTACACACAGCCAACATCGTTGTCCTCATATTAGCTAAAGTAACATCATAGTCAACATAGCTAATAGAACTAACGTGTTAGTAAATCCGCTACAATCATGCAGTAACGTTACAGTGTACAGTCAGTAAGAAGTTTAGCACAATTAGTAAAACCAAAAGCTTACCTTGACTTGGAAGAGTTCCAGTGTTGTGTTGGATAGTCATAGCCAGCTAGCTAACATAGCATCCATCTGTTATAGCCAGCTAGCTAACATAGCATCCCTTAGTTATAGCCAGCTAGCTAACATAGCATCCCTCTGTTATAGCCAGCTAGCTAACATAGCATCCCTCTGTTTGAGCCAGGTGTTTGAGTAGGCTAAACAAGCTAGCTGCATTTTCTAGCTAAGGAAGAGAAAGTAAAATGACAAAACATAGCTCTCTCTAGCTTCTCCATTTTTGAAGAAATTAATTTGTTCAAATCTGTTCAACTATTGTCTTTCTCTGTGAGTCAACTACTTGCCACATGTTACACACTGCAGTGCTAGCTAGCTGTAGCTTATGCTTACAGTACGATATTTATTCTCTGATCCTTTGATTGGGTAGACAACATGCCGGTTCATGCTGCAAGAGCTCTGATAGGTTAGAGGATGTCCCCCGGAAGTTGTCATAATAACTGTGGAAGGGGAAAAGAACCATGAGCCTCCTAGGTTTTGTATTGAAGTCAATGTATCCCGAGGAGGATGGAAGCTAGCTGTCCTCCGGCTACACCATGGTTCTACCCTACAGAGTGCTGTTGAGGCTACTTGTCACGTCCTGACCTTTGAGACATAAAAAAGGAACTATTTTGGTTTGGTCAGGGCGTGAGTCCGGGTGGGCATTCTATGTTTTTGTTCTATGTTTTGTATTTCTATGTGTTTGGCCTGGTATGGTTCCCAATCAGAGGCAGCTGTCTATCGTTGTCTCTGATTGAGAACCATACTTAGGTAGCCTTTTTCCCCCTGGTGTTTGTGGGTAGTTGCTTTCTGTTTTTGTGTTTTGCACCTGACGGAGCTGTTTCGGTTGTTCTCTTTTGTTACTTTGTATCTAGTGTTCAGTTCTATTTAATAAATGACGAACACTTTGGTCCTCACCTTCTTCCTCAAACGAACATCGTTACACTACTGTAGACCTTCATTGCAAAACAATGTGTTTTAATAAATTATTTGGTGACCTGAATTTATTTAGTATAGTTTTATCTACAAAGATAACTGTTTAAATGTTTTACTATTTAATTTTTTTAAATGAAATTCACTGAGGATGGTCCTCCCTTTTCTCCTCCGAGGAGCCTCCACTGACACAACTTAGGAGCAGTCAGCAGCTCACACACCATGTAGACCACTGGGAAGACAGGCAGCACTTAAAGTAGATAGTCCTAGCTAGCAAAGAGACAGTACTAGACCACAACAGATAAAGACAGTACTAGACCACAACAGATAAAGACAGTACTAGACCACAACAGATAAAGACAGTACTAGACCACAACAGATAAAGACAGAGAGACAGTACCAGACCACAACAGATAAAGACAGTACCAGACCACAACAGATAAAGACAGTACCAGACCACAACAGATAAAGACAGTACTAGACAACAACAGACAGACAGTACCAGACCACAACAGATAAAGACAGTACTAGACCACAACAGATAAAGACAGTACCAGACCACAACAGATAAAGACAGTACTAGACCACAACAGATAAAGACAGTACCAGACCACAACAGATAAAGACAGACAGTAAAGACAGTAGTACTAGACCACAACAGATAAAGACATTACCAGACCACAACAGATGAAGACAGTACCAGACCACAACAGATAAAGACAGTAAAGACAGTACAGACCACAACAGATAAAGACAGTACCTAGACCACAACAGATAAAGACAGTACCAGACCACAACCAGACTACAACAGATAAAGACAGTACCCACAACAGATAAAGACAGTACCAGACCACAACAGATAAAGACAGTACCCACAACAGATAGACCACAACAGATAAAGACAGTACCAGACCACAACAGATAGACCACAACAGATAAAGACAGTACTAGACCACAACAGATAAAGACAGTACTAGACCACAACAGATAAAGACAGTAAGACAGTACCAGACCACAACAGATAGAGACAGACCACAACAGACGAAGAAGTACCAGACCACAACAGATAAAGACAGTACTAGACCACAACAGATAAAGACAGTACTAGACAGTACAGACCACAACAGATAAAGACAGTACTAGACCACAACAGATAAAGACAGTACCAGACCACAACAGATGAAGACAGTACCAGACCACAACAGATAAAGACAGTACTAGACCACAACAGATAAAGACAGTACAGTACCAGACCACAACAGATAAAGACAGTACCAGACCACAACAGATAAAGACAGTACTAGACAGTACAGACCACAACAGATAAAGACAGTACCAGACCACAACAGATAAAGACAGTACTAGACCACAACAGACAGACACAACAGATAAAGACCAGACCACAACAGATAAAGACAGTACCAGACCACAACAGATAAAGACAGTACCAGACCACAACAGATAAAGACAGTACTAGACCACAACAGATAAAGACAGTACCAGACCACAACAGATAAAGACAGTACTAGACCACAACAGATAAAGACAGTACCAGATAAAGACAGTACAGACCACAACAGATAAAACAGATAAAGACAGTACAGACAGACCACCACAACAGATAAAGACAGTACACAACAGAGATAAAGACAGTACCAGACCACAACAGATAAAGACAGTACCAGACCACAACAGATAAAGACAGTACTAGACCAGACAACAGATAAAGACAGTACCAGACCACAACAGACCACAACAGATAAAGACAGTACCAGACAGTACACACAACAGATAAAGACAGTACCAGACCACAACAGATAAAGACAGTACCAGACCACAACAGATAAAGACAGACAGACAGTACAGACCACAACAGATAAAGACAGTACCAGACCACAACAGATAAAGACAGTACCAGACCACAACAGATAAAGACAGTACCCAGACCAGACCACAACAGATAAAGACAGTACTAGACCACAACAGATAAAGACAGTACCAGACCACAACAGATAAAGACAGTACTAGACCACAACAGACAGACCACAACAGTACCAGACCACAACAGATAAAGACAGTACTAGACCACAACAGACAGACAGTACCAGACCACAACAGATAAAGACAGTACTAGACCACAACAGACAGACAGTACCAGACCACAACAGACAGACAGTACCAGACCACAACAGATAAAGACAGTACTAGACCACAACAGATAAAGACAGTACCAGACCACAACAGACAGACAGTACCAGACCACAACAGATAGAGACAGTACCAGACCACAACAGATAGAGACAGTACCAGACCACAACAGATAAAGACAGTACCAGACCACAACAGATAAAGACAGTACCAGACCACAACAGATAAAGACAGTACCAGACCACAACAGATAGAGACAGTACTAGACCACAACAGATAAAGACAAAAGGTTATACCAGACCACAACAGATAAAGACAGTTGTAACTACCTGACCACAACAGATATAAAGACAGTACTAGACCACAACAGATAAAGACAGTACCTCCACAACAGATAAAGACAGTACCAGACCACAACAGATGAAGACAGTCCAGACCACAACAGATGAAGACAGTACCAGACCACAACAGACAGAGACACCAGACACAACAGATAAAGACAAAATGTTATACACAGATATCACCTCCACACACACACACACACACACACACACACACACACACACACACACACACACACACACACACACACACACACACACACACACACACACACACACACACACACACACACAGCTGCTCGTACTCTGCCTCGTCACTTTACCCTTCCCCACATGTACATACTGTATTACCTCAGTTACTTCATCTCCACATGAAATCGGTCCCGGTAGTCCTTGTGTATTGCCTCGTTATTGCTTCTATTGTGTTATTGTTTCCTTTTTTTATTTAGCAAATATTTGTCTTACTCTGCACCATGGGGAATGGGCTCGTGAGTAAGCATTTCACTGTTGTATTCGAGGCATGTCACCAATAACACTTGATTTGGAAAGCAGACTGAACAAGGTTTTCCTCTAGGATTTTGTCTGTGCTGAGCTCTATTACATTTATTTTTATTTAAAAAAATAATAATAATCCCAAGTCCTTGCCGATGACAATCAGACCCATAACATGATGCAGCCACCACTATGCTTGAAAATATGAAGAGTGGTACTCAGTGATGTGTTGGATTTGCCCCAAACATAACGCTTTATATTCAGGACATAAAGTTAATTTCTTTGCCACATTTTGTGCAGTATTTTTTTAGTGCCTTATTGCAAACAGGAAGCATGCTTTGGAATATTTATTTATCTGTATAGGCTTACTTCTTTTCACATTTAGGTTAGAATGGTGGAGTAACTACAATGTTGTTGAGCCATCCTCAGTTTCCTCCTGTAACAGCCATTAAACTCTGTAACTGTTTTTAAAGTCATCATTGGCCTCAGGGTTAAATCCCTGAGGAGTTTCCTTTCTCTCCGGCAACTGAGTTAGAAAGGACGGCTGTATCTTTGTAGTGACTGGGTGTATTCAAAGTGTAATTAATAAAGTTACCATGTTAAAGGGATATTCAATGTCTGTTTTTGTTTTGTTTACCTATCTATCAATAGGTGACCTTCTTTGCGAAGCATTGGAAAACCTCCCTGGTCTTTGTGGTTGAATCTGTGTTTAAATTCACTGCTCGACTGACGGACCTTACAAGTATCTGTATGTGTGGGGTACAGAGATGAGGTAGTCAGTCAAAAATCATGTTCAACAATATTGTTGCACAGAGTGAGTTAAGCACATTTTTACTCCTGAACTTATTTAGGCTTGTTATAACCAAGGGGTTGAATACTTATACAATACAGAATACAGACCTTTTCAGCTTTTCATTTTTTATTTGTAAACATTTCTAAAAACATAATTCCACTTTGATATTATGGGGTATTGTGTGTAGGACAGTGACACAACATCTAAATGTAACACATTTTATATTCAGACGAACAACAACATTTTAAATACTTTCTGAAGGCACTGTTTATCTGTCGTATGATTGCATGGGCGCAGGAAAATGTTTTGAGTTCGTAGGGTGTTGCTGCAGGGGATGAAAAAAAATCCCTTTATTATATTATTATTATTCTCTATAAATCGCATTTGCGTAGTGGCACACCGTTGAGCAGACGCGTTTTTAGAATTCCCTTTTATAAACGCATTTCATGCAATTCTACGTCATTTAAATGATAGAAGACATTAGCAGAATATTTAATAAGACACATTGAAGAAGGCTGTAGAGCTGAAACGTCTGTCTACGCTATCCCATAATGAAGTGAGTTTATGACATTTTTGAGTGTGAATCCATTACACCTCTTATGTCTGAATTTCGCAGGTTTTACACACCAGCCAAGCTTCTGAGAGAGCGCGACGGTTCTCTTTTTGACTCGAGTTTTAAGCGCCCTCAAGTGGCGCCGGAGATGTGTTAAACAATGCCTCTGGGTGAGCGGATTCTGGTTTGTTTAACGGCCCCATACAGTTTGTTGAGTGCCAGAGTGGTGTTGGCATGTGTGTTTCCCATGACAATAAAGCCCTTTGAATTAAATTGTGGAGGGATGGAGACATGATCATGTCTGGATGAGAACTATATGTAGATAAAAGAGTCTACAGCTTAACATGAGGTCAGTTTACCATTTCCTTCTCTTGATGCAGCACACCAGTTTTTATTTACAAAAAAAAAAAACATATCGCCCAGTGTCAGTCATCCAGGGTTTATACACATAATTGGCGATGACCTGACAAAAGTGATCCGCTCGATTGCGCCCAGTCTCTGTCAGTTCTGATTTGTGCAGGTTATTTTTCTACCTTGATTCGCTGCTGCCCTGCACTGGTGGTGCTTGGGTCCTGGTACGTCACGAGACATTCTGAACATCCGGGGGCTCAGCCCCAAAGATCCCTGCGCAAATAAAATGGAACACCCCGCACGCTAGCAATTAACATGTTACAGAAACATAACTCTATGCTGCATATCTCACTGCTTTCTTCCATGAGCTGTGCTCTCCTGACGGACAAATAATTAACACTTCTTCATATTAATTCAACGGATTGTGGTCTGTAAACCCATGGAATATCGTGTCAATAATGTTTTTGTATATATTATCAAGTACAACTTACAAGTGCATAACTATCATAATTTTCCATTAAGAACAATTTGTTGGAAAAAGTATTTATCATTTTGTTGCAATGTTTAAATAAACCATGTCCATTATTTGATTGGCAATAGAAAAACAGTTTCATGTTGATGTTGGCCACATTACTGCAGATGAGGTTGGTGTAGATGGTTGTGTTTTATTGAAAATAAATACATTTGCACAATGACCACTTGTTGTTTCAAATACATTGTTACAGTTGTTGGTTAACTAACTAGCGAATGTTTGGCATATTTACATTGACATGAAATCAGTCAAAACAAGCCATGGTATCAACAACATGATGAAACATGCTGAAATAAACCACTTATGATTCCCACACATGCCAGTGTCCTTCTTGCTAGATATCTGTCCATTCAGAATTACAACAGGTTGACTTTACACGGAACCCAAACCGGCTGCGCGCGTGCGCTATCGTGCATACATTTTTTTTGTCCCCCTACCATAAACGCGATCACGACACGCAGGTTAAAATATCAAAACAAACTCTGAACAAATGACATTAATTTGGGGACAGGTCGAAAAGCATTAAACATGTATGGCAATTTAGCTAGTTAGCTTGCACTTGCTAGCTAATTTGTCCTATTTCGCTAGCTTGCTGTTGCTAGCTAATTTGTCCTATTTCGTTAGCTTGCTGTTGCTAGCTAATTTGTCCTATTTCGTTAGCTTGCTGTTGCTAGCTAATTTGTCCTATTTCGCTAGCTTGCTGTTGCTAGCTAATTTGTCCTATTTCGTTAGCTTGCTGTTGCTAGCTAATTTGTCTGATTTCGTTAGCTTGCTGTTGCTAGATAATTTGTCCTGGGATATAAACATTGAGTTGTTATTTTACCTGAAATGCACAAGGTCCTCTACTCGGACCAATTAATCCACACATAAAACGGCCAACCAAATCGTTTCTAGTCATCTCTCCTCCTTCCAGGC
Organism: Oncorhynchus keta; assembly: GCF_023373465.1. NCBI lineage: Eukaryota > Metazoa > Chordata > Actinopteri > Salmoniformes > Salmonidae > Oncorhynchus > Oncorhynchus keta. Next base: position 3,527,528 of record NC_068426.1, read on the forward strand.
TTTTTTCATCTTTGTACTTATATGGTGATTGGCATCTACACTTTCATTGTATTACCACGACGACCGGCAAAACAGTTTGTCTATCAATCATCCAGGTGGGTATAACCAATGAGGAGATGGCACGTGGGTACCTTCTTCTATAAACCAATGAGGAGATGAGAGAGGCGGGACTTGCAGTGCGATCTGCGTCAGAAATAGAACTGACTTCTATTTTCGCCCTTGGCAACGCAGACGCTCGTTGGCGAGCAGTGTGGGTGCAATAATTGAATACCATAGATTTCTAAATTTATCTTACGACGCTCGTGCACGCGACGTGTCCAGTCTGGTCAGCATGTTATGCCCCATGAAAGCGCGCACATCGTTTTCGTGATGTTGTTGTCAGCCAACCCATCTATGTAGCTAGATGCTAAATAATTGTATTGTAAACACACACACACACAAAATCTAGTAACTTACTCCTTCAAATACAACAACCGTCTGTGTTTGCTGAGCTGCATCTTCAATATGTCCATCTTCTATCAATTTGAAACAATATTAACAGCTTAGTTTTTTAAACAGGTAACGTAACGTTAGCTAGCTAATTGAGCTGATGTTACCAAAAGTAGTTAACGTCATACTAGCCATGCTATCTTTATTAGTATTTTTTTTAAATATATTTTGATAGTACCTGATTAGACAGCAATTGTTTAGTTAGTAATACTTTGTCAGGTGGTTAACAGAGCTCCAGCAGATGGATTCAGTGTCCAGATAGCTAACGCAAACTCACCCCATTCCGTGTAAATGTGTGCAACCGCGACATTCAAACGAGGCTGCAAAGAAAACTAATGGGACTGTAGCGCATGTGTTGACTTCAAAATCGGGGGTGTGAACTACGTTTCTATTCAAGCGTTGATCGACATGGTAATTAATGGCTCTATAGTTGTCACGTTCTGTCTTTGTTTTAGTATGGTCAGGGCGTGAGTTGGGTGGGTTATCTATGTTCTTTTTTCTATGTTGTAGTTATGTGTTTGACCTGGTATGGTTCTCAATCAGAGGCAGGTGTCGATCGTTGTCTCTGATTGAGAATCATACTTAGGCAGCTTTTTCCCACCTGTGTGGTGTGGGTGATTATTTTCTGTTCTGTGTTTTATTTCACCGTTCAGGACTGTTCGATTGTCGTTTTATTGTTTTTGTTTCAGTGTTCAGTATTCTTATTAAAACAATGTGGATACTTACCACGCATTGGTCCCCACCTCATTCCAATGAGGAGTGTTACAATAGTATTGGAGAAAAGTTGGAAAAAAACGGACCCTCCGTTACATCGTGACGTGTCATGTCGTAACGTACAGCACGCATAAAGCAACTATTTCTGTCTTACAATCTCTCTCCACCAGGTGTAGCACTTCTCTCATCAATCTCTCTCCACCAGGTGTAGCACTTCTCTCATCGTTTAAAAACAAGACAGGGACAGGGTAAGGGGGGGAATACCTAGTAATTTTTTGCATCATCACTGCACGCTATCATGACTCTCAAAAGCTGCTGTTATCTTTTGAAGATCACTTTAGCACCGCCCTTAAAACCTGATTCAAATTCGACACAAACCTTCAAATAGGTATGTAATGACACATTATATAAACTCTTTATAGTGTTTTATTTACATTTTAGAGGCGATAAGGTTGATAATTTGGACAGATCGATTGAAAAAAAGCAGTTTTCCCACACAACAACACATTCGTTTCGCTTCCCCACAGGGCTCATTGCCTTGTTGAATGATGCAGAAACGGGCAGTGTGGAGGTCATGTCATTGATTTTGTTGGAAAGGGGCGAAAGTGTGCTTTACAATGGTATTGACATTACAGTTGATCTAGAATGTATTACGTTTTGGGCAGCTAAAATAAGGTCAACTGTACAGACCAAGGCGATGTACAAAAGTGAGTGAGTTTACGTTAATCAATAACTGTACTGTCAAAACCCTGCGCGTAAAATTTGATAGGTTTATAATTAATGAAGCAGCACTATTAGCTAGACTAGGTAGTCCCTCGCGTTAGTTAGTTAGTTAGCATAACGTTATCTGTCAGCTTTTGAGTCAACATCATATTGAAATGTAAACGACTCGAATCCGGTTTAATATGACGTCAAATAACTCTGTGAATAACGTCGTCATACTCTAACAAAAAATATGCTGTAGCAATAGCAAGCTAACAAAGTGGACCTCAGGTTGTCCTTGTCATCTCTGAGCTCTCTCCCTCGCCAGCTACCACAGAAATATATATTTGTTTCTGACAAATAAAAAAAAAGACTTTTTGGAAACCACTTTGGCCTCCTAAAGTGTCACCATACACAGAAATGCTGGTTTATTAATTAAGGACACACTAAAAAAAAAGAAGAAGAAAAGACAGGCCAGGGCTCATGTTTAGAGTATTCACAGCAGTGTGTAATACAGTGTAACCTAGCTGGTTTTACACCATCCCCGGAAAGGAAAAACGACTCCCGGTTGAGACCAAAATCATTCGGGAAAGACCCTGTCCGGTGACGTCCATTCTAGGGACTATACAGCCTGGCTGACGCGACTACACATAGAGGATATTCTGGATCTGGTGTCAACCAGACTACTACTATTAGCATCCTACAGGAAGGAGATAAATTACTTTAATTCTGACAGTTTTCCTTCGTTTCCGGACGTTTTGGGTGTAGGCACTGGGGCGATTATTTTATTTTAAAGGGACTACGCTGAAAAAAAAAATAGAAAACGGTTTTGTTTCGGGAACATCAAAGTAACTGTGTTGTTAACTGCTGTAATTTGAGATAAACTACATCGATTGTTATTTCCCTTTATTTCTGAATGTCTGTATGGAGTCAAAGTCATAACTTGGCGCAGGTGTAGTTGAAGGCTATGTGGTGTGGTCGTGTAACATTCCAAACACCGTTTCCCGAAAAATCTGCCTTTCCTGTCGGAAGCCTGGAGAGTTGAGAGAGAGAGAGAGATAGAGAGAGAGAGAGAGGGGCGAGCCCCCGAACATGATCTCACGGAGCGGGAATGCGAGGAGCCATGAGCTG